>NC_141151.1:142126751-142484701 GCF_053477565.2 Lygodium microphyllum | reverse complement strand
CCACGGAATCCTTCTATCCGTTGCTTAGCGTTTCCCGATCACGGAGTTTACCTCCATCGAGTAACAGGATTTTTGGGTATCCCCCAACCCATTCCTAATTAGGTTGGCCCTAGTTCTAGAATATACAACTCTGTCGGAGTTCCATCATTAAGACGAATGATCCTTAGGATGAACATCCAATTGCTTCGACATTTTTGTGAAGATGTGTAGGGTCTTTAGGTTCACAGTTTTTGCCTAAAACTAGGTCGAATTATTATTGCACTAAACCCTAGTCAACACTTAGGATTCCTATCATATCGACTCAGTCATGACTATACGAATCCTTGTGGTTTAGATTACTTAGTCAATTCAATTATGCTTGTCCCGCGACAAGGATGATCCTTCTCAAGGGTAATAATCTAAATCTAACGGAGAGCAATAGATACAATTTCACCACTACGCGTAAGCATGCGATTAATTTCCTCTACGTGTCACATGGTTCATGATAACCTATCTTTCCTTGGTGCACGATAATCTGGCTATTAACTTTTCCTAAGACCTACTAAGTCTTTCATCAATAGTCGTACCTACAACCTTGTTGTTTACCCTTTGGCATCTTATGCTTTTACTCCTAATTGCGGCTCTTAATGAATGACATTTTTCTTATGACGACTACGCAATTTATAACATTCTCCTAGCTACGAAGTAGTTGATGAAACTCATGCACTACTAATGTTAATTTATTCCATCTTACAAGCTATTTTTCAAGTCCATACGTACACTTTAGTACCCTATTAAATTCTCTCCGAATGAATGATACCTTATGGTGCTAACCTTTTCCTATGAAATCATTACGAGAAGCATGTTACCTAAAGTGCAGTATACGCTTGTTTCTACCATGTCTAGAACGAAGATAATGCACTTATAAATTCCATTTCATTTCCTAAGTTTAGACCCATTACTTTGATGATGTACCAAAAATACATGCAACTAGCCTTCTATTCGTTCACATTCACGACATATTTCAATCTTACATAACGCTCGAGAGATGTCCTATCACATGTATTCCTTTCCAATTTCCATATGCTTTTAATTTAAACGTAAACATGAAATTTCCTTTCTAAGCGCGCCTAATCATTTCCTTATGCGGAATTAACACGGAAGAACCTGGACTTGTGGAGTCGGAGAGATGTCCACTTGTACATTCGGGGATGAGCCTCCCGCGGTCGCCTCTTGGGATCTTTTTGGAGCCATTGCACATGTAGGTTAGGTTTTTGAACTTGCTTTCGTCGCCTACGGATTGTTTTGCCTTGACAAGCAACCTTCTGGCCTTTGCCTCTCCTCGTAGGCGGAAGATTCTGTAACGGTAGGCCGCTTGTGGGTGAAGAGCCTTTAAAAGACTTATTGCGGAATCTTTTCCGACGGTCTAATGGGATCCTTATGGCCCTCTTCGATTTCCGGGGAAAGGGGTGTTAATGACCTATTCGGAATTGTGGTGGAAAGGGTATTTCGGGACGGTGGTGGAAAAGGCCTTTGGAAATGGGTGGAAAAGTGTCGTGTGTGAAGGGGGGTTAATGAGGCCCCCTTTGGAAGCTTCTAAAGAAGCTTCCAAAGAAGCTTCTGAGCTTCTTCAGCTCACGTGGCAAACAGGGGGGAAATCGTGGACGACGTGGCAGTGGGATGGCGGCAGCGAGAGCAGCCTGGCGGCCTGGCGGCAACAGCTACAGCAGCTGGCGACGGTTGGAGGCAGTCCGGCGATTGTGGCGGGGCAGGATGGCGGCTGGCGGACCCAGCGGCAGCGAGGCGGCGACCTCCATGAGCTTCCGCCCTCTCTCACAGAGCCTCCCCTTCTCTCCCCTTCCTCTCCTTCACACAGTCTTCTCTCTCCCTCCTAAGCACACCCCCTTGATGGGGGGTGTTTTTATAGGCCTTGGGGGTGGGGAAGGGGGTCTCCACCCACGTGGTGATCTTCCCCATGCAACCCCCACTTTGCCATCCTCCCCCCCCACACTCCCTTTCCTCCAGCCATGCATCGGCTGGGGGAAGGGATAAATATAAAAAAATTTGCATTAATTTAATTAAATTGCCCCTCCCAAGAGGGTGTTTTTGCGGTTCTTGTGGTTTTTGCCCTCCCGGTCTTGATTTACCAAAGCGGAGGACCCTATTTCACGCGCGCGGCTTACACATTACGGGGTCAATAATTTCAATGCAAGAGATACCCTTTGCACAGGGTTACATGGCATGCGCAAGGTTAATATTTACGGTACAATTACGCGGAAATATTACAGGAATATTTGTATAGAAAAAGGGTTAATTCAATGTGATGTATCCCAAAGAACTGACTAGGGTTAGCCCGGTGAGACATTTACCTAGTCGCATGTATTGCCAAAAACTGAAACTCCTATTACCTAAATACTTGTCCACGTTCACGGAATGTAGGGGACAGTAGGACATACTTGCGAGAAGTGATCTAGGGTTTTCCTAAGAATCTCTCACTAAAAAGATGAAACTTGAAACCCTAGGACTGACAAGTCGGTCTAATGCCATCAGGAACATATTATTTCGTGACTCCATTGGATGGGTAAATAGTCCCATAATTGATGCGACACTTGTGCAACAAGCTGTAGAGTCGCATGATCTTGTGATTTGATCACAAGGGAATGGCCAATTCCTTGGAATGAGATTGGCAGATTCTTACGCAAGTTATCCTGCAAGAGGATGAATAATTGTCCTAATATAGTATCTTTCTGGGGTAAAGATAATTGCTTGGAAGCAAAGGACCAACCAATAAATTGGAATAACATATGAACTTAAGGTATTGATCATGTCGGGTTAATAGGGTACGCCCTAACCCAGGATATAGGGGATCTTGCCAAACCACAATTGATCCCGGATCGAGTGCTGGATGCATTCGGAAAGAAGGATTCGCTCCTTAGCAATTGGCCAAAAATAACGACCAATGGAATTATTTGTGCTTGTAAACAATTTTAAGAGCACTGTTTTACTTTGTTTGCTCAAAGAATTAAAGGATAAGTGGATATCTAATGCTTCAGGTTGAAGGCCTCAAGGGAGAGGCAGCTTTAGTTACCCCCAACTGCCTACCTGGCCCTAACCAAGGGGGTTGTTAAGCACACCGGGAAGGTGGACGGAACCTGTCGCGAGAGATCTCTCTGTTAAGCGTTACTTGGAGCAGGAGGACGCTTGGGTGTCAGGGGGGGCTCTGGCCGTAAATCCCTCACCTTCCGAGCCCTGCACAAGAGGCGAACGTGACTCGGGATTGGATCTCGAGGCCTGCATACTAGTCTACGGGCAGAATCTTAGATTAGTGATCCCCGTGGATTGCTCGATAGCCTTCGGGCGGATTGTGGATAAGCCTACGGGCTGGAATTTATGTATTTCAAAGATAAATATGATAACCTGTTAAAAATGAACTTGTTTGACATTGCTTTTCTTTGTCAAGTGCTATGATTATGGGAAGGAACCAGTGCCTAACTGGCTAATTAAGGAAGCTGATTATGTGAAGGAACCAGTGCCTAAACGGCTAATTAACGAAGCTGATTATGTGAAGGAACCAGTGCCTGACCGGCTAATTAAGGATTTTGTTTGACATTGCTTTTCTATGTTAAGTGCTATGATTATGTGAAGGAACCAGTGCCTAACCGGCTAATTAAGGAAGCTGATTGATACATGTCCAACTAAATGTGTTAGGTAATTAAATATCTAAAACAACCTGAGGAAAGTGCGGTGGATGTGGCCATAGGTCCGTCCTACGGATGGGTGGTCTCGGTTGGCCGAGAACTTTTGTCAATCAAGATGAACAGCAGGAAGATCATTCAAAGAACATGAACAACAAGAGCGTTGACCTAGAGTTATAACTGATCTTGATTTACACTGTTTTGGGGGAATGGAATGGGACTATGCTTTATTGTAGAGAGGTTGAGCTTCTCATCCCTCTCGTTTTCCATTCTTCTTGAACCAAGTATAGCGTGAATCCGCTTCTGACCTGGCGTTTCTGCGTAAAGTAGTTCACTCAGGTTCGACGCTAGTTGCCGTCAAGAAATGACCAATAGGGAAAGCCCTAATTCATATTGATCCTAAGTGGGAACGGCCAGAATACTTCTGTTATGTGGCAGACACGGAAAGTCCTAGATTGCAAACCTCGTGATATTCCATGGGAGTGCCAGGCGGAGCTTTCTAGACATCCTTTTCGATGGACTGCTAAGGCGTGTCCTGAAGATAATAGGTGGTCACGTTACAATATTTATCTTTGGAATACATTTATAACATCCAACCCGTAGGCTTATCCATAATCCGCTCGAAGGCTATCCAACAATCCATAGGGATTACTAATCCAACATTCCGACCGTAGACTAGTATGCGGGCCTCAAGATCAAATCCCGAGTCGCGTTGGCCTCTTGTGTAGGGCCCGGAAGGTGAGGGATTTACGGCCAAAGCTCCCCGTGGCACCGAAGCGCTCTCCTGCTCAAAGTAGCGCTCAATGGAGAGACCTCTCACGGCAGGTTCAGTCCACCTTCTCGGTGCGGTTAACAACCCCCTTGGTTAGGGTCAGGCAGGCAGTCAGGGTTACTGAAGCTGCCTCTCCCTTCAAGCCTTCAACCTGAAGCATTAGATATCTTTTCATCCTATAATTCTTTGAGCAAACAAAGCAAACAGTGCTCTCTAAACTGTTACAAGCACAATCATATCCAGTGGTCGTTATTTGGCCAACTGCTAAGGAGTGAATTCTTCTTTCCGAATGCATCCAACACTCGATCCGGGATCAATTGCGACTTGGCAAGATCCCCAAGGGTTTGTTTGTTCACCCTATATCCTTGGGTTAGGGCCGTACCCTATTAACCCAACTTAACCAATACCTTCAGCTTTATTAGTAGTAAATATGTTATTCCAATTTACTGATTGGTATTTTGCTTCCAAGCAATTTTCTAATCCCCTTATATGGTCACTTTACCCAAGAAAGGTACTATGTCAGGACGATTATTCATCCTCTTGCAAGATAAACTTGTGTAAGAATCTGCCAATCTCATTCCGAGGAGTTGGCCATTCCCTTGTGATCAAATCACAAGATCATGCGACTCTGCAACTTGTTGTACAACCGTCGCATCAAAACCCATGGGACTATTTTACCCATCAAATGGTGCCTTCTAAGCATGAAATCATGATTAGATAGGAAACAGGGTTAGGGTGTTTTCATAACAATCCATTCTTGATTGCACTAGTCCAATATTGTTGGTCCTAAGGTTCCAAATTCAAACCGAGTTTCATCTTTTTAGCGAGTGATCCTTAGGGTAGAAACCCTAGATCGTCTCTCGCAAGTTTGTCCTATTGTCCCTACATTCCGTGAATGTGGGCAAGTCTTTAGGTTTAAGAGTTTTAGTTTTGGAAATAAGAGCGACTAGGTCACGTCCTCAACGTGCTAAGTCCTAGTTAGCACTTGAGATATGTTACATTGATTTAACCATTCTTAAACGAGTCCCTCGTGGTTTAGGTGTTTAGGTTAAACCAATTTTACTTGTCTATTCTTGAAGATAATTACGCTACCATTTTCATAACCACATGATTCATTGCCTACATATAAGTTAATTTACAAACACTAACTTTTCAGATTAAGATCAAAGCATATGTTAAGTTATAGCATAATTCCAATTGATACTTTTATAACATGCATTCAAGATTCATGCTACTAAACTTTAGGGTTTTTTTAAAATTGAATCATGCAGCTTTTTCTAACTTCTTTTCTAAATGAGATTTTCGTACACTGAATGAGCATTACACAACCTTTCGTAACTATTTACGTATTTGATTGAGGTTTAAGCTAATTGACTAGAGTTTAATCTACTTCATGCAGTTCAAGAACCATTTCCATGCCTTGCAAATTCCTACGGATTATTGGCAGCCTTCTTTAAAGGATCATTTCGAAGAAAAGATGTTCAATAATGCGACATGTGATTTATTACTTCCATGCATAATCAAAGTGTACTATCATTATTTTGACTTGTAAAGATGGGCATTAGTTAGTCTAAGTTCGTTACTTTGCAATGCTTAAAAACCACTTGCTAGGAATGCATAGAGATCTTATGCTCTTCTTTTTCATTCATTTAATACAAATGACCGATTCCTTGATCGAAGTTTATTTACTTTAATTTAGCCAAAGTATTTCAATTTAAAAAAAAGTGCATCCTAATTTTTGTAAATGAACCATGCACAATTGAAATATTATGACGTAAAACAAAACTAGGAAGAAAACCTAGACTTGTGGTGAAATATCCACATGGATGCTAGGAGATGATCCTCCTGCGGTTGCGCCTTGTGCCTTCTTAGGAGCCATCGAGAGTTCCACCTTCTCGCCTTGGTCGCGGACTTATGATCTTGGCCCGTCTCCTTCGAATGCGAAACTCCCTTTGTGACCGCTTGCACCGTCTTTCGGAGTTGGCTTTAGAAGGCTTTATAGGTTTCCTCCTTGAAGTAGGTATTTCACAAAATGGTTTTTAAAAAGGCTTGTGTAGGAATGCAATGGGAGACAAAAATGAATTTGTGGAAAAGCTAAGGGAAATTTCTAAATTTCCGAGGATGCAAGGTGAAAGGATGCTTAAGTTCTCGGTCTGTAAAAACCGCTTTGTAGAGGTAAAGGGAAAAGGGTCCACGGAGAAGGGGTTTAAAAACCCGGTTAAGGGAATAAGAAGGGGGGGGAAAGGGGCTTAATTCTCAAGGTTATATATAAACAAAACACAAGGAAAAGGGCCTTATGAAAGCCTCATAGGAAGGGCTTTAATGACTTTTAAGGAATTTTGTGGGGGGGAAAAAAGGGGTAAAAAAACAAGCTTGGAAAGGCTTTAATCCCAAGGGTTTGGGGTTATAAAAACCTACCTAAGAGGCAATAGGAAAGGGAACGGGAAGGGATTTAAATCCCGGGGAGGGGGGGTTTTAAAACCCACTTAGAAGGGCTTTAAGGAAGCCCACAAGAAGGGGGGCTTCCTAAGGGGGGCTTTAGAAGCTTCCCAAGAAGCTTCTAAAGCTTTTGGGAATCGTGGAAGCCCCACATGGCCAAGGGATGAAGGTAGCAGATGGCGGTTCGTTGGTGGCAGCGGCATCAACTCCCTCTCTCTCACACGGCTTCCTCCATGACTCCACCTCAAGTGGCGTTACGCTGTTTCCTTCCACTTCAACCGTAGCGTTCTGTCTTACAACACAGTCTCCCCTCTTTCCACTAAACCTCACGCAGAGTTATGCTCCACTCTCCCCCTTACTTCCATGGCACAGGGCTTATATAGGTGAGGGGAGGGGAACCTTCCTCCCCCACCTGGCCTTATGCATGGCTCTCGCCCTTCTGCAAGCTCCAACAAGGAGCTTAATCGCCCTTGCTATTCCCCTCTCCTCTAGCACAACAGTTGGCTGGGGGAAAGGGGGGATAATAATTTTCTTTTTCCATAATTCTAACAATTATTCTTTTGGCTTTTTAGTAAGAGGAGGTTCTTGTGAGGAATGCGGTTTAGAGATCGGAATTATTACATTCTCTCCCCCTTCGAGGAATCGAGATGTCCTCATCTCGAGATAAACTGGGGATATTGACAGTGCTTTCATCTATCCAAGTGGCAGTGCTTTCATCTATCCAAGTGGCATCCTCATCAGGATAATATTTCCACTGGATGAGGCATTCTCTCAAGGTTCTGGATCTCAGTTCTCTCTCCCTAACATCTAAGATCCTATCAGGCCATAGTTCAAGGACTCCTAGAATAGGCATTACAACTTGTTGGTCATCAAGTACATAGTTAGGATTAGGTACATACTTCTTCAATAGGCTGATATGGAATACATTATGAACCTTTAGGTTCTCCGGGAGTTGCAGTCTATGTTGAGATATCGAGCTCCACTCGTGATATGCCAGGGTGACTGTTGTGTATTTATGTCACCGACTTGTCAGCTGCAGATGCGGTGGTACACCGCCCATCAATAATAGCTAGATGACAGCTATCCTTATCTACTCTAGTTTGTGGCTCAGTTAGTATGCCACCTTAGTTAGTTGAGTTTGGTTTGAGACCCATATATAGGGTTCTTCTATTTCTTTGTATGAGAGTTCTTTTGGCTTACACAACTAAGAAGAGGAAATTTGTTTTCGGCCTCCACCTTTGTGTGTATTCCCCCATTAAGCAAGCAAGAAAGCTACAAGTGAGACTCCTTTCTTCTCTCCCACAATCGTGACATGGCATCAGGAGCTTGTTCGTGGTAAGGAGCTCAAGAAAGCAAACCAAGTTCGCGATGTTCTGGTAGGAGGACCAGTGTTGCTTTCATTTTTCTGAGCAAGTCTCTGCAGATAGCATAGCCAGAAAGTGCAAGAGTGCATTGTCTCAGATTGAGACGCCCTTCGCTGTCGTAGAGTTCACGGAAGGGCTGCAGAACACGGGGTTCAAGGTACAACAATGGAAGAGTCTAACAAGAAGAACTCAAATTTTTGATGACAAAGTTCACTATATTGCTTGTCAAATGAGTTACAAGAAATTCATGTTCAGGATAATCCGAAGTATTTCATAAACTGTTTACATTCAGGTGTATGTTGACAGTTGCAGTAAGAAGGGATACACTCTTCACATCAGCATGTTCATTTCATAACTTGGCAGTTGCTAGTTCAGCAGAAATTTTCAGCATTGGTACAAAACATTTTCATAAATTCTGCATTTCTGCCTCTTATCACAGACAGCATCCATTCTTCAAAAACTTTATCTTCTTCTTTCTACAGCCTGTTTTGTAAGTGTGTTGAAATGTATGATGTTTCGCATCATCCTAACAGATTTGTAAAATGGGCAGAACCTATCATAGGGGTAAAGGCATTCTATGTCAAATAATCTTCATGAAGAAGTTTGGCAAACTCCAAGATTATCTTTTCTGTTTCAATGAAGGCATCTTTACAATTTCTCATCTCCTATATCCTGTCCACAATCTTCCTCAAGTGAACATCAGAATACAACTCGGAAATTAGCATGTACCCTAAAGCATCAATTGGATCAAGTTCCATGACCTCATTATAACAAAGATTCCCAAGTGACAAGTTCCCATATTTTCTGTAGCCAGTCAACAAAGCTAATCAGCCAGTAACATCTGGGAATGTAAACATACACTGGAGCAAATCTTGAGCTTCATTCAAGTATCCTTCTGCAAATGGGACTTGTTCAGGAGCCCAAAAGGGAAGTGAGGGAAGTCAAAGTCGAAAGAGGTAAGGGCATAGACCTGTATACTGCACGCAATTAAAGGACAACAATGCTTTAGCCTCCCAAGAGCAACCAGGGACGAAGTATCCATCGCGGGATGGACTTGTCAGGCCATAAAAATCCTTCAAAACAAACAGCATGTGCTCCACACCACCGCTGCCAGAAATCTTGTTCCCATAGAGGATTTGGCTTCTGAGCACATTCAAACTTTGACAGAAATGCGGCTCTGTCACTTATGGGTCTGTCATTAAATGATCCAATGTAGACACGGACAACTTCTCGAGTGTTGAGAACTTTACCAAGAGACCACATGAGGGCTCCATAGACCCTCATCAGCTGTTGAGTGCTCACTTGATCTGCCTTGTTCAGAACGACTCTTATCTTATCCTCATGCCCACGAAGGGATGAAATTACACGCTTGAATTCATCTCTGATGTCTAGCTTGTGGGGATCAATCAACAGTAAAATAAGGTCGCACTTGGATGCAAACCACTCTGTCACACCTGTGAAGTCATAGCTACATTGTGTCCGCTGCTTTTCTCCGGACAGAACTCCAGGGGTGTCAATAAAGGTAACTTGTTCCTTTGACGGCATAACCTTTCTCAAGCAGGCGCTTGACAAGCCAAGAAGCTATGAATCCACCAGCTCCAGTCACACACACGGTCGGCATTTGTGTTGCATTGCACACATTAGCATTCATGTCCAACTCCTTCACCATGGCTTGCCAATCGGATGGCACTGCCGATGATCACAGCGACTGTTTTGGCGAGTAGAACAGGCTAATATGCGACGAGAGAGAGAGAGAGAGAGAGCTCTGAACGAATGCGCCCACCAGCTCTCTTTTCTTTTGAAAAGAAAAGCACTTCGGCTCCCTCTCCATCATTCCAGCAGTCTCCCCGATCACAGGAATGGAGATCGCCCCCCAAAACTCCATGTCTAGCACACCTTGAGATGACAAAAGTCCTCAGGAGCAGGCGAGTGTCGTTCTGAGATAGGACTTTCTTTTCTTTTCCTCTCCCGTCATCGATTAAGCCTCCTTCTTCATGTCCATAGTTCCTGCAATTTTCATACTCAAATTGCAATCATCTTTTCATGACGAAGAGACTCATGATATTTTCCATATTGGTAGCCTTCAGCATGCCGATCAATCGTGTTGCACTCTTCTCTACGAATTCTGCCCTTCGTTGTCAATCTAATCCCTGCTTAAGGAAAATCTTCACGATCCTCCCTTCTTCCAAAAGTTGCTGAACTCCTCCACTCTGGTCCGCCCTCACACGCCTTCCCCCCCAGAGATGTCCCCACGAACAATCTTCCCTTCCTCCAATCCAGGCGCAGCCCGCTTTCAGCTCTCTCCCTCTCCAATCCAGGTGCAGCCCGCCATTTTTGCCCTTTTCAAAAATATCCCCCTCCCAGAATAGACACAACATCATCATCCACTTAATCTCGTAATAAGGGCATTCATTTTGGTTCATGTTCTGCATAAAGCTTTCACGGTTTTCGACCCCATACATTCCAAGCAATGGATGTATCCATAAGACTTTACAATGTAAAAGATTTCACATATTACCCTCTGTTCATCTCCTTGCTTCTGACGTAGTGATTTTCCACAACATCTGATGTCTGACATCTCTTTGCAATCAACATTTCAGTCCTATTGACGGAATTCATCCTCCTCGCAACCTGTTCAGCCACTGTGACGGCCTCTGACAGTTTATATACTATCAATCTCTCATGAGGATTTCAGTGAGAAAGGAGCAATGGTGAATGAGCTTGTAAGCAGGCTAGAGGGCAGTGCCTTGGCTGTTATTCAAAGCAGCAGGACAAAGATCCTTTGGCATCAGTTTTTCATATTTTTCTATTACACGCACATCATGCATCCAAACAAAATCATGCGCATGCACTAAGGGAATATATACATTGGATGCGGATTATTAAAATGCATCACACAAACAATGAATCACATGCGGAGATTAACACAAATGCACAACAAAAGAAATAGAGGCGTATACGACTCGGATGCGCAGCAACACGACATCCACCCCCTCTAAACCTGCGCATCCTCCGGATGTGCCAACTATCCAGGATCATTCAACTCCACAAACAGGTCAAGTCCATCTTCTGATTCTAGTAAACCTGTTTCTCCATCAGCTTCATCATCCCAATGAAATTTCTGCCCCTTTCGAAACAGCTGATAGAGAACATCTGCAATATGAGCAAAATGTGGAATCCAAATCATGTAAAATACACAAGCTCCCACAAATCTCCGCACCTCTGAAGTAGTTGAGCAATACTCTGCAATCCTGTTTATGGCATCCACCTTTGCAGAAGAAGGCTTTCTGCCATAGTATCCAACCATATGCCCAACTATGATGACTTCATTAACAACAAAGACATATTTCAGCCGTGAAATCTTATATCCAATATTTGCAGGATCTCTCAACATAGGCTGCTTCATAGCTTTTTCAATCTGTTCATTACTATCAGAAGGAAGCGGGCCTGCAACCGGCTTAACCTTCTTATCAACTGTTTTATATTTTGTGTCAACCTTGGCATCATTCAAGCACTCTTTCCTTTGCTGCAATTTCTGCAAATTTTCAACATCTTTCAACTCTGTTGGCTGAAAAATTTCAGCCTTTAGCTCTATGGACTGCATGGGTGCAGCCTGAAACTCTGTATGTAGAAATTTTTCTGCATTCAACTCTGTTGGCTGATTGAATTCAGCCCTCGGCTCAATGGACTGCATAGACGCATCCTGAAACTCTGTATGCAGAAATTTTTCTGCATTCAACTCTGTTGGCTGAATGAATTCAGCCCTCTGCAATTCTATTAGCTGATCAAGATCAGCCATAAATTCAGTTTGCTGAGTTTTCTCAGCCTCTAACTCTGTTTGCAGCATAAAACCAGAAATTTCCTGAAACATATCCAAGGTTTGCACAGGTATGATCTTTGAACCCTTGCATACATCAGTTTTCAGCATTGCTCTCATCTCAAACAATGTATCTGCATAAGACATCCCTTCATACAATCCATCCACATGCTCTTCTGCTTGCAAGATACCTGCATTCTTCAACTCTTTCTCCTTACGACCAATGTACTGCCTAGCAGCTCTAGGCAAATCTGAAATTTTCTGATAACTTACCGAACTATCTGAAGTAAACCCAACAAAGTTATTGGAGAAAGACTGGCTGCCAGGAGGCGAGATCACCTCTTTTCTCCGCTCCGTACCACTGGCGTCTCACAAGACAGCGGTACCTAATGAAAATCCAACTCCTTCGCAGGTAGTGGTGCCTCACGCAAGGAGTCCCTGTTTCTCGGATGATTTACCCCAACAGTCATAAACTGAACAGCTCGCATACCATCTTTACTGCGTATCCGCGCATAAGCTGATCCATCATCCATCACTTTTGTTTCCATTCTTGCTTCTGTAATGAAAGGCTGTCCAAGAATAATTGAATAAGAGCATGAATCCTGAACAAAGCAATGATAATCCTCTTCAACATTACCAATAGAAATTCTGATACTCGGACAAGCAGCATACATATCACCAGAAGTATTATTGGCAGCTCTCATGCGCCAGCCATGCTCTGCATCCATAGGCCACTTGCCACTCTCATAAACACCTCGAGCAATAAGATTAATTTCAGAACCATGATCAACCAAAGCAATCAAGGGAATTTGTTTCTCTCCAATCCTTACCACTGTCTCAGTGGTTGCTCTAGCCCAATGACTTCGTGAAAAATGGCTGCGAGGAATGAGAATAGGGGTCTCATCATCTTCATACTGCATAGGCTGCACTATTTTCTCCAAGTGCGGATTAACAGAAGCATTCTCAACCATCACTGCATCATCATGCTCTTCTCCAAGAGCTCCATGCCACAATCCCTGTAAAGCAGGTCCTTCCATCGCATGCCGTTTCCTCCGCAAAAGATCCTGCATCTGATCCTGTATTTCTCTTCTAGCAATCCCAAGAGCCTCTCCAATAGTAAAAGTGACTTCACTATTCAAAATTCTTTCATGAAAAATCTTACTCATATCCGTTTGCATATCAAGGTCTGACAAGAACTTGAATCCTGGCTCTTTTCTTGGTTGCCTCTTTTCTTTCTGCTTGTCTCCCATTGGTTGATCAGAACCTGTTTGAGTTGGAGAATTTGACATAGGTGGAGCTGTAACAGGTGGTGAAACAAAGTCACCCCCTCTAGTCTTTTTGGAGGAGCTAGGACCCTCCTCATCTCTTCTTCTCTTTTCCTCAACCATGGCATCTAAACCCTGCGTTTTAGCAATATAAGCAAAAATAGAATACCTGTCAACAGGAGAATCCCATCCTGTTTTTCCTCGGATGCTAGAGCCCACACAAGTCATAGTAGAAGTTTGAACTTTCCCTCTTCTCACTATCTCCAAGGCAGAAGACCATAAAGCAGAGTCTCCATCAGATTTCTGCTCAAGCTGGACTCCAAAAGCTGAAGCATCTCCTCTAACACTCACATAAGCTGATCGCGCAGCCATATCATCAACAAGCTTCTTCATACCTCCCTTACCAAAGTTCGTGTCAAGAGGAGCGCCAGTCTCTGTCAGCCATATCTTCCCATCTTGTCCCCAGAACACTACATTCTTCTTACGTGCTTCCTGAAAAGCATCACAATCTCTGCAGTGTTGGTGCTCTGTACTATCACACCAAATACATCGTCGCCCTTTTCTTTGACCAGCTGGAAAAGCAGTCACTGGAGCAGGTGCTACAGCAGGTACTGACATAAGTTGCTCCTTTAACTTACCAACTTCAGCTTTGATTGCTTCAATCGTCAAATCCGCCAAGCCTTTAATAACATCATCTACAGATAAAGGCACTGGAGCAGCAGGAACTGGTGGATTCATAACAGGAGGAGTAGGCTTAGGCAAAGAAGTAGCAGGGGTAGAAGAAGAAGTCTCCAAGGATTTTTCAGGAACTGATCCTGTGTTTCGATGCAATCTGACTCTCCTACGCTGCTTCTTGACAAGAGCATTCACAGCATCAATGACATGTCTCCACTCAGTCTTTAAACCTGAATCAGTAGCTTGATCTTCCAAAAGATCATCCAACTTTTCCTGTAAATCAGCATCTGCAGCTTGCAAAAATAACTCCACTTTCTGCATCTCCAAAGCTTGCTGTTCAGTCCCATCCAACTGATCATAACGGCTTTCAAATTCTCGCTGAAGAGCGGTAACAGAAAGTCCCTTATTAGGCATAGAAACCCATGCTAAAAAATTCCTACGATTCATAAGACCTGTATCCTCCAGGAAATATTCATCTTTTAATGCCTTTTTAAATTCAGCCCAACCTGCATGTGCTTCTTGAATTTCTGCAATTCGACCTTCAAGAGCGCGCACCACGATCCGCAAGAAGTAGCGGCTCCAAACATCTTGAGAAACACAAAAAAACTTCATCTTTTCTTCATACAAATGCAGGTAAGTTGACACTTGCTGCCCATTAAACTGCTTCATCTCCTGTTGGACAGCTTTCAAAGCATCCATAGCATCACTGTCTCGCTTTGCATGAACTTGCTGCTGCATATACATGGTAAATGACTGAAACAGGTTCTTCATGACATTATCATCTGTCATCTCTTCTTGCGAGTCTCCCATCTTGCTGATGACGCAGCACTTTCACGTCGGGTTCACCAGAAATGTCGTAGAGTTCACGGAAGGGCTACAGAACACGGGGTTCAAGGTACAGCAATGGAAGAGTCTAACAAGAAGAACTCAAATTTTTGATGACAAAGTTCACTATATTGCTTGTCAAATGAGTTACAAGAAATTCATGTTCAGGATAATCCGAAGTATTTCATAAACTGTTTACATTCAGGTGTATGTTGACAGTTGCAGTAAGAAGGGATACACTCTTCACATCAGCATGTTCATTTCATAACTTGGCAGTTGCTAGTTCAGCAGAAATTTTCAGCATTGGTACAAAACATTTTCATAAATTCTGCATTTCTGCCTCTTATCACAGACAGCATCCATTCTTCAAAAACTTTATCTTCTTCTTTCTACAGCCTGTTTTGTAAGTGTGTTGAAATGTATGATGTTTCGCATCATCCTAACAGATTTGTAAAATGGGCAGAACCTATCATAGGGGTAAAGGCATTCTATGTCAAATAATCTTCATGAAGAAGTTTGGCAAACTCCAAGATTATCTTTTCTGTTTCAGTGAAGGCATCTTTACAATTTCTCATCTCCTATATCCTGTCCACAATCTTCCTCAAGTGAACATCAGAATACAACTCGGAAATTAGCATGTACCCTAAAGCATCAATTGGATCAAGTTCCATGACCTCATTATAACAAAGCTTCCCAAGTGACAAGTTCCCATATTTTCTGTAGCCAGTCAACAAAGCTAATCAGCCAGTAACATCTGGGAATGTAAACATACACTGGAGCAAATCTTGAGCTTCATTCAAGTATCCTTCTGCAAATGGGACTTGTTCAGGAGCCCAAAAGGGAAGTGAGGGAAGTCAAAGTCAAAAGAGGTAAGGGCATAGACCTATATACTGCACGCAATTAAAGGACAACAATGCTTTAGCCTCCCAAGAGCAACCGGGGACGAAGTATCCATCGCGGGATGGACTTGTCAGGCCATAAAAATCCCTCACACCAAACAGCATGTGCTCCACACCACCGCTGCCAGAAATCTTGTTCCCATAGAGGATTTGGCTTCTGAGCACATTCAAACTTTGACAGAAATGCGGCTCTGTCACTTATGGGTCTGTCATTAAATGATCCAATGTAGACACGGACAACTTCTGGAGTGTTGAGAACTTTACCAAGAGACCACATGAGGGCTCCATAGACCCTCATCAGCTGTTGAGTGCTCACTTGAACTGCCTTGTTCAGAACGAGTCTTATCTTATCCTCATGCCCACGAAGGGATGAAATTACACGCTTGAATTCATCTCTGATGTCTAGCTTGTGGGGATCAATCAACAGTAAAATAAGGTCGCACTTGGATGCAAACCACTCTGTCACACCTGTGAAGTCATAGCTACGTTGTGTTCGCTGCTTTTCTCCAGACAGAACTCCAGGGGTGTCAATAAAGGTAACTTGTTCCTTTGACGGCATAACCTTTCTCAAGCAGGCGCTTGACAAGCCAAGAAGCTATGAATCCACCAGCTCCAGTCACACACACGGTCGGCATTTGTGTTGCATTGCACACATTAGCATTCATGTCCAACTCCTTCACCATGGCTTGCCAATCGGATGGCACTGCCGATGATCACAGCGACTGTTTTGGCAAGTAGAACAGGCTAATATGCGACGAGAGAGAGAGAGAGAGAGAGCTCTGAACGAATGCGCCCACCAGCTCTCTTTTCTTTTGAAAAGAAAAGCACTTCGGCTCCCTCTCCATCATTCCAGCAGTCTCCCCGATCACAGGAATGGAGATCGCCCCCCAAAACTCCATGTCTAGCACACCTTGAGATGACAAAAGTCCTCAGGAGCAGGCGAGTGTCGTTCTGAGATAGGACTTTCTTTTCTTTTCCTCTCCCGTCATCGATTAAGCCTCCTTCTTCATGTCCATAGTTCCTGCAATTTTCATACTCGAATTGCAATCATCTTTTCATGACGAAGAGACTCATGATATTTTCCATATTGGTAGCCTTCAGCATGCCGATCAATTGTGTTGCACTCTTCTCTACAAATTCTGCCCTTCGTTGTCAATCTAATCCCTGCTTAAGGAAAATCTTCACGATCCTCCCTTCTTCCAAAAGTTGCTGAACTCCTCCACTCTGGTCCGCCCTCACACGCCTTCCCCCCCAGAGATGTCCCCACGAACAATCTTCCCTTCCTCCAATCCAGGCGCAGCCCGCTTTCAGCTCTCTCCCTCTCCAATCCAGGCGCAGCCCACCATTTTTGCCCTTTTCAAAAATATCCCCCTCCCAGAATAGACACAGCATCATCATCCACTTAATCTCGTAATAAGGGCATTCATTTTGGTTCATGTTCTGCATAAAGCTTTCACGGTTTTCGACCCCATACATTCCAAGCAATGGATGTATCCATAAGACTTTACAATGTAAAAGATTTCACATATTACCCTCTGTTCATCTCCTTGCTTCTGACGTAGTGATTTTCCACAACATCTGATGTCTGACATCTCTTTGCAATCAACATTTCAGTCCTATTGACGGAATTCATCCTCCTCGCAACCTGTTCAGCCACTGTGACGGCCTCTGACAGTTTATATACTATCAATCTCTCATGAGGATTTCAGTGAGAAAGGAGCAATGGTGAATGAGCCTGTAAGCAGGCTAGAGGGCAGTGCCTTGGCTGTTATTCAAAGCAGCAGGACAAAGATCCTTTGGCATCAGTTTTTCATATTTTTCTATTACACGCACATCATGCATCCAAACAAAATCATGCGCATGCACTAAGGGAATATATACATTGGATGCGGATTATTAAAATGCATCACACAAACAATGAATCACATGCGGAGATTAACACAAATGCACAACAAAAGAAATAGAGGCGTATACGACTCGGATGCGCAGCAACACGACATCGCGGTGTAGTAAGAGGGCAATATATGCTGCGGGAGAGGGGCTTTAGCCCTTGGTTGCTCTTTTGTTTTAATTTGAGGCCATTTTGGGGCCAGTTTTGGAGACTGAAGTTTTTTGCACGCACTCAAGAAAAGACCTTGTTTTATGTTGTGTGACCACTATTCTACAGGTCGGTGAAAAGTTACTGTAGAAATTGCATCGTATGCTTGTGCGCAAAGACATTGGGAGTTACATAATCATCCTTGTTGCCTGTTGATGCAAAATCGTCACTACGAAGTGACTATGTGGTCAAATACCACTTTCGTCAGTTTTGCAGATTTGCCCTTGTGAGGCTGAAGCTATGTTCTTTGCAGTGCCAGAATTTTTTGCAGTGTTCTGTAATGGCGTCTCATTCTCTTTCACAGATTATCACTAAAAATCTTGACAAGAACAACTTCTAAGCATGGAAGTTCAAAATGACGAATTTCCTTATGGGAAAAGGATATTGTGAATTCGTTGCAGGAAATGAAGAAGAACCAGTTCTTCCTGATGTTCCCAATCAACAACAAATGCAGGCATTTAAAGCATGGCATGAGAGAGCCAGGAAAGTTATGTACTGGCTGTCTATCAGCATTTCAGACTCTATGATTGTGCATATTCAAGATGCAAGTACGCCAAAGGAGGCATGGGATACTTTGTCAAAAATGTATAGCACAAATACGCAAGCCAGGAAAATGCAGCTCAAGCAAGAGTTGCACAATGTGCAAAGAGAAAATATGAGCATCAATGACTACCACATGAAGGTGATGAAGATTGCAGATGCAATTGCTTCCATTGGGTCGGCAATGGAAGATGATGATTTAGTTTCTGTGACCTTGAATGGTCTAGGAAAGGATTATGCACAGTTCCGAACATCCATTAGCGTCCGTGAAAGATTTCCTGATTTTGAGGAGTTGATTGCTCTTCTAATTTCTGAGGAGCAGAGAAATGGTGGTGCATCTTCTTGAGGAGGAACTTCAAAAGAAGCTGTCTTCTACTCAAATGCTGGAAGAGGTAGAGGCAGAGGTAGAGGAGGCCGATCTGGAGGCCGTGGTAGAAATCAGAATGTGCAACAAAGTCAAGAAAACCAGTCCTATGGAGGAGGACATGGTAACTCTATAGGCAGGGGGAGCCAAAGAGGTTGTGGTGGATGGCAAAGAGGCCAAAATGCAAACAACAATGTTGAATGTTACTACTATGGTAAAATGGATCATATGGCTAAAGACTGCTATAAAAAGCAGAAAGACATCATGAATGGAAAATTGCAACAAGGGAATTATGCATCTTCTAGTAGACAGGGTGATGATAGAAATGAGCATTTGTTTATGGTGCAGCACATGACCAATTCTGTGACAAGTGCAAAAGAAAGAAACAATGTGTGGTATGTTGACTCAGGTGCATCAAACCACATGACAGGTCATGTAGAATGGATGCAGAATGCAAGGAAAATGGGAAAACCAGGATTTGTGGAAAATGGTGATGATACTGCACATCCTATTGTGCAGATTGGAAAAGTTACATTGTCTATGTAGGATGGAAAAAAGAAATATCTATCGGATGTATTTCATGTCCCGAATATCACCAAGAACCTGGTTTCTATTGGTCAAATGGTTGAGCAGGGCTTGCAGGTCAGATTTAATTATCATGGATGCTTTGTTGAGGATATGAAAAATAAAGGTCACTTGATAGCAAAAGGAAAGAAGAAGGGCAGAATGTTTACGTTGGATGTAGACATGCCTCAATTGAGTGCAGCAATGTTTGCACATGGGACCGGTGTTGCAGATATTGATATCTGGCATAAACGCATTGGTCATGTTAATGTACAGCGACTTAAATCAATGCAAGCCCAAAATATTGTTGCAGGATTGCCTAAATTCAAGGTTGCAGAAATGCATAAGGTATGTGAAGCCTGTCAATTGGAAAACATGTAAGGAAACCATTTCCTAGACATGTTCAAGAAAGTAAGAAGCCATTGGAATTAATCCACTCTAATGTATGGACTACTAAAGGTGCATCTCTTGGAGGCTGTCATTATTTTGTGACTTTTATTGATGACTATACCAGAAAACTTTGGGTGTATTTTATAAAAAAGAAAAGTGAAGTTTTTGGGCATTTCAAAACTCTTAAAGCTATGGTTGAAAAAGAAACAGGCCTGCAAATAAAATGCCTAAGGTCAGATGGAGGGGGAGAGTACCTCTCAAATGAGTTTGCAAGGTTCTTACAGGAGCATGGCATAAAGCAGCAATATTCATGTAGTCATACCCCACAACAAAATGGAATTGTAGAAAGAAAAAACAGGCATATTGGAGAGGTATCTCGTGCCATGCTCAACGAAAAAGACTTGCCATAGATTTTTACTGGGCTAAAGCAATTGCTACAGCAGTCTACATAATGAACAGGACTCCCACTGCAGCAATGCATGGGATGACTCTAGAATAGAGATATACTGGTAGGAAACCAGATATTTCTCATTTGAAAATTTTTGGTTGCATTGCCTATGTTCATGTGCCAGATGAGTTGAGATCCAAGTTGGATCCAAAAGCTGAGAAGTGCATCTTTATTGGTTATTCTCTACAGCAAAAAGGATATAGACGCTATAACCCTTCTACTCGTAAGTTTATAGTGAGCAGAGATGTTGTTTTTGATGAGATGAGTAGCTGGTATAAACCAGTAAATGTGATTGATAATGTAGATGCACAAAATGGTAATGCTGCATAGAATTCACAGCAGCAGTCACAAGATATTAGTAGACGTGGAGCGTCCTCTAGCAGTGATTCACATTCTTTTCCATGGACAGGCAGATTGAGATGAGAAGAATCTTCTCAAAGCAATGTAGATAGTGGTATGCAGGTATCAGGAAAAGGAAAAGAGAAGGTAGATCAGCCCATGTTAGATGTGAATGCAGGTCATTCTTATGTGGACGGTGAATCCAGTGGCTCAGAACAAAGCATTGATGATGAGTTGGGTATTCCTTCTATTGTTACACCTAGAGTAAGGAAGACCAGGGATGTTTTGAGAGCACGTGGGAGTGAACCTACTTTGCGCAAGTTTACCAGAGCTAGGTATCCTGCGGATAGGCTGAAATATGATGGATTTACAGCCATCCACTATGCCTATATGGTCAAAGTGATACAGGAACCAAAACCCACTTCTTTGAGCAAGCCATGGAAAAAGAAAAATGGGAGAAAGCCAGGGACGAAGAAATGGATGCCTTGGAAGCAAATGCTACATGGGAATTGGTACCTTTGCCTAAAGATAAGAATGCAATTGGTTGTAAGTGGGTTTATAAGGTGAAGCACAATGCAGATGGTTCTGTGAATAGATACAAGGCAAGGTTAGTAGTCAAGGGGTATGCACAAACATATGGCATTGATTATGAAGAAACATTCAGTCCGATTGCAAGGATGGAAACCGTAAGAGCAGTCATTGCTATGGCTGCATCAAAGGGATGGTCTTTACATCAGATGGATGTAAAGAATGCCTTCTTGCATGGTGATTTGCAAGAAGAGGTCTATATGGAATAGTCACCAGGTTATGTGCATGCTGTTCATCCTGAGTTTGTTTGCAGGTTGAAGAAAGCCTTGTATGGCTTGAAGCAAGCACCTAGAGCATGGTCTGACAAGACAGGACAGTATCTTGTCACTATTGGCTTTCAGATTTCCAAGGCAGATTTCTCACTTTATGTGAGAAAAACAGAGAAAGGTATTATGTTGCTTGTCATTTATATTGATGATTTGATTATCATAGGTGATAGTGATGAAGATATCTTTCATGTGAAAATGCTATTGAAGCAGAAGTTTGAGATGAAGGATTTGGGAGAGCTGTGTTATTTCTTGGGCATTGAGGTGATTAGATCACCAAGTGGGATATGGCTCTTATAGAGGCAGTATGGATTGGACATGCTGTCCAAATATGGGATGACAAGCTGTAAGCCTATTTCAGTTCCTTTGGAGCAGAATGTGAAGCTGAGCGCAAATGCAGGTGAGCTTCTAGAAGACCCTACTATGTACAGACGCATAGTAGAAAGTTTGATTTATATGACTATTACCAGGCCAGATTTGAGCTATTATGTTTGATTGGTAAGTCAATTTATACAGGCTCCAAGGAAACCGCATTTAGATGCGGCTAGACGCATATTCAGGTATTTGAAGTCCACATTGCAGTATGGACTATTTTATGAGACTGGGATTCAGATACAGTGGCATGGATACACTGATGCTGATTGGGCTGGTAGTATTTCTGATACACGATCTACCAGTGGATATGTGTTCTCTTTTGGGAGTGCTGCAGTCACTTGGAGCAGCAAGAAACAGCCTACAGTTGCCTTGTCAAGCAGAGAGGCTGAGTACAGGGGCGAAGCAATGGCTGCATGTGAGGTAGCTTGGTTGCATAAGCTACTTTATGATATACATCAGCCTACAGATGGGCCAGTTGTCATTTATTGTGACAATATGAGTAGTATACACTTGGAAAATAACCCAGTCTATCATGCTAGAACAAAGCACATTGAGGTGCATTATCACTATGTACGGGAGAGGGTTTTACTAGGTCTTATTGATCTAGTTTATGTCAACACAGAGGATCAGGTAGCTAACATATTTACTAAGGCATTGGGTGTAGAGAAGCAACGCAAGTTGAGAGACCTGTAGGAATTGGGATTGAGCTCGAGGGGGAGTGTTGAGATATTGAGCTCCACTCGTGATATGCCAGGGTGACCGTTGTGCATTTATGTCACCGACTTGTCAGTTGCAGATGTGGTTGGTACACTGACCATGAATAATAGCTAGATGACAGCTATCCTTATCTACTCTAGTTCGTGGCTCAGTTAGTATGCCACCTTAGTTAGTTGAGTTTGGTTTGAGACCCATATATAGGGTTCTTCTATTTCTTTATATGAGAGTTCTTTTGGCTTACACAACTAAGAAGAGGAAATTTGTTTTTGGCCTCCACCTTTGTGTATATTCCCCCATTGTGCAAGCAATAAAGCTACAACTGAGACTCCTTTCTTCTCTCCCACAATCGTGATAGTCTATAAGCATGAGGTCCTAGGCACTTGAGGATCTTGTAAGGTCCACAATACCTTGGACTTAGCTTTTTGTGATCTCCTAAGGATAGGGAACTCTTCTTTGGGCATAGGCGAATGAAGACCATGTCTCCTTCTTCGAAGATTCTATCTTGACACTTCAAATCTGCGGTATGCCTCCTGTCTATCCTTGGTGGCTTGGATGTCCTGTCTTATTGACTTTATTTGGTTATCCATCTCTTCCAACATCTACCTTGAAGCTTCAACCCTCAAGGTTGGATCTGAGAATTTTAGGGGACTTCGACAGTCATGACCATACAATGCTTGAAAAGGGGTCATCTAAATGATTTTTTGGTAAGAAGCATTGTAGGCAAATTCAACCAAAGGCAAGTATTGAATCCACCTTTTTGGCTCACGACAGCAGTGCGTCCTAAGCATATCCTCGATAACTTGATTGACTCGCTCTGTTTGACCATCGATTTGGGGATGGTAAGCTGTGCTAAAACAGAGTTGAGTCCCAATGGCTTCAAAGATACTACTCCAAAAAAGTGATGTGAAAAGAGAATCACGATCACTAATGATTCTTCTGGGTAGCCCATGTAGCTTGAATATCTCCTTGATAAACAACCTTGCAATGTCTGAGGCTTTATAGTTTGTTTTTTACTAGAATAAAGTGTGCAACCTTAGTAAGCATGTCAACTACAACCATGATGGAGTTATATCCTCCCTGAACTTGGGGTAGGCCAACAACAAAGTCCATGCTGATGAATTCCCATTTCATTTGGGGAATGTCAAGTGGTTGTAACTTTCCTGGCATTTTGACATGTTCGGCTTTGATACGTTGACAAGATAAACACTCAGCGATATATTTGAGAACGTCACCTTTAAGCCTCTCCCAATGGTAGCTCTTCCTAACTGCATTGAGAGTCTTGGCATAGCCAAGATGTCTTGAGAAAGGGGAATCATGAGCTTCTCACAATATCTTCTACTTAAGTGACTCGCTTGCCGATATACATACTCTCATTCTATAGTAGACAAGTCCACTATTGATAGAGAATTCATGATACTTAGCCTGTAGCTTTTGATCCTGGTCCTTGATAGGGATCTCCCTTAGCATCTTTTGATAGGATGGATCATGGCATGCTTCCTCTCTAGCTAGCTCAAGTATTGGGTTGTTCAGCATGGACACCTTCGTAGCTAGAGATCTAGCTGTTGATGGGTTATGCAAGATTAGAGAATTAAGGAATGCCTTGCAAATGAGTGAATCAGCAACTATATTCACCTTTCGTGGTCGATATTTGATTTCAAAATCATACTCCTCCAGCACTTCAATCCACCAACATTGCCTCATGTTGAGCTCGCTTTGGGTAAAGATCCGCTTGAGACTTTTATGATCAGTCAAGAGTAAACTTGTTACCCAATAGGTAGTGTCTCCAAAGCTTTAGAGCATGGATGACAGCTAACAGTTCTAGATCATGGGTAGCATAATTCTTCTCATGGCTCTTTAGTTTCCTTGAAGAGTATGCTACAGGATGACCTTCCTGCATGAGCGCACATCCTAAGGTAAGCGTGCTAGCATCAGTTACTACATCAAACTCCTTATTGAGATCTAGAAGTTTTAGGATAGGTGCTGATACCAAAGTTTGCTTCAATCTATCAAAGCTAGTTTGTTCGCGAGTTGACCATGCAATGGATGTTTGCTTCTTCAGTAGATTCGTCAGAGGTGCTACAATCAAAGCATAGTTTTTTATGAAGACCCTATACCATCCTGTCAATCCAAGAAAACTGCGTATTTCTTTGACAGTTGTTGGTATTGGCCATTCTAGCATATCTTTGACCTTGGTTGGGTCCACTGAGATTCCTTCCGCTGATACGATGAATCCCACATATTCAATCTGACGCTTGAAGAATGCACATTTCTTCATCTTAGCATACAGCTTGTGTGACCTCATTGTCTCAAGGACAATCTGAAGTTGGGTTTCATGATCTTCCTCCTATTTGGAATAGACTAAAGTGTCGTCGAAGAAGACGAGTACAAAGTCATCAAGATATGGCCTAAAAATATCATGCATTAACCTTTGAAGGTGGCATGCGCATTCGTAATCCCGAATGACATAGATAGGAACTCAAAGTGCCCATATCTTGTGTTGAAGGTCGTCTTTGGGATATCTTCTTCCTTTATTCTTATCTGATAGTAACTAGACTTGAGATCAATATTGGAGAAGATCTTCGGACCCTGAAGACGATCAAGAAGCTCATCTATTCTAGAAATAGGGTACTTGTTCTTGGCAGTTGATTGATTCAACCCTCTGTCATCAATACATAGTCCAAGTGTTCCATATTTCTTTTTCTGGAACAGTACTCGAGCTCCCCATGGTGAACTGCTAGGATGGATGTAGCTCTGATCTAGCAGTTGCTTGAGTTGTTCCTTCAGCTCAATTGCTTTCGGAATAGACATTCTATAAGGTCTCTTTGCAATTGGCGTAACTCCTGGCACTAGCTTGATCTCATGATCCACTTCTCTTTGAGGCGGGAGTTCTGTTAAATCTCCAAGAAATACGTCCGCGTATTCCTTTAGCCAAGAAGGTTCTTCACTAGACTCCTATTTCTGATCTAACTTGTTGAGCTTAATCAAGTAGATAGGTGGTCCCTTTCTGACTCCCTTTATAATCCGAGATGCGTTGTCCAATTGAATTTTTGGCTTCCCAACTTCCCCTTGAGTTGTGACCAATTCCCCTTCAGAGTTTCGGAAGGAAATTTTGCCCTTTTCACAATGAAAGTGGGCATCTTTAGGTTTAAGCCAATCCATTCTGAGTAGACACTCATGGATACCTAGGCTCATGACTCTGAATTTGACCGAAGTTGTCTTTCCACCCAAAAGAATTCCACCTTAGGAGTTTGCCTGGTATAAGTAACCTCACGACCATTTGTGAATTCCACAATCAAAATAGGTGCTTCTACTGTGGCTATTCCTAATCTTTTTGCACAAGCTGGTAGGATAATGGAATGTGTACTACCACAATCAATCAAGATCTTGAAACCTTTACCTTGATAGTATGATGGTGTCTGAATCACCGAGAATTGGCAATTCAGCCCTTTCTTGTGAAGAGCGGCATGGACTGTCGCCCTTTCAAACTCTGCTTCCATGGTCGAATCCTCTTCTTCTCACATTTCCCTATTGGCAACAGAGGCAGTTCTTCCTCTGCCTCGGGTAGCAGCTCCCTGACCACGGCCAATTCCTTGGAAAGGTGCTTGGTGATGTCCTCCTCCAAGCTTGGGACATTGCCTCTTGAAATGACCGGGCTCGTTGCAGTGGAAACAACGGAGGTTTCGGCCATTGCTTTGAGTAGGAACAAAGTTGTTAACATTATTAGTCCTTGCTTTCTTTCTTTGTTCCTGATTCCCACCTTGAACTCTCTTCATTTGAGGCCTAAATGCTCCTTTGTTCGGGTCATTATAAGACCAAGCTTTGTTACCTCTTGGTCTAGCTTGCACCTCCTACATTATAGAGGCAGGTCGAATGAGTGCGTCTTGAAGATCTGATGGACGCATAGATTTGAGACTGGTACTCACTGGTGGATTTAAACCAGCACAAAATTTTGATACCTATTGTATCATGTCCATATGTGGCGCATACTTAAGAAGTGAGACGAATTTAGAGTAGTACGCGTCAAGAGTGAATCCCAGTTGTTTCAGCTCGTAGAACTCATTCATTTTTTGCATGCGATACGTAGGTGGTAAGTATCTTCCCTGCTTGGATTTCTTCAGCTTCTCCCAGGTAACAGGTCCTTTCGCTATCCCTTGATCTTTGCACCATTGCTTCTACCAAAGCCTGGCTTCGCTAGTGAGCTTTAGCTTGGTGAGCATAGCCTGGTTGGCAAGTGCAGTACCAGCTACTTCAAAGTAATCCTCCATGGATTCAATCCAAATTTCAACATGTGCTTGGACGGACCTGCCTCTCCTGTCAAATTCGGGCGGCTTAATATGCTTGAGAAGAAACCTCTTCTCCTAGATTACAGCAGTACTTGATGTAGGAGGAAAACTGGAAATCTGTACCTCGGGTTGTGCCTAGATAAAGGTTTCTTAACGTTATTACTCGTTAATCATTATGATTTATATTTCATCTTTATTTCACCTATCAACCAAGAAATCTAACCACTTAACTTCTTATCAATTCTCATGAATAAAATAGACATTGATAAAAAGAAGTCTTATTGCATTTATATGGGTCTAGCCCTTTCGGAGTACAACATCTCTTGGTATGGCAAAGTGGCTGATACATTTAATTCGGCGAGAATAGTGTTGTATTACATTTATCTACGGAAACTGGATAATAGTATGGTTTCTGGTCATGGATCTTCAGGAATCGGTAAGTCATTGGAAGATCAGGGTATCCTTTTCTTTGGAATCCATTCTTCTCATAGCGCCCCAACACTTTGATCGTGTTGGCGGGGATTACACGGGTCACTTCCTCATATACATATGAGTTCAGCTCAACCCTCCAACCTCGAATATGTAAAGTTGAGTTTACATGAGCCTCCATAAAAATGAACAGCTTCACGATTTTTAGGTCTTCCAACCACTTGATCCTCTTTAGGTTGGTCTGAAGGTATGCAAACCGGTGGGCAGCTATATAGTAGATTCCTGAGGCACCCGTCCATCTTCGTTCCATGTACAAAGGTGATGGATTATAGATACGCTCTAGGATGTTCATCATCTCAACCCTTTGTCGATAATCTAGGGAATGCATCGCAGCCATAAACATGACTCGGGACACTAAGAACCTGTTCCATGCTTCATAATTCTGCAAGATAGCATCGAAAGTAAGGAAATGTTCGGAACACAACATTTTCTTTACTTCTTTTTATTAATATTTCTTAAAAACAAATCCTTCGTTGATTCGCTCTGATACCAACTGTAACGTGTCCGCATGTAATCTTCAGGACACGTCTTAACAATCCATCGGAAAGGATGTCTAGAAAGCTCCGCCCGGCACTCCCATGGAATGTCATGGGGTTTGCGATCTAGGACTTTCCATGTTTGCTACGTAGAGGAAGTATTCTCGCCGTTTCCACTTAGGACCGACATGAATCAAGGTTTTTCTCTAATGGACATTTCCTAAACAGCAACTAGCGCCGAACCCCAAGCGAACTACTTTACACAGAAACGCCAGGGTCGAAGCGGATTCACGCTGCACCTGGTTCAAGGAGAATGGGAAACGAGAGGGATGCAAGGCTCGACCTCTCTGCCATAAGGAATAGTCCCATTCAGTTCCCCTAAAACAACGTAAATCGGGATTATTATAACTTAGACTCTAGGTTAGCACCCTTGCTGTTCGTGTCCTTTAAAAACGATCTTCTTGCTGTCCATCATGATTGAGAAAAGTTCCCAGCCAATCGGAACCACCCATCTGTAGGACGGACCCATGGCCACATCCACCGCACTTTTCTCAAGTTGTTTTAGTTATCTAATTACCTACCACATTTAGTTGGACATGCATCATATAGCTTCCTTAATTAGTATGTTAGGCACTGGTTCCTTTACGTAATCATAGCACTTGACATAGAAAAGCAATGTCAAACAAGTTTCTTTTCAACAGCTTATCATATTTATCTTTGGAATACATTTATAACATCCAGCCCGTAGGCTTATCCATAATCCGCTCGAAGGCTATCCAACAATCCACTGGGATTACTAATCTAAGATTCCGCCCATAGACTAGTGTGCGGGCCTCGAGATCAAATCGCGAGTCACGTTGGCCTCTTGTGCAGGGCCCAAAAGGCGAGGGATTTACGACCAGAGCCCCCCCTAGCACCCAAGCTTCCTTCTGCTCCAAGTAGCGCTCAACGAAGAGACCTCTCACGGCGGGTTCGGTCCACCTTCCCGGCGCGGTTAACAACCCCCTTGGTTAGGGTCAGGCAGGTAGTCGGGGGTAACTGAAGCTGCCTCTCCCTTCAGGCCTTCAACCTGAAGCATTAGATATCTTTTCATCCTTTAATTCTTTGAGCAAACAAAGCAAACAACTCTAAACTGTTATAAGCACAATCATTTCCAATGGTCGTTATTTGGCCAACTGCTAAGGAGTGAATCCTTCTTTCCGAATGCATCCAGCACTCGATCCAGGATCAATTGCAACTTGGCAAGATCCCAAGGGTTTGTTTGTTAACCCTATATCCTTGGGTTAGGGCCGTACCCTATTAACCCAACTTAACCAATACCTTAAGTTCTATTAGTAGTAAATATGTTATTCCAATTTACTGATTGGTCTTTTGCTTCCAAGCAATTTTCTAATCCCCGTATCTGGTCACTTTATCCAAGAAAGGTACTATATCAGGATGATTATTCATCCTCTTACAAGATAAACTTGTCTAAGAATTTGCCAATCTTATTCTGAGGAATTGGCCATTCCCTAGTGATCAAATCACAAGATCATGCGACTCTGCAACTTGTTGTATAAGCGTCGCATCGAAATCCATGGGACTATTCTACCCATCGAATGGCATCTTCTAATCATGAAATCATGATTAGATAGGAAACATGATTACAGTGTTTTCATAACAATCCATTCCTGATTGCACTAGGCCGATGTTGTCGATCCTAAGGTTCCAAATTCAAACCGAGTTTCATATTTTTAGGGAGTGATCCTTAGGGTAGAAACCCTAGATTGTCTCTCGCAAGTACACCCTATTGTCCCTACATTCTATGAATCTGGGCAAGTCTTTAGGTTTAAGAGTTTTAGTTTTGGCAATAAGAGCAACTAGGTCACGTCCTCAACATGCTAAGTCCTAGTTAGCACTTGAGATATGTTGCATTGATTTAACCATTCCTAAATGAGTCCCTCGTGGTTTAGGTGTTTAAATTAAACCAATTTGACTTGTCTATTCTTGAAAATAATTATGCTACCATTCTCGTAACCACATGATTCATTGCCTACATATAAGTTTATTTACAAACCCTAACTTTTCAGATTAAGATCAAAGCATATGTTAAGTTATAGCATAATTCCAATTGATCCTTTTATAACATGAATTCAAGATTCATGCTACTAAAATTTAGGGTTTTTTTTAAATTGAACCATGCAGCTTTTTCTAACTTCTTTTCTAAATGAGATTTTCGTACGCTGAACGAGCATTACACAACCTTTTGTAACTATTTACGTATTTGATTGAGGTTTAAGCTAATTGACTAGAGTTTAATCTACTTCATGCAGTTCAAGAACCATTTCCATGCCTTGCAAATTCCTACGGATTATTGGCAACCTTCTTTAAAGGATCATTTCGAAGAGAAGATGTTCAATAATGCGACATGTGATTTATTACTTCCATGCATAATCAAAGTGTACTATCATTATTTTGACTTGTAAAGATGGGCATTAGTTAGTCTAAGTTCATTACTTTGCAATGCTTAAAAACCACTTGCTAGGAATGCATAGAGATCTTATGCTCTTCTTTTTGATTCGTTTACTACAAATGACGGATTCCTTGATCGAAGTTTATTTACTTTAATTTAGCCAAAGTATTTCAATTAAAAAAAGTGCATCCTAATTTTTGTAAATGAACCATGCACAATTGAAATATTACGACGTAAAACAAAACTAGGAAGAAAACCTAGACTTGTGGTGAAATATCCACATGGATGTTAGGAGATGATCCTCCTGCGGTTGCGCCTTGTGCCTTCTTAGGAGCCATCGAGACTTTGACCTTCTCACCTTGGTCGCGGACTTATGATATTGGCCCATCACCTTTGAACGCAAAACTCCCTTTATGACTGCTTGCACCGTCTTTCGAAGTTGGCTTTAGAAGGCTTTACAGGTTTCCTCCTTGAAGTAGGGAATTCACGAAATGGTTTTCAAAAAGGATTGTGTAGGAATGCAATGGGAGACGAAAATGACTTTGTGGAAAAGCTAAGGGAAAGTTCTAAGTTTCCGAGGATGCAAGGTGAAAGGATGCTTAAGTTCTCGGTCTGTAAAAACCGCTTTGTAGGGGTGAAGGGAAAAGGGTCCACGGAAAGGGGGTTTAAAAACCCGGCTAAGGGAATAAAAAGGGGGGAAAAGGGGCTTAATTCTCGGGGTTATATATAAACAAAACACAAGGAAAGGGCCTTATGAAAGCCTCATAGGAAGGGCTTTAATGACTTTTAAGGAATTTTGTGGGGGGGAAAAAAAAGGGGTAAAAAAACAAGCTTGGAAAGGCTTTAATCCCAAGGGTTTGGGGTTATAAAAACCTACCTATGAGGCAATAGGAAAGGGAACGAGAAGGGGTTTAAATGCTGGGAGGGGGGGTTAAAACCCACTTAGAAGGGCTTTAAGGAAGCCCACAAGAAGGGGGGCTTTAGAAGCTTCGTTGGTGGCAGTGGCGTCAACTCCCTCTCTCTCACACGGCTTCCTCCACGACTCCACCTCAGGTGGCATTACGCTATCTCCTTCCACTTCAATGGCGATGTTCCATCTTATAACACAGTCTCCCCTCTTCCCACTAAACCTCACGCAGCATTATGCTCCACTCTCTTCCTTACTTCCATGGCACAGGGCTTATATAGGTGAGGGGAGGGGAACCTCCTCCCCCACGCAGCCTTCATGCCTATTAAAGAAACTGGTAGTTGAGTAGATCTTTCAGTCTCTTTTGATGGAAGCCTTAACCTAGGGATAGCTATCTTTTATTGGTCCATTTTATCATGTATGATGCACAAGTTTTTATCTGGATCTAATGCTGAGGCCAAGTGCCAACTATAGTATATGTTCCGACAACTTTGTTGTTGTAGCATGTGACATTGATGCTTCTTTAGAAGCACATTTCACTCTTGAAGACACTTTGTTGCTACAAGTTGCTCTTTGATCTCTAAGCAAATACTACATTTGGAGAACTCACTTGTCTTTGCTAAGATTACATGCTTGAACTCTGTGTTCCAAATACAATTGAAGGTGGACAAGGACATTTGCTTACATCCGACGGTATAGCCATTACGTGATTTTTGAAAAAATAGCGACTTGAAATCTTTAATAAAATTAAAAAGTAGACACAAAAATAAAATCTAATTCTACTCGTATTCCATAACAAGTTATGGTTATTCGAATAGCGTGATACATTAAATGATTCATTTCATGAGTCGGTCTTTATAACTAATCATGACATTTTTCAACATGAGTTCTCTTCCTCTCCCTCTCTCTTCCACGTAACTCTCTAACCTGAGCATTTTCTCTGTTGCGTTTTTACAGTTGCAGGTTTCACATCTCTGATCCTCTGTGTTTTTATCTCTGCTCCTGTCGCCCCTCTCTTACTACAGGTGTTGCAGCCCTAATCTTTGGCAGTTCTATCCTCCTCCTCGTCCTTGACTACTCTCCACTGTTTCATTTTCTCAACCTGAAATAGATTCTGCAGTGCAATTTCTGGTTTGAATCACGGTATTTCTTTGACTACTCTCCACTGTTTCAGTTTCTCAAACTGAAACAGATTGTGCAGTTCAAGTTCTGGTTTGAATCAGGATATTTCTTTGACTACTCTCCACTGTTTCATTTTCTCAAACTGAAACAAATTGTGCAATGCAATTTCTGGTTTGAATGAGGATATTATGACCAAAACTGCGTGCGTCTTCAAATCAGAAATCTTGCTCCAAGGCTTCAGCAATTCAACAAGCTACTAAATGATCGCTAGTCCACACCGTGCCTGCTCCTACTTCACGTGTGATTTCTCTTACGTTGGCACACATTTCTGACCTACTAATTACAACAGGTTTTCAACTTTTCCCTACTTCATTTCTGATTTTGAGTAAAGCTACATTGATTATGACCATTTCAATCCATACAATTACTACAAACCACACTACTACTCTCTTGTATGATTAGTATTGAATAATATTAAGATCAAACACCAAAAGCATTTTCTAAATAAGAATCATGTATGAAAACTAAATGCAATATGTATTTCTGTAGCAATGAGATTAGGCACTCACTCTTGAGAATTCAATGTCTTCTTCTTCTTCTCGATTGCTTGATTGATCTCCTGGAGTGCTTGTGTTTTTTGTTGTCCAACCACTACCTTGCAAGTGATAGCTTCACTCTACGTCAATATTGAAAACATGACTTCTTGCACTGTTTAAAATACTCTTTTTGTTGTGAATATGAAGTATATGATTTGTATAGTGTTGCGTGATTTTTGAAAAAATCGCGACTTGAAATCTTTAATAAACTTAAAAAATAGACACAAAAATAAGATCTAAATCTACTCATATTCCGTAACAAGTTATGGTTATTGGAATAGCATGATACATTAAATGATTCATTTCATGAGTCCGTCTTTACAACTAATCATGAGGTCTTTCAAAATGAGTTTCTCTTCCCCTCCCTCTCTCTTCCACGTAACTCTCTAACCTGAGTGTTTTCTCTGTTGCGTTTTTACAGTTGCACGTTTTGCATCACTGATCCTCTGCGTTTTTATCTCTGCTCCTATCGCCCCTCTCTTACTACAGGTGTTGCAGCCCTAATGTTTGGCAGTTCTATCCTTCTCCTCTTATTTGACTACTCTCCACTGTTTCATTTTCTCGAACTGAAACAGATTGTGCAGTGCAATTTCTGGTTTGAATCAGGGTATTTCTTTGACTACTCTCCACTGTTTCATTTTCTCAAACTGAAAAAATTTGTGCAGTGCAATTTCTTGTCTGAATCAGGATATTATGACCAAAACTACGTGTGTCTTCAAATCAGAAATCTTGCTCCAAGGCTTCAGCAATTCAACAAGCTAGTGAATGATCGCTAGTCCACACTGTGCCTACTCCTACTTCACAGGTGATTTTTGTTAGGTTGGCACACATTACTAACCTACTAATTACAATAGATTTTCAACTTTTTCCTACTTCATTTTTTATTTTGAGTTAAACTACGTTGATTATGACCATTTCAATCCATACAATTACTACAAATCACACTACTACTCTTTTGTATGATTAGTATTGAATAATATTAAGATCAAACACCAAAAGCATTTTCTAAATAAGAATCATGTATGAATACTAGATGCAATATGTATTTTTGTATATGTATTTCTGTAGCGATGAGATTAGGCACTCACTCTTGAGAATTCAATGCCTTCTTCTTCTTCTCGATTGATTGATTGATCTCGTGGAGCGCTTGTGTTTTTTGTTGTCCAACCACTACCTTGCAAGTGATAGCTTTACTCTACGTCAATATTGAAAACATGACTTCTTGCACTGTTGAAAATACTCTTTTTGTTGTGAATATGAAGTATATGATTTGTATAATGTTGGGTGATTTTTGAAAAAATCGTGACTTGAAATCTTTAATAAAATTAAAAATTAGACACAAAAATACGATCTAAATCTACTCCTATTCGGTAACAAGTTATGGTTATTCGAATAGCGTGATACATTATATGATTCGTTTCATGAGTCGGTCTTTACAACTAATCATCACGTCTTTCAAAATGAGTTTCTCTTCCCCTCCCTCTCTCTTCCACGCAACTCTCTAACCTGAGCGTTTTCTCTGTTGCGTTTTTACAATTGCAGGTTTTGCATTTTTGATCCTCTGCGTTTTTATCTCTGCTCCTATCGCCCCTCTCTTACTACATGTGTTGGAGCCCTAATCTTTGGCAGTTCTATCCCCCTCCTCTTCTTTGACTACTACCTTGCAAATGACAGCTTCACTCTACGTCAATATTGAAAACATGACATCGTGCACCTTTGGAAATACTCTTTTTGTTGTGAATATGAAGTATATGATTTGTATAATGTTGCGTGATTTTTGAAAAAATCACGCCTTGAAATCTTTAATAAAATTAAAAAATAGACATAAAAATACGATCTAAATCTACTCATTTTTCGTAACAAGTTATGGTTATTCGAATAGCGTGATACATTAAATGATTCATTTCATAAGTCGTTCTTTACAACTAATCATCACGTTTTTCAAAATGAGTTTCTCTTCCCCTTCCTCTCTCTTCCACGCAACTCTCTAACCTGAGTGTTTTCTCTGTTGTGTTTTTACAGTTGCAAGTTTCGCATCTCTGATCCTCTGCATTTTTACCTCTACTCCTGTCGCCCCTCTCTTACTACAGGTGTTGCAACCCTAATCTTTGGCGGTGCTATCCCCCTCCTTTTCTTTGACTACTCTCCGCTGTTTCATTTTCTCAAACTGAAACAGATTGTGCAGTGCAATTTCTGGTTTGAATCAGGGTATTTCTTTGACTACTCTCCTTTGTTTCATTTTCTTAAACTGAAACAGATTGTGCAATTCAATTTCTGGTTTGAATCAGGATATTTCTTTGACTACTCTCCACTATTTCATTTTCTCAAACCGAAACAAATTCTGTAGTGCAATTTCTAGTTTGAATCAGGATATTATGACCAAAACTACCTGCGACTTCAAATCAAAAATCTTGCTCCAAGGCTTCAGCAATTCAACAAGCTAGTGAATGATCGCTAGTCCACACCATGCCTACTCCTACCTCACGGGTGATTTCTGTTACGTTGGCGCACATTACTGACCTACTAATTACAACAGGATTTCAACTTTTCCCTACTTCATTTCTGATTTTCAGTTAAACTACATTGATTCTAACCATTTCAATCCATACAATTACTACAAATCACACTAGTACTCTTTTGTATGATTAGTATTGAATAATATTAAGATCAAACACCAAAAGCATTCTCTAAATAAGAATCATGTCTGAAAACTAAATGCAATATGTATTTCTGTAGCAATGAGATTAGGCGCTCACTCTTAAGAATTCAATGTCTTCTTCTTCTTCTTGATTGCTTGATTGATCTCCTGGAGTGCTTGTGTTTTCTGTTGTGCAACTACTACCTTGCAAGTGATAGCTTCACTCTACGTCAATATTGAAAACATGACATCTGTACCTTTGGAAATTATCTTTTTGTTGTGAATATGAAGTATTTTATTTGTATAATGTTGCGTGATTTTTGAAAAAATTGCGACTTGAAATCTTTAATAAAATTTAAAAATAGACAGAAAAATACGATCTAAATCTACTCGTATTTCGTAACAAGTTATGGTTATTCCAATAGCGTGATACATTAAATGATTCGTTTCATGAGTCGGTGTTTACAACTAATCATCACGTCTTTCAAAATGAGTTTCTCTTCCCCTCCCTCTCTCTTCCACGCAACTCTCTAACCTGAGCATTTTCTCTGTTGCGTTTTTACAGTTGCAGGTTTTGCATCTCAGATCCTCTGCGTTTTTATCTATGCTCCTGTCGCCCCTCTCTTACTACAGGTGTTGCAGCCCTAATGTCTGGCGGTTCTATCCTCCTCCTCTTCTTTGACTACTCTCCATTGTTTCATTTCTCAAACTGAAACAAATTGTGGAGTGCAATTTTTGGTTTGAATCAGGGTATTTCTTTGACTACTCTCCAGTGTTTCATTTTCTCAAACTCAAACAGATTGTGCAGTTCAATTTCTGGTTTGAATCAGGATATTTCTTTCACTACTCTCCACTGTTTCATTTTCTCAAACTGAAACAAATTGTGCAGTGCAATTTCTGGTTTGAATCAGGATATTATGACCAAAACTACCTGCGTCTTCAAATCAAAAATCCTACTCCAAGGCTTCAGCAATTCAACAAATTAGTGAATGATCGCTAGTTCACACCGTGCTTGCTCCTACTTCAGGGGTGATTTCTGTTACGTTGGCGCACATTACTGACCTACTAATTACAACATGATTTCAACTTTTCCCTACTTCATTTCTGATTTTCAGTTAAACTACGTTGATTATGACCGTTTCAATCCATACAATTACTACAAATCGCACTACTGCTCTTTTGTATGATTAGTATTGAATAATATTAAGATCAAACACCAAAAGCATTTTCTAAATAAGAATCATTTATGAAAACTAAATGCAATATGTATTTCTGTATATCTATTTCTGTAGCAATGAGATTAGGAACTCACTCTTGAGTATTCAATTTCTTCTTCTTCTTCTCGATTGCTTGATTGATCTCCTGGGGGGCTTGTGTTTTTTGTTGTCCAATCACTACCTCGCAAGTGAGAGCTTCACTCTACGTCAATATTGAAAACATGACTTCTTGCACTGTTGAAAATACTCTTTTTGCTGTGAATATGAAGTATATGATTTGTATAATGTTGTGTGATTTTTGAAAAAATCGCGGCTTGAAATCTTTAGTAAAATTAAAAAATAGACACAAAAATAAGATCTAAATCTACTCGTATTCCATAACAAGTTATGGTTATTCGAATAGCGTGATACATTAAATGATTCATTTCATGAGTCATTGTTTACAACTAATCATGACGTTTTTCAAAATGAGTTTCTTTTCCCCTCCCTCTCTCTTCCATGCAACTCTCTAGCCTGAGCGTTTTCTCTGTTGTGATTTTAGAGTTGTAGGTTTTGCATCTCTACTCCTGTTGCCCCTCTCTTACTACAGGTGTTGCAGCCCTAATCTTTGGCGGTTTTATCCCCCTCCTCTTGTTTGACTACACTCCACTGTTTCATTTTCTCAAACTGAAACAGATTGTGCAGTGCAATTTCTGGTTTGAATCAGGGTATTTCTTTGACTACTCTCCACTGTTTCATTTTCTGAAACTGAAACTGATTATGCAGTGCAATTTCTGGTTTGAATCAGGATATTTCGTTGACTACTCTCCAATGTTTCATTTTCTCAAACTGAAACAAATTGTGCAGTGCAATTTCTGGTTTGAATCAGGATATTATTACCAAAAGTATGTGTGTCTTCAAATCAAAAATCGTGCTCCAAGGCTTCATGAATTCAACAAGCTAGTGAATGATCGCTAGTCCACACCGTGCCTGCTCCTACTTCACAGGTGATTACTGTTACATTGGCGCACATTACTATAGCAATGAGATTAGGCACTCACTCTTGAGAATTCAAAGTCTTCTTCTTCTTCTCGATTGCATGATTGATCTCCTGGAGTGCTTGTGTTTTTTGTTGTCCAACCACTACATTGCAAGTGATAGCTTCACTCTACATCAATATTGAAAACATGACTTCTTGCACTGTTGAAAATACTCTTTTTGTTGTGAATATGAAGTATATGATTTGTGTAATGTTGCGGTATTTTTGAAAAAATCGCCACCTAAATTATTTAATAAAATTAAAAAATAGACACAAAAATAAGATCTAAATCTATTTGTATTCCGTAACAAGTTATGGTTATTCGAATAGTGTGATACATTAAATGATTCATTTCAATGAGTCGGTCTTTACAACTAATCATCACGTTTTTCAAAATGAGTTTCTCTTCCCCTCCCTCTCTCTTCCACGCAACTCTCTAACTTGAGCATTTTCTCTGTTGCGTTTTTACAGTTGCAGGTTTTGTATCTCTCATCCTCTGCGTTTTTATCTCTGCTCGTGTTGCCCCTCTCTTACTAGAGGTGTTGCAGCCCTAATCTTTGGCGGTTCTATCCCCCTCCTCTTCTTTGACTACTCTCCACTCTTTCATTTTCTCAAACTGAAACATATTGTGCAGTGCAATTTCTGGTTTGAATCAGGGTACTTCTTTGACTACTCTCCACTGTTTCATTTTCTCAAATTGAAACAGATTGTGCAGTTCAATTTCTGGTTCGAATCAGGATATTTCTTTGACTACTCTCCACTGTTTCATTTTCTCAAAATGAAACAGATTGTTCAGTGCAATTTCTAGTTTGAATCAGTGTACTTCTTTGACTAGTCTCCAGTGTTTCATTTTCTTAAACTGAAAACAGATTGTGCAGTTCAATTTCTGGTTCGAATCAGGGTATTTTTTTGACTACTCTCCACTGTTTCATTTTCTCAAACTCAAACAGATTGTGCAGTTGAATTTCTGGTTTGAATCAGGATATTTCTTTAACTACTCTCCACTATTTCATTTTCTCAAACTAAAACAAATTGTGCAGTGCAATTTCTGGCTTGAATCAGGATATTATGACCAAAACTACGTGCGTCTTGAAATCAAAAATCTTGCTCCAAGGCTTCAGCAATTCAACAAGCTAGTGAATGATCCCTAGTCCACACCGTGCTTGCTCCTACTTCACGTTTGATTTATCTTACGTTGGCACACATTACTGACCTACTAATTACAACAGGTTTTCAACTTTTCCCTACTTCATTTCTTATTTTGAGTTAAACTACATTGATTATGACCATTTCAATCCATACAATTACTCCAAATCACACTAGTACTCTTTTGTATGATTATTATTGAATAATATTAAGATCAAACACCAAAAGCATTTTCTAAATAAGAATCATGTATGAAAACTAAATTCAATATTTATTTCTGTAGTAATGAGATTAGGCACTCACTCTTGAGAATTCAATGTCTTCTTCTTCTTCTCGATTGCTTGATTGATCTCCTGGAGTGCTTGTGTTTTTTGTTGTCAAAACCACTACCTTGCAAAAGCGAAAGCTTCACTCTACGTAAATATTGAAAGCATGACTTCTTGCACTGTTGAAAATACTCTTTTTGTTGTGAATATGAAGTATATGATTTGTATAATGTTGCGTGATTTTTGAAAAAATCGCCACTTGAAATCTTTAATAAAATTAAAAAATAGACACAAAAATACGATCTAAATCTACTCGTATTCCATAACAAGTTATGGTTATTCCAATAGCGTGATACATTAAATGATTCGTCTCATGAGTCAGTCTTTACAACGAATCATCACGTTTTTCAAAATGAGTTTCTCTTCCCCTCCCTCTCTCTTCCACGCAACTCTCTAACTAAGCGTTTTCTTTGTTGCGTTTTTACAGTTGCAGGTTTTGCATCTCCGATCCTCTGCGTTTTTATCACTTCTCGTGTCGCCCCTCTCTTACTACGGGTGTTGCAGCCCTAATCTTTGGCGGTCCTATCCCCCTCCTCTTCTTTGACTACTCTCCACTCTTTCATTTTCTTAAACTGAAACAGATTGTGAAGTGAAATTTCTGGTTTGAATCAAGGTATTTCTTTGACTACTCTCCACTGTTTCATTTTCTCAAACTGAAACAGATTGTGCATCTCAATTTTTAGTTTGAATTAGGATATTTCTTTGACGACTCTCCACTGTTTCATTTTCTCAAACTGAAACAAATTGTGTAGTGCAATTTCTGGTTTGAATCAAGATATTATGACCAAAACTACGTGCGTCTTCAAATCAAAAATCTTGCTCCGAGGCTTCAGCAATTCAACAAGCTAGTGAATGATCGCTAGTCTACACCGTGCCTACTCTTACTTCACGGGTGATTTCTGTTACGTTGGCACATATCACTGATCTACTAATTACAACAGGTTTTCAAGTTTTCCCTACTTCATTTCTGATTTTGAGTTAAACTACGTTGATTATAACCATTTCAATCCATACAAGTACTACAAATCACACTACTACTCTTTTGTATGATTAGTATTGAATAATATTAAGATCAAACACCAAAACAATTTTCTAAATAAGAATCATGTATGAAAACTAAATGCAATATGTATTTCTGTATATGTATTTCTGTAGCGATGAGATTAGGCACTCACTCTTGAGAATTCAATGTCTTCTTCTTCTTCTCGAGTGCTTGATTGATTTCCTAGAGTGCTTGTGTTTTTTGTTGTTCAACCACTACCTTGCAAGTGATAGCTTCACTCTACGTGAATATTGAAAACATGACTTCTTGCACTGTTGAAAATACTCTTTTTGTTGTGAATATGAAGTGTATGATTTGTATAATGTTGCGTGATTTTTGAAAAAATCGCGACTTGAAATCTTTAATAAAATTAAAAAATAGACACAAAAATAAGATCTAAATGTACTCGTATTCCGTAACAAGTTATGGTTATTCGAATAGCGTGATACATTAAATGATTCGTCTCATGGGTCAATCTTTACAACTAATCATCACGTTTTTCAAAATGAGTTTCTCTTCCCCTCCCTCTCTCTTCCACGTAACTCTCTAACCTGAGCGTTTTCTCTGCTGCGTTTTTACAGTTGTAGGTTTTGCATCTCTAATCCTCTGCATTTTTACCTCTACTCTTGTCACCCCTCTCTTACTAGAGGTGTTGCAGCCGTAATCTTTGGTGGTTCTATTCCCATCCTCTTCCTTGACTACTCTCCGCTGTTTCATTTTCTGAAACTGAAACAGATTGTGCATTGCAATTTTTTGTTTGAATCAGGGTTTTTCTTTGACTACTCTCCACTGTTTCATTTTCTCAAACTGAAACAGATTGTGCAGTTCAATTTCTGGTTTGAATCAGGATATTTCTTTGACCACTCTCCACTGTTCATTTTCTCAAACTGAAACAAATTGTGCAATGCAATTTCTGGTTTGAATCAAGATATTATGACCAAAACTACGTGCATTTTCAAATCAGAAATCTTGCTCCAAGGCTTCAGCAATTCAGCAAGCTAGTGAATGATCGCTAGTCCGCACCGTGCCTGCTCCTACTTCACGGGTGATTTCTGTTACGTTGGCACACATTACTGACCTACTAATTACAACAGGTTTTCAACTTTTCCCTACTTTATTTCTGGTTTTGAGTTAAACTACATTGATTATGACCATTTCAATCCATACAATTACTACAAATCACGCTACTACTCTTTTGTATGATTAATATTGAATAATATTAAGATCAAACACCAAAAGCATTTTCTAAATAAAAATCATGTATGAAAATTAAATGCAATATGTATTTCTGTATATATATTTCTGTAGCAATGAGATTAGGCACTCACTCTTGAGAATTCAATGTCTTCTTCTTCTTCTCGATTGCTTGATCGATCTCCTGGAGTGCTTATGTTTTTTGTTGTCCAACCACTACCTTGCAAGTGATAGCTTCACTCTATGTCAATATTAGAAACATGACTTCTTGCACTATTGGAAATACTCTTTTTGTTGTGAATATGAAGTATATGATTTGTATAATGTTGAAAAAAGTCTCTTAGATGTGAATATGGAATAAATGGTTTGTGCAATGCTTTTATCAATGATGAGTGCTTTCAAAATACTAGCCTTTCTTTCTATTCTGTGATGCTATATACCTCAAGATTTTGCCTCAAGGCTAAACCTAGCCTTATATTTGTTGTATCATGCCGTAATATTAGAGCATTTTATCAAGTTCTTATACATTGTATTATACTTTACTATATAGAACTTTCCATTATACTGTATTTTCATAGTAAAAGCATTACCATCAGATTTTATGGTTACACTTTTTATAATTTTGCAATAAGCATATGGCTATACAATACTTACAAATACTTAATATGATTTTGCCATAGGATATAGTTTGATTTTCTAACAACACATATCATGATCTTTCATCAATTTATAGATTAGACCATATGGTCAAAAAACTTCTTGCAATATAAGAAGTAGTTTTTGTTATTTTATTCAATACAATCTGAGATTTGGCCATGAGGTCAAATCTTTTCTTATAATATAAGAAGTAATTTATGTTCTTTTTTCCAATATACTATGAGATTTTGCCATGTGGCCAAATCTTCTCCTTAAGCTATCTCTTGGCCAAAATAAGGACTCTTCCAGTATCACAATATCTTGCAACCAATCAAGCACTTGTTCATTTTACTACAAGAATGACATTTTGCCATTTGGTTAAATGCTTTCTTATATTATCAACCCTTGCTTACTTCCAAAAGGAAAGACTAGTTTCTACTTAGAATTTCTTACTTTCTATAATTTGGCCATGTGGTAAAATCTTGTCTTGCAAAACAAACGAACCACTTTTTTGGAATTTGATCCTAAAAAATTAATACTAAATCTATGGTGGGTTCAATCACACAAATTTTGGGTATGCTAGATTTGGTTGTATGGAAAAATGTTCTAAGAAAAACATCTTCTATATTATCTCCAAAAAAGGAAGACCATGTTCTACTTGGAACTTCTTGATTACCTACTATATTTATAGGAAGTCTCGCCATGTGGTCAAAACTTGTTGTGTAACAAACAAACCACTTTATTTAACCATTTCTTTCATTTCAATTTTTCATAACTTCCTATAAATATCATATCATTTTTCCACAAATTAGCCACTTTTTCCATTCCACTACAAAATAAAAATTGGCAATATGGTCAAATCTTTCATTTTGTTATCAATGCTAGCATCCAAGAATCCCCCATTCTTGTTTTGTTCAGCCATATGATCAAATCTAATCTCATAAATCTTGCAAACCATGAGACCACTTTTTCATTCCATTATAAAACAATATTTGGCTATATAGTCAAATCTAATTTCACAGCATGTTACAACAAATGAATCACTTCTTCATATGGTTATGAAACTAGATTTGGCCATATGATTAAAACTAGTTTATAGAAATCATCTTATCCTGTAGGTTTTGCCATGAGGTTAAATCTCCACCTTTCAAGTGTTTTTCACTTTATCTTATATTGATATCTATGGGATTTGCTACATAGCTATATTTGTTTATATGTGAATCTCATATCACAATAAATCCCATCCTCTCTTTAACTAGCCTTTAAGAACCCTATGGTAAAAAACCATGGCAAAGTTTCTAATCTGATAGATAAGTCTTATGACTAAATAGGATTTGACCACATGGCTAAAACCAATGACAATGTTTCTACAATATAGCTCATTTTAAGGGAAACTTACATGTGCAGTAATTAAAATGTTAACTTTGGGCCAAATGGAATTGTGAGATTGCTACATAACCACATTGATATATAGGTGGATCTCATATTGGACTAAATCTCATTCTTTGATTAAATAGGATTTGACCACATGGCAAAAAATCTTAGCAAAGTTCCTAGAGTATGATCCTTGCATAGGAAACTTACATGGAGAAGAAATCCAATATTAACTTAGGGACAAAATCATCCATGACATTTTCTACATAACCACAATGATTTTTCACTATATCTCATACCACACTCACACTCAACATTTCATTATCACTTTACCATTTGGTTAAGCCCATGGTCAAGTCTCACTATTAATAGAATTTGATCTTCTCACCAAAGTCCATGGCAAAGTTTTTACTATATGATTCTTGCAAGAGAAACATAATTAATGCTAACTTAGGGCCAGGATAATCCATGAGATTTGATACATAAGCACACATATTTATGGTTGGATCTCATACCACACTTAATCTCAAATTTCAATATTTCATTTTATGGAAGAGTCCCTTTAGAGTACATTTGTCTTGTATTTCGTAAAATCTTGTGTTGTTGTGTTTTCAATTTTCAACTTAGAAATCTTATACATTTATTTGGGTTTTGTGAATTTTGAATATTTTTAAATCCACTTTTGTCTGACAACTTTTTCTCTTTGTAGAACTATTCAATGGCAAAGAAAGATAGCACATCCAAAAAGGAGACCCAAACCATTGATGGAGTTAGTGGTGGTTTTGTGTATCCATGTTATGTGGATGTTTATGATAGTCAAGGAAAAAGGGCTGACAATGTTCTCTTATTCACTTTGAAGAGTGATATTACATTTTTTTAACAAGATGGTGTCATAGAGAAGATAACAAATGGATGTGCTGGGAAAGAGGGAATACCATGTAATCTTGTTAAGATCAAGGGGAAAAATGTAGTATACAAACTTGATCCTTTGTCATTTCACTTTGCCAGTATTAAAGAGGATGAAGAATACTCTTTGAAAACAATGGGATGGACCTTATTTGAGGAGGTAAAGGGCACATAAGACATTATATTAGCATTCCAAGCTGTTCAAAATAGTAGGCTACTTTCCCTATCAAGAAAATGTGATCGCCCCAACAAAAGAATGAAGCTCCAAGATAAACAAATAGACTTGAGATCTTCACATTCTCCTCAAGAAGAAAATAATTCATGGAATCCCACAAGCTCAAAGTCAAAATCACCTCAACAAAGTTCCTTGTCACAAGCTCTTGTTGTTAGTATGGTTGCTAACACTACTAAGAATGATGCCACTTTACCTTCCATGTTAGAAGTTACACCTGCAAAGCCAATAATTTCTCTTGAGGTCAAGGGAGTAGAAAGAACATTCGATTTTCCTGAAATAGTTAAGAAGAAGGGAAATAAGAAAGAATCAGGATTTCACATATTTGAAAAATTCTTTTCATTTGGTCCAACAACAAAATTTCCTATTCTCGTTGATAGGTGTTATGAGGCACCTCCTTTGTATGCTTATAGGTCACTATGTTGGGATTATGTAGAGAAGCTAACCACGTCTTTCATAAAGACTCCCATGAACCCAGCAACAACAGCATATCTTATGCCTTTTGTACAAGACAACAATGAGAAGAGACCCATGCATCGTGATGAGGTGGATGCTAATAAGTTGGACACTTATAGTTATTGGATTATATCAGGGCTTCACTCAATTCATGCAGCAAAGATATATATTCAGAGTAATACTACACGTTGTGTAGAAACCAAGCATTTATACACCACAAGAAATGCTAGAATATTAGTTGATTTTCCTACGGAAATGTGCATTGAGCTTTCACGAACGAGTGGGTAGTATTGACTTCCTACCAATGGATAGAACGTTTGCTTTTGGATTTATAGATTCTTTTGTGGTTTTGACATTAGTGACCATGGAGAAAAGCTTCATCAATTTTGAGCGATATATAAACAATGTCAACAAGCCTTCCATTTTGTACTTTGAAGGCTTGGACAAGGAGTGCAATGATGAAGATCTTGAAGAAGAACAAATGATTGCAAAGGCAGTTTTGAGAAAGAAAATGAAAGTTATGGAAACTACAATCAAAGCATTCAATGATGCTCATGAGGTTGTATTTGATGTATATGCAAGTGGACTTGCATCTAAGGTGGCATTGATAAATCATATGAAGACTATTGCAGTGGTTTGCAACACTCAAGAGCAAAGAGAGATTGAAGCACAATTGTGGAGGGTCCATGAGAGTGCCAAACAAAATTCAAACTCCAAAGAGGTTCCTCCTATTGAAGTTCAAGTTCTTGAAGTACCACCCGAGGGCATAGAAGAATCAAGCCAAGATATAGCAAGTCTAATTATGAAAGAGAAATTAAGGGCTACTTCAGGTGTTTAAACTCTGTTCCTTCTCCTTTCATCAAGGAAGACACATTGATGTAATTTTGATTTTTTTCTTGAGAAGTTACTTCCATTAGCATTTGCAATATTTTCTTTCTTTGATGATATTAATTAAAGAAACTATGTCTTTGGTTTTTAAATTTTTTATAAAAGGTACCAAGAATGTTGGGTTTAAAATTTTTATTTAAGTAAATATTTTACCAAATCGGTATTAAAGAGCTCATTAAAATGTATCATCCTTTGTAAGGATAACTATTTAATTTTAATCTAGTGTGTAAGAATACTTATCATAATGAAAAGTTTGAGCTAGCTATGCAAAATTTACTTAAGTCTATTTTAGATCCTATTTCAATTAAACTCTTATATGTTTTGTGTTATGATCTTGTCATGTTAGTTTTGGTTAGATTTGTCCACATGGTCAAATCTCTTATATCTTATAGCCTCTTTTACTACATCACTTGTGTATGTCTATGCATGTACTTAGGATAAGAAAGCCAACAATATATTGCACACCCCAAAAAAGATTCATTGCATCTCCCAAAGGAGTTTTACCTCAGTTATAAATATTGCAACAAAGATTTCTCTACAATGTATCTTTTGAGATGTGTATATGGAATATTAAGGTAAAATCCTTGTTACAATTCGTGAGTTTAAATATCTATGGGATATAACTAGTTCAAAAATAGAATGGTTAGTACTTAAGAAGAAACTATGAAAACTTATTCAAATAGAGTATAACTTATCTCAATTAAATTGTCATGTGTCACTTATATGTGACATAGTTTTGGTCACATGGTCAAAAGTATCATGTTTAAATTTTCTTTTAATAATTAGGACTAATAAACATCTTCTTTGTACATGCCATTTTGAAGGACTTTTTAAAAATTGAGTATATTAAATATTATAATGATAATATAATTTGTGTAACTAATTACAAGAATCTATTGTTCGTATCTCAAGTATACTTATAACTAGCGATAAAAAGTAGATATGGAAAAATGACTTTATTAGAATAGATTTTACTTCAAAAAATTTGTCTTATATATTTTTTTCACCTCATGATATTACTTTTGATTAGATTTGACCACATGGTCAACTGTCTCTTTTCTTAAGACATCATTTTTAAAGTAGTACATATTTATGTATTTATCAATGTTAAGTTAAATTTCTTTAGTGTTCTATGCCAGTTTATAGCTCAAAAATTAGGTAGAATGATAAGGAAGTAAATGAATCTAATGTGCTTCTTTTTCTTCTTTGTAACTTCAACTAAGACATCTATGGTTGGATATCTAGCAGATTCAACAAAAGTAGAGCACGATGATGTGATTGATGTTTCGTTGATAAGAAATGCAACACAATTATGTGTAATACTTGATCTCAATGATCTTCTTTTACAATGATACTTTGCTAAGTCTAAAAGGTTTCAAAGCTTTCAAATGGGAAAGCAATGGCTTGTTCTTCGACCAGGATGTATGGAGTTTCTTGAAGCCTTATTTGCAAGATTCCAAGTGGGAGTTTGGTCAACAGCTTTACATAAGAATGTCATGGCAGTTATTAAGTGCTTGGAGATCCATGCAAAAAGGAAGTATCCTTTCTTCATCATTTGGGGCCAAGAACAATGTGATAGACATCAACTCAGGGAGTAGAAGCAATGTTCAAGCCTCTGAAGTATGTATGGGATCAATATGGAGATGTTTGTCAGCATACCCAAACTATTCTCATAGATGATAGTCCTTACAAAGGATGTCCAAATCCTGTTGAGAATTGCATCTATCCAAAAACATTTGATATTGATCGTGAAGACTCTATCTTGATCAAAGAACTTCTACCATTCTTGACTCGCTTAAGCAAATACCATGATGCACGTGAAGTCATCAAGTTTGATCGATATGGGCAGGATCCAGTTCAATATGGACATGAATTGTATTCTCAATTCAAGGTTGTCATTGATGAATGGACTAGAGTAGAGAATGATGGTATTTCATCTTCATCATCAGCACCGCACGAGACCATGATTGATAAAGATGGTATATATGTTCAATCTTCAATTACTTCTTGCTTTAAGAGACCATCTATTATACAAACATCCTCAACAAATGCTTCACATCATTCGTCTCTTACATTGAATAGCTCATAATTATCCATGTTGAAGCAAACTCCTTTAGTCTCTACTTTGAAAGATATGGAAGCAATGCAACTTGCTCATGAGTTAGGATATCACAAACATTTCGTAAATGGTAGTGCAGCTAAACGTTTTATACAAAATCTACAAAATTTGTATTTTTCCAATATACATGATGTAACAAGAAGGCGCTGACTCTATATGGATTAATTTTGACTTTCATAATAGATATATCCCTTACATTAAAGGCTTTTGCATGGCTATGAAATATATGCTTGTTAGAAATTTAAAGTGTTTTATGTAATTACCTTGGTGTTTCTAAACACCACCAATATCAATGAGAGAATCTACTTGATGTTTTTTATTGTTTCAATAACATTAGTTAATTGTATTGAAATTTCTTATAAAGTGGTTTAAATCCTATTTTGTACTTTATGATAGTCTAATATACAAACATACCCAACAAATGCCTCGCATCTTCTATCACTTACATTGAACAACTCACAATTATCCATGTTGAGGTAAACTCCTTTAGTCTCTACTTTGAAAGATATGGAAGCAATGCAACTTGCTCATGAGTTATGATATTACAAACATTTCATAAATGGTAGTGTAGCTAAATGTTTTATACAAAATCTACAAAATTTGTATTTTTTGTTGAGATATCGAGCTCCACTCGTGATACGCCAGGGTGACCGTTGTATATTTATGTCACCGACTTGTCAGTTGCAGATGCGGTTGGTACACCGCCCATGAATAATAGCTACAAGATAGCTATCCTTATCTACTCTAGTTCGTGGCTCAGTTAGTATGCCACCTTAGTTAGTTGAGTTTGGTTTGAGACCCATATATAGGGTTCTTCTATTTCTTTGTACTAGAGTTCTTTTGGCTTACACAACTAAGAAGAGGAAAACTGTTTTCAGCCTCCACCCTTGTGTGTCTTCCCCCATTGTGCAAGCAAGAAAGCTTCAAGCGAGACTCCTTCCTTCTCTCCCACAATCTTGACATGGTATCAGAGCCTTGTTCGTGGTAAGGAGCTCAAGAAAGCAAGCCAAGCTCGCGATGGTCTGGTAAGAGGAGCAGTGTTGCTTTCATTTCCTGTTTTAGGAGCAGATCTCTGCAGGTAGCACAGCCGGAAATTGCAGGAGTGCATTGTCTCAGGTTGAGACGCCCTTCGCGGTGAAGCAAGAGGGCAGTATATGCTGCGGGACAGGGCTTTAGCCCTTGGCGACCTTGTTTTTTTGATTTGAGGCCATTTCGGGGCCTGTTTTGCAGACGGAAGTTTTCTGCACGCACTCAAGAAAAGGCTCAGTTTTATGCTGTGCGACCACTGTGCTACAGGTCGGTGAAAAGTTACTGTAGAAATTGCATCGTATGCTTGTGCGCAGAGACATTGGGAGTTTCAGAATCATCCTTGGTTCCTGTTTATGCAAAATCGTCACTAGGAAGTGACTGTGTGGTCAAATACCACTTTCGCCAGTTTTGCAGATTTGCCCTTGTGAGGGTGAAGCTGTGTTTTTTGCAGTGACAGAATTTCTTGCAGTATTCTGTAATGGCGTCTGATTCTCTTTCACAGATTGTCACTGAAAAGCTTGACAAGAACAACTTCCAGGCATGGAAGTTTAGAATGACGAATTTCCTTATGGGAAAAGGATATTGGGAATTTGTTGCAGGAAATGAAGAAGAACCAGTTCTTCCTGATGTTCCCAATCAACAACAAATGCAGGCATTTAAAACATGGCATGAGAGAGCTAGGAAAGTTATGTATTGGCTGTCTATCAGTATTTCAGACTCTATGATTGTGCATATTCAGGATGCAAGTACGCCAAAGGAGGCATGGGATACTTTGTCAAAAATGTATAGCACAAATACGCAAGCCAGGAAAATGCAGCTCAAGCAAGAGTTGCATAATGTGTAAAGAGAAAGTATGAGCATCAACGACTACCACATGAAGGTGAAGAAGATTGCAGATGCACTTGCTTCCATTGGGTCGCCAGTGGAAGATGATGATTTAGTTTCCGTGACCTTGAATGGTCTAGGAAAGGATTATCCACAGTTTCGGACATCCATTTCAGTTCGTGAAAGATTTCCTGATTTTGAGGAGTTGATTGCTCTTCTAATTTCTGAGGAACAGAGAAATGGTGGTGCATCTTCTTCAGGAGGAACTTCAAAAGAAGCTGTCTTCTACTCAAATGCTGGAAGAGGTAGAGGCAGAGGTAGAGGAGGCCGATTTGGAGGCCGTGGCAGAAATTAGAATATGCAGCAAACTCAAGAAAACCAGTCCTATGGAGGAGGACGTGGTAACTCTAGAGGCAGGGGGAGCCAAAGAGGTCGTGGTGGATGGCAAAGAGGCCAAAATGCAAACAGTAATGTTGAATGCTACTACTGTGGTAAAATGGGTCATATGGCTAAAGACTGCTATAAAAAGCAGAATGACATCATGAATGGAAAACTGCAACAAGGGAATTATGCATCTTCTAGTAGACAGGGTGATGACAGAAATGAGCATTTGTTCATGGTGCAGCACATGAACAATTCTATGACAAGTGCAGAAGAAAGCAATGATGTATGGTATGTTGACTCAGGTGCATCAAACCACATGACAGGTCATGCAGAATGGATGGAGGATGCAAGGAAAATGGAAAAACCAGGATTTGTGGAGACTGGTGATGATACTGCACATCCTATTGTGCAGATTGGAAAAATTCCCTTGTCTATGCAGGGTGGGAAAAAGAAATACCTGTCCGATGTATTTCATGTCCCGAATATCACCAAGAATCTGGTTTCAGTTGGTCAAATGGTTGAACAGGGCTTGCAGGTCAGATTTAATCCTCATGGATGCTTTGTTGAGGATATGAAAAATAAAGGTCGCTTGATAGCAAAAGGAAAGAAGAAGGGCAGAATGTTTACATTGGATGCAGACATGTCTGAATTGAGTGCAGCAATGTTTGCACATGGGACCGGTGTAGTTGCAGATATTGATATCTGGCATAAACACATTGGTCATGTTAATGTACAGCGACTTAAATCAATGCAAGCCCAAAATATTGTTGCAGGATTGCCCAAATTCAAGGTTGCAGAAATGCATAAGGTATGTGAAGCATGTCAGTTTGGAAAACAGGCAAGGAAACCATTTCCTAGACATGTTCAAGAGAGTGAGAAGCCATTGGAATTAATTCACTCTGATGTGTGGACAACTAAAGCTGCATCTCTTGGAGGCTGTCATTATTTTGTCAGTTTTATTGATGACTATAGCAGAAAAGTTTGGGTGTATTTTATGAAAAAGAAAAGTGAAGTTTTTGGGCATTTCAAAACTCTTAAAGCTATGGTTGAAAAAGAAACATGCTTGCAGATAAAATGCCTAAGGTCAGATGGAGGGGGAGAGTACCTCTCAAATGAGTTTGCAAAGTTCTTGCAGGAGCATGGCATAAAGCAGCAATATTCATGCAGTTATACCCCACAACAAAATGGAATTGCAGAAAGGAAAAACAGGCATATTGGAGAGGTATCTCGTGCCATGCTCAATGAAAAAGACTTGCCAGATTTTTATTGGGCTGAAGCAGTTGCTACAGCAGTCTACATAATGAACAGGACTCCCACTGCAGCAATACATGGAATGACTCCAGAGGAGAGGTATACTGGTAGGAAACCAGATATTTCTCATTTGAAAATTTTTGGTTGCATTGCCTATGTACATGTGCCAGATGAGCTAAGATCCAAGTTGGATCCAAAAGCTGAGAAGTGCATCTTTATTGGTTACTCTCTGCAGCAAAAAGGGTATAGATGCTATAACCCTTCTACTCGTAAGTTTACAGTGAGCAAAGATGTTGTTTTTGATGAGATGAGTAGCTGGTATAAACCAGTAAATGTGATTGATGATGAAGATGCACAAAATGGTAATGCTACACAGAATTCACAGCAGCAGTCACAAAATATTAGTGGACCTGGAGCGTCCTCTAGCAGTGGTTCACATTCTTCGCCATGGACAGGCAGATTGAGATCAGGAGAATCTTCTCAAAGCAATGCAGATAGTGGTATGCAGGTATCACAAAAAGGAAAAGAGAAGGTTGATCAGCCCATGTTTGATGTGAATGCAGGTCACTCTTATGTGGATGGTGAATCCAGTGGCTCAGAACAGAGCATTGATGATGAGTTGGGTATTCCTTCTATTGTTACACCTGGAGTAAGGAAGACCAGGGATGTTTTGAGAGCACCTGGGAGTGAACCTACTTTGCGCAGGTCTACAAGAGCTAGGTATCCTGTGGATAGGCTGAAATATGATGGATTTACAGCCATTCACTATGCATATATGGTCAAAGTGATACAGGAACCAGAACCCACATCTTTTGAGCAAGCCATGGGAAAAGAAAAATGGGAGAAAGCCATAGATGAAGAAATGGATGCCTTGGAAGCAAATGCTACATGGGAGTTAGTACCTTTGCCTAAAGGTAAGAATGCAATTGGCTGTAAGTGGGTTTATAAGGTGAAGCACAATGCTGATGGTTCTATGAACAGATACAAGGCAAGATTAGTAGTCAAGGGGTATGCACAAACATATGGCATTGACTATGAAGAAACATTTAGTCCGGTTGCAAGGATGGTAATCGTAAGAGCAGTCATTGCTATGGCTGCATCAAAGGGATGGTCTTTACATCAGATGGATGTAAAGAATGCCTTCTTGCATGGTGATTTGCAAGAAGAGGTCTATATGGAGCAGCCACCAGGTTATGTGCATGCTGTTCATCCTGAGTTTGTTTGCAGGTTGAAGAAAGCCTTGTATGGCTTGAAGCAAGCACCTAGAGCATGGTCTGACAAGATAGGACAGTATCTTGTCACTATTGGCTTTCAGATTTCCAAGGCAGATTTCTCACTTTATGTGAGAAAAACAGAGAAAGGTATTATGCTGCTTGTCATTTATGTTGATGATTTGATTATGACAGGTGACAGTGATGAAAATATCCTTCATGTGAAAATGCTATTGAAGCAGAAGTTTGAGATGAAGGATTTGGGAGAGCTGCGTTATTTCTTGGGCATTGAGGTGATTAGATCACCAAGTGGGATACAGCTCTTGCAGAGGCAGTATGGATTGGACATGCTGTCCAAATATGGGATGACAGGCTGTAAGCCTATTTCAGTTCCTTTGGAGCAAAATGTGAAGCTGAGCACAGATGCAGGTGAGCTTCTAGAAGACCCTACTATGTACAGACGCATAGTAGGAAGTTTGATTTATATGACTATTACCAGGCCAGATTTGAGCTATGCTGTTGGATTGGTAAGTCAGTTTATGCAGGCTCCAAGGAAACCACATTTGGATGCGGCTAGACGCATACTTAGGTATGTGAAGTCCACATTGCAGTATGGACTATTTTATGAGACTGGGGTTCAGATACAGTTGCATGGATACACTGATGCTGATTGGGCTGGTAGTATTTCTGATAGACGATCTACCAGTGGATATGTATTCTCTTTTGGGAGTGCTGCAGTCACTTGGAGCAGCAAGAAACAGCCTACAGTTGCCTTGTCGAGCACAGAGGCTGAGTACAGGGGTGCAGCAATGGCTGCATGTGAGGTAGCTTGGTTGCATAAGCTACTTTATGATATGCATCAGTCTACAGATGGGCCAGTTGTCATTTATTGTGACAACATGAGCAGTATACACTTGGCAAATAACCCAGTCTATCATGCTAGAACAAAGCACATTGAGGTGCATTATCACTATGTGCGAGAGAGGGTTTTACTAGGTCTTACTGATCTAGTTTATGTCAGCACAGAGGATCAGGTAGCTGACATATTCACGAAGGCATTGGGCGCAGAGAAGCTGCGCAAGTTCAGAGACCTGCTTGGTGTGCAGGAATTGGGATTGAGCTCGAGGGGGAGTGTTGAGATATCGAGCTCCACTCGTGATACGCCAGGGTGACCGTTGTATATTTATGTCACCGACTTGTCAGTTGCAGATGCGGTTGGTACACCGCCCATGAATAATAGCTACATGATAGCTATCCTTATCTACTCTAGTTCGTGGCTCAGTTAGTATGCCACCTTAGTTAGTTGAGTTTGGTTTGAGACCCATATATAGGGTTCTTCTATTTCTTTGTACTAGAGTTCTTTTGGCTTACACAACTAAGAAGAGGAAAACTGTTTTCAGCCTCCACCCTTGTGTGTCTTCCCCCATTGTGCAAGCAAGAAAGCTTCAAGCGAGACTCCTTCCTTCTCTCCCACAATCTTGACATTTTTTCAATGTACATGATTAACAAGAAGGTGCTGACTCTATATGGACTAATTTTGACTTTCATAATAAATATATCCCTTACATTAAAGGATTTTGTATGGCTATGAAATATATGCTTGTTAGAACTTTAAAGTGTTTTAGGTACTTACCTTTGTGTTTCTAAACACCACCAATATCAATGAGAGAATCTACTTGATGTTTTTTATTCTTTCAATAACATTAGTTAATTGTGTTGAAATTTCTTATAAAGTGGTTTAAATCCTATTTTGTACTTTATAACCATCTATTATACAAGCATACTCAACAAATACCTCACATTGTCTATCACTTACATTGAACAACTCACAATTATCCATGTTGAAGCAGACTCCTTTAGTCTCTACTTTGAAAGATATGGAAGCAATGCAACTTGCTCATGAGTTAGGATATCACAAACATTTCATAAATGGTAGTGCAGCTATCTACAAAAGTTGTATTTTTCCAATATACATGATGCAGCAAGACAGTGACTCTATATGGACTAATTTTGACTTCCATAGTAAATATATCCCTTACATTAAGGGCTTTTGCATGGCTATAAAATATATGCTTGTTAAAAATTTAAAGTGTTTTGTGTAGCTACCTTGGTGTTTTTAAACGCCACCAATATCAATGAGAGAATCTACTTAATGTTTTTTATTCTTTCAATAACATTAGTTATTTGTGTTGAAATTTCTTATAAAGTGGTTTAAGTCTAATTTTGTACTTTATGTCTTAGCTAACAAATAAGTCTTGATTGATTATAAAATTTATGTCTATTTCTTTGGAAACACAAACCATTGGTCAAAGATTAAATCTTTAGTCTTAGAAAAATCATAAACTTCTAGCTTGGTATATAAATCTTTATTTTATGATATGAAAATTCATTTAGCTAGTCAAAGTGTGAAACTCGTTAATTTTGGCCAAAGTCAATATCCATCTTGTCCATATATTCTCAATATAGATAGAAATTTTGAATAAAATATATTTATATATCATGCATATACATACAAAAAATGTAAATGGGGTGAGCAATTATTTGACATACTTGTGTCTATTGGTTTACACAAAAAATGAACCATCACATCATAGGTTATCCAAACTTATTACAATATGGTATTAGATCAAGTTATTAAACCACACCTAGTTAGTGGTGACTCTTTTAAGGTCCTAGTTCATGAAACTTATACATGTCACTTTAAATGATGCTATATCTAAAAGAAAAAACTCGTATTATAATATCTTCAAATCCATAACATTATGAATTTTGGCCATGATAATATATTTTCATACAATGTTTAAAGCTCTTGTATTCTAAATTCTCTCCACTCCATCAAACCTTTGTATTCTTACATTAAACTTGGAAATTTCCTAGGTATATACTAGTTAAGCCTCCTTGATGTTTCCACCACCATACAATATCATATTTTGTTAGTATGCTAGAAAAGATAGAGGTGAAATCCAAATCTCTTAATAGCCACATAGCTTACATTCATCATTTAAGCTCTCAAGATGTGTGATCTCATATTTGTAACATACAAAGTGCCCTTTAAAGATAAACATAAACATAGTACTCTCTTTCATTCACAAAAGTAAGACATTCATTCAAAGTGGGACTTGGAAAATTCCCAAAATCTCTAATATGGTGTTTTTTAATGAAAATTCTCCTAATTGGCTAAAAAAGCAACTAGCTTTTTGCATGCCATCCTAATGTAGAAGCTTTTCTAACTTTTTCGGATTTTTACAATAAATAATATCAAAAATAGACTAAAATGATCCAAAAATCTAGTATTTTCGGATAATCCATGCAACTCACACTAGTACTAATGGCTCAGATCACAGTGACTCTCTAGATCAATAGAGAAGTCGGATGATGATGTATTCCATACTTTTTCACACTGTGTCCTCATAACATCACGACAATGTGTAAAGATCTATTGTAGCTACTCATCTATTATCCCTTAGCTCATCCTTCTCATTGGATCATCTATAGTGACCTGTATATCTAGATTTAAAATGTTACCACAAGTAGTATAAGATGTTGTGGGTAAAGGTACCTCCGCCTAGCCGCCCGTGTATTACTACACTGACAGTCATTGCTACTACATACTGCAGGAGGCGGACGCCCGTCACCGTCGCTTTATTCTTTATTCTTTTAATGACAATTTGAATAAAGGAAGGCCCAGTCACACATTGTGACTGTTGAAGTTCCCATTTCTTATCTCTCTCTTTCTTGCTCTTCCCTCTTGCCATAGCTCTCAAGTGCAAGCTTTAATCCTTCTCACCTTTCAACTGGTATCAGAGCTCAGCTTCCTGAATCTTGAGCTTGGCTCGTGGCATTCTCAGCTTTCCATCGACTCCCGAGTTGCATTGGGTCTCCTTCCCGGCAGCCATAGCTCATTCTCTTGAGCTCCCGTCTCTCCCCAACTTCCCGAGCTTCTTCTTGGCCTATTGAGGTACCATTAGGGCATTGACATTGAGGTATTGCTTCATTATTTCAGAGATTTATTTCAATCCACAGGTCTAGGTAAACAAGGTAGCCACCATTGAAGCTTCCAACCTTCATCTCCTTGCCACTGGTTGTGGGTTGCTAGAGGCTTGTTCCAAGGCCTCTTTGGCTCATGTTTGAGCCCTCCAACCTCTCCAAACTTGCCACATGGACTAGCAGGAGCAGTAGAAACATCACGCAAATCTGCGCGTGTTTTTTGGACAGCCACCATTCAGCCACTTCAGCTCCATCTCCAGCTTAGCATTAAGCACTTGTTCGGGCTCCATTGCGGGCTTTTTTGCACATGTATTGATATTTGGCATTGATCCTTTGAGATTAGGCATTGGTTGGTGGCTGAAAACAATGTTTCAGGACTGTTATAAACAGTCCACAGACATTTGATGCTAATACTACATTGACAGTTTATGCCTATGCTTGTTTGGGCATGTCTACATAACCGGTTTGATGCCTATTGCATCTCGATTGATTGGGGGATTGAAGTTACATGTAATGCTATGATTTCGGCCTGATTGTGGGGCTGGAAATACACAACTTATAACAGTAAATGCATAATGAATACTCTTGGGCTGAAGCTATCTTTCATGCTTTGACATATGCATATTGGTTCCGGGTGTATGTCTTGGGTTATGCTATGATGTATTGATCATCGAGGGTCGGCTTCGAACTTGTCATTGGATCCGGATGATTTTGGAATCTTGAGCTTATTTCAACCTGCACTTATTGACATTGGTCTATGCTTGACAGTGGTTAGTGCTTTGACAGTTATATGCTCTTTGGCTACATGTTTACTCGATGCCTACGGCTTGATGCATTTGTCTTGGCACAGTGTACCATGTACTTGTTGAGCTTTAGTGCTCTCTGAAGACTTGGCTTGGATTCTCATTTGTTATTCCGGACTTTTGTATTGGATGTCATTTTTGGTTGTCAGAGATCTTTATTGGGATGCTATTAAGGCATTGTCTTGGTTCCTTGTCTTTGGTACTTTTTCTTGGTTTGATTGAGTTGTTGAGCTCATTTATCTGCCTTTTGTGCCAATGGGAGCATCTTGTATGCTTGGCCAACATTGAGCAGGAGATTTATGCTATTTGAGCATTTTGTAGATACTTAAGACTTTGGGATCTCTTGTACTCAAATGTTTGTTGAGAATCAGAAATCACACTCACTAAACAGCCTCTTTGTATGGAGCTTCAGGGTCAAGGATATGCAGGCTAACCTATCCCATATGCACAATGGTGCCTACTGCAGTTTCTACTTTCCTATAAAGCATTGTACTTGCTTCCTTTTCTTAATGCAATAATAGTACTCTTTTCTTTTCAGTGAAGTGTCAATGTCATTGTCCACATACACAAGATTGTGTTTATGAGTCCAAGTCTCAATATTGGAACCTAATTCACTTGTGTAACAAACAGTGTCTTTGTCTTCTCCAACATGAGTCCACACTTCTCCTTTCATCCACCATAACTCACTGCCATGCTCTAGATCCTGCATTTCTCACATGGTATCAGAGCCCAGTTGGGCATGGCATTGCTTCTCTAGCCTCTCTTGATTCCTCTCAACCTCAATCTAGCTCAATGTCAGCTCATGACTTCATCTCCCAACTCTACTCTCACTGAAGCTTCCATGGCAGCCATAGCCAGCAGCACCCTGTCAGATTGAGCTACTTATATCTCACTCCACAAGTCAAATATCTTGGAGCTTCCTTCTGGAAAAGTATTCCCCAATGCACAAATCTTCCTTGTATCACATCAATCTAGGACATTTGACTATCTGAAGCTCAGCATTGTGAAAATTCCCAGTCACTGCCATAGTCTTCAACTGTGACCTGCAGGACATACCCTCCATGGAGCCTTCATATCTCTCTCTGTAGAGCATATCTTCAGAAACTTCCTTCTAGGGGATTGTTCTTCTACTCAAGGTGCTTCAACCTGGCACATAAATCGACAACATTGCTGCGCCTTGACCCTGGCATTACAGAAATTGCGGAAACCAGGCCCTGCAATTTGAGAAAACCAGGCCCCTGCCTCAGAAACCCTAATTCCACCATAGCCAAAAATTTCTCAAGCTTTTTTTTCTCAAATTTTCTCTCTCTTGACACTCAACCCAAGCCTCTGTCACTCTAATCCATTGACCCATCATCAAATCAAGGAGGGGAAGGACCTGAGAAGATTGAAGAACGACCGAACGATCCCGAACAAGAAGAATCAAGCTCAACATCAACATTGACATAGTGTGTTTTCACACTGTCACTATATGTGTCTCTTGACACACTGCATTCTGCTCTTCTACTGATAAAATCTCAGAATTCTGGTGTTGATTTGCTGCTGATCTTGCAACCTCAACATGGAAAAAGACTCTCCAAATGCTCGATTCAAAGAAGTCGAGTTTCACACATGGCAAACCCGCATCAAGCTCATCTTGATGAAAAAGGGTCTCTGGGCCATCACAAATGGCAAAGAGAAGAACCCTCGGGACGTGGACCTTGCAACTACTTGGCAAAAGAATGATGACAGAGCCCAGGCCATTATCAAACTAGAGCTAGACGACAGTTATATCCACAATGTGGATAACTGTGAGACCTCACAGGATACATGGAAAAGACTTGACACCCTGTTCGGTGCACAATCTAAATCATCAAAGTATGGTCTCCTGATTGAGTTCTTCAGGCTTGAAATGAAGTCCAGCACATCACTTGCCACACATCTCAATTACATGGAAGGACTCCTAACCCAACTTGTAGGAATCAACATTAAAATGGATGAAGATGTTTGCATCGGTGTTCTACTTAAGAGTTTGCCTCCTGAATATTATAATGTATCAACAACTTTAATCAACATGCCAAATCCTGAACTTGTTGATATCCAGGCATCACTGTTAGAAGAGGAAAAGAAGCTAAAAACTAAGGAAGAACCAAGTACTTCTAGAGATGAGCATGCATTAGATGTTGGCAATAGGTACAAAGGCAAGAAGGATCACCTCTTCTGTGACTTCTGCAACAAAAGGACCAGACACACCGAGAAGTTCTGCCACGCAAGAAAGAGATCCCAAAAGGCCTATCTAGTCGCAGTCAAAGAAGAAGAAGAAAATGGAGCAAAGGAAGAAGAAGATGAAGATGAAGACCACGAGGATCGGAAGGACAAGACTCATCAGTCCTTCTACTCTCATAACTTTGATAGACTGTTTTAAAAGCCTTGTACTTCCTTGCCCTAATGCTTCCTGCCATAAGCTTTGTAAAATCCTCATGTAACTTGCAATTACAGTCCCTGTACACTTTGTGAGGCCCCTATTACAGCCTCTGGATGTCCATCATGTTTTGGTGCCCACACTTAGCCTTTTCCACAATAGCCTCTCGTGTCTACCATGTTTGTGGTGTGCCCACACTTTGCAGGTGGTTCTCATTACAGTCTCTACACACTTTGTGCCTTTCTAGTTGTGATTGAGGAGGGGTGTTGAGAATCAGCAATCACACTCACTAAACAGCCTCTTTGTATGGAGCTTCAGGGTCAAGGATATGCAGGCTAACCTATCCCATATGCACAATGGTGCCTACTGCAGTTTCCTACTTTCCTATAAAGCATTGTACTTGCTTCCTTTTCTTAATGCAATGATAGTACTCTTTTCTTTTCAGTGAAGTGTCAATGTCATTGTGCACATACACAAGATTGTGTTTATGAGTCCAAGTCTCAATCTTGGAACCTAATTCACTTGTGTAACAAACAGTGTCTTTGTCTTCTCCATCATGAGTCCACACTTCTCCTTTCATCCACCATAACTCACTGCCATGCTCTAGATCCCGCATTTCTCACATGGTATCAGAGCCCAGTTGGGCATGGCATTTCTTCTCCAGCCTCTCTTAATTCCTCTCAGCCTCAATCTAGCTCAATGTCAGCTCATGACTTCATTTCCCAACTCTACTCTCACTGAAGCTTCCATGGCAGCCATAGCCAGCAGCACCCTGTCAGATTGAGCTACTTATATCTCACTCCACAAGTCAAATCTCTTGGAGCTTCCTTCTGGAAAATATTCCCCAACTCACAAAGCTTCCTTATATCACATCAATCCAGGACATTTGACCATCTGAAGCTTAGCACTGTGAAAATTCCCAGTCACTGCCATAGTCTTCAACTGTGACCTGCAGGACATACCCTCCATGGAGCCTTCATATCTCTCTCTGTAGAGCATATCTTCAGAAACTTCCTTCTAGGGGATTGTTCTTCTACTCAAGGTGCTTCACCCTGGCACATAAATCGACAACATTGCTGCGCCTTGACCTTGGCATTACAGAAATCGCGGAAACCTGTCCTGAACTGCGCCGAATCTGATCGAGTGCCCTGCGTGCTTCATACAGCCAGCGATCTGGACGTTTTTCATAGGGCTTTGATAGCCCATGAAGTAAGCTTCCTAGGCATGTAAGTTTTTTTGAAAATGATCAAGTATAGCTCCTGCAATTTGAGAAAACCAGGCCCCTGCCTCAGAAACCCTAATTCCACCATAGCCAAAAATTTCTCAAGCTTTTTTTTCTCAAATTTTCTCTCTCTTGACACTCAACCCAAGCCTCTGTCACTCTAATCCATTGACCCATCATCAAATCAAGGAGGGGAAGGACCTGAGAAGATTGAAGAACGACCGAACGATCCCGAACAAGAAGAATCAAGCTCAACATCAACATTGACATAGTGTGTTTTCACACTGTCACTATATGTGTCTCTTGACACACTGCATTCTGCTCTTCTACTGATAAAATCTCAGAATTCTGGTGTTGATTTGCTGCTGATCTTGCAACCTCAACATGGAAAAAGACTCTCCAAATGCTCGATTCAAAGAAGTCGAGTTTCACACATGGCAAACCCGCATCAAGCTCATCTTGATGAAAAAGGGTCTCTGGGCCATCACAAATGGCAAAGAGAAGAACCCTCGGGACGTGGACCTTGCAACTACTTGGCAAAAGAATGATGACAGAGCCCAGGCCATTATCAAACTAGAGCTAGACGACAGTTATATCCACAATGTGGATAACTGTGAGACCTCACAGGATACATGGAAAAGACTTGACACCCTGTTCGGTGCACAATCTAAATCATCAAAGTATGGTCTCCTGATTGAGTTCTTCAGGCTTGAAATGAAGTCCAGCACATCACTTGCCACACATCTCAATTACATGGAAGGACTCCTAACCCAACTTGTAGGAATCAACATTAAAATGGATGAAGATGTTTGCATCGGTGTTCTACTTAAGAGTTTGCCTCCTGAATATTATAATGTATCAACAACTTTAATCAACATGCCAAATCCTGAACTTGTTGATATCCAGGCATCACTGTTAGAAGAGGAAAAGAAGCTAAAAACTAAGGAAGAACCAAGTACTTCTAGAGATGAGCATGCATTAGATGTTGGCAATAGGTACAAAGGCAAGAAGGATCACCTCTTCTGTGACTTCTGCAACAAAAGGACCAGACACACCGAGAAGTTCTGCCACGCAAGAAAGAGATCCCAAAAGGCCTATCTAGTCGCAGTCAAAGAAGAAGAAGAAAATGGAGCAAAGGAAGAAGAAGATGAAGATGAAGACCACGAGGATCGGAAGGACAAGACTCATCAGTCCTTCTACTCTCATAACTTTGATAGACTGTTTTAAAAGCCTTGTACTTCCTTGCCCTAATGCTTCCTGCCATAAGCTTTGTAAAATCCTCATGTAACTTGCAATTACAGTCCCTGTACACTTTGTGAGGCCCCTGTTACAGCCTCTGGATGTCCATCATGTTTTGGTGCCCACACTTAGCCTTTTCCACAATAGCCTCTCGTGTCTACCATGTTTGTGGTGTGCCCACACTTTGCAGGTGGTTCTCATTACAGTCTCTACACACTTTGTGCCTTTCTAGTTGTGATTGAGGAGGGGTGTTGAGAATCAGCAATCACACTCACTAAACAGCCTCTTTGTATGGAGCTTCAGGGTCAAGGATATGCAGGCTAACCTATCCCATATGCACAATGGTGCCTACTGCAGTTTCCTACTTTCCTATAAAGCATTGTACTTGCTTCCTTTTCTTAATGCAATGATAGTACTCTTTTCTTTTCAGTGAAGTGTCAATGTCATTGTGCACATACACAAGATTGTGTTTATGACTCCAAGTCTCAATCTTGGAACCTAATTCACTTGTGTAACAAACAGTGTCTTTGTCTTCTCCATCATGAGTCCACACTTCTCCTTTCATCCACCATAACTCACTGCCATGCTCTAGATCCCGCATTTCTCACATGGTATCAGAGCCCAGTTGGGCATGGCATTTCTTCTCCAGCCTCTCTTAATTCCTCTCAGCCTCAATCTAGCTCAATGTCAGCTCATGACTTCATTTCCCAACTCTACTCTCACTGAAGCTTCCATGGCAGCCATAGCCAGCAGCACCCTGTCAGATTGAGCTACTTATATCTCACTCCACAAGTCAAATCTCTTGGAGCTTCCTTCTGGAAAATATTCCCCAACTCACAAAGCTTCCTTATATCACATCAATCCAGGACATTTGACCATCTGAAGCTTAGCACTGTGAAAATTCCCAGTCACTGCCATAGTCTTCAACTGTGACCTGCAGGACATACCCTCCATGGAGCCTTCATATCTCTCTCTGTAGAGCATATCTTCAGAAACTTCCTTCTAGGGGATTGTTCTTCTACTCAAGGTGCTTCACCCTGGCACATAAATCGACAACATTGCTGCGCCTTGACCTTGGCATTACAGAAATCGCGGAAACCTGTCCTGAACTGCGCCGAATCTGATCGAGTGCCCTGCGTGCTTCATACAGCCAGCGATCTGGACGTTTTTCATAGGGCTTTGATAGCCCATGAAGTAAGCTTCCTAGGCATGTAAGTTTTTTTGAAAATGATCAAGTATAGCTCCTGCAATTTGAGAAAACCAGGCCCCTGCCTCAGAAACCCTAATTCCACCATAGCCAAAAATTTCTCAAGCTTTTTTTTCTCAAATTTTCTCTCTCTTGACACTCAACCCAAGCCTCTGTCACTCTAATCCATTGACCCATCATCAAATCAAGGAGGGGAAGGACCTGAGAAGATTGAAGAACGACCGAACGATCCCGAACAAGAAGAATCAAGCTCAACATCAACATTGACATAGTGTGTTTTCACACTGTCACTATATGTGTCTCTTGACACACTGCATTCTGCTCTTCTACTGATAAAATCTCAGAATTCTGGTGTTGATTTGCTGCTGATCTTGCAACCTCAACATGGAAAAAGACTCTCCAAATGCTCGATTCAAAGAAGTCGAGTTTCACACCTAGCAAACCCGCATCAAGCTCATCTTGATGAAAAAGGGTCTCTGGGCCATCACAAATGGCAAAGAGAAGAACCCTCGGGACGTGGACCTTGCAACTACTTGGCAAAAGAATGATGACAGAGCCCAGGCCATTATCAAACTAGAGCTAGACGACAGTTATATCCACAATGTGGATAACTGTGAGACCTCACAGGATACATGGAAAAGACTTGACACCCTGTTCGGTGCACAATCTAAATCATCAAAGTATGGTCTCCTGATTGAGTTCTTCAGGCTTGAAATGAAGTCCAGCACATCACTTGCCACACATCTCAATTACATGGAAGGACTCCTAACCCAACTTGTAGGAATCAACATTAAAATGGATGAAGATGTTTGCATCGGTGTTCTACTTAAGAGTTTGCCTCCTGAATATTATAATGTATCAACAACTTTAATCAACATGCCAAATCCTGAACTTGTTGATATCCAGGCATCACTGTTAGAAGAGGAAAAGAAGCTAAAAACTAAGGAAGAACCAAGTACTTCTAGAGATGAGCATGCATTAGATGTTGGCAATAGGTACAAAGGCAAGAAGGATCACCTCTTCTGTGACTTCTGCAACAAAAGGACCAGACACACCGAGAAGTTCTGCCACGCAAGAAAGAGATCCCAAAAGGCCTATCTAGTCGCAGTCAAAGAAGAAGAAGAAAATGGAGCAAAGGAAGAAGAAGATGAAGATGAAGACCACGAGGATCGGAAGGACAAGACTCATCAGTCCTTCTACTCTCATAACTTTGATAGACTGTTTTAAAAGCCTTGTACTTCCTTGCCCTAATGCTTCCTGCCATAAGCTTTGTAAAATCCTCATGTAACTTGCAATTACAGTCCCTGTACACTTTGTGAGGCCCCTATTACAGCCTCTGGATGTCCATCATGTTTTGGTGCCCACACTTAGCCTTTTCCACAATAGCCTCTCGTGTCTACCATGTTTGTGGTGTGCCCACACTTTGCAGGTGGTTCTCATTACAGTCTCTACACACTTTGTGCCTTTCTAGTTGTGATTGAGGAGGGGTGTTGAGAATCAGCAATCACACTCACTAAACAGCCTCTTTGTATGGAGCTTCAGGGTCAAGGATATGCAGGCTAACCTATCCCATATGCACAATGGTGCCTACTGCAGTTTCCTACTTTCCTATAAAGCATTGTACTTGCTTCCTTTTCTTAATGCAATGATAGTACTCTTTTCTTTTCAGTGAAGTGTCAATGTCATTGTGCACATACACAAGATTGTGTTTATGAGTCCAAGTCTCAATCTTGGAACCTAATTCACTTGTGTAACAAACAGTGTCTTTGTCTTCTCCATCATGAGTCCACACTTCTCCTTTCATCCACCATAACTCACTGCCATGCTCTAGATCCCGCATTTCTCACATGGTATCAGAGCCCAGTTGGGCATGGCATTTCTTCTCCAGCCTCTCTTAATTCCTCTCAGCCTCAATCTAGCTCAATGTCAGCTCATGACTTCATTTCCCAACTCTACTCTCACTGAAGCTTCCATGGCAGCCATAGCCAGCAGCACCCTGTCAGATTGAGCTACTTATATCTCACTCCACAAGTCAAATCTCTTGGAGCTTCCTTCTGGAAAATATTCCCCAACTCACAAAGCTTCCTTATATCACATCAATCCAGGACATTTGACCATCTGAAGCTTAGCACTGTGAAAATTCCCAGTCACTGCCATAGTCTTCAACTGTGACCTGCAGGACATACCCTCCATGGAGCCTTCATATCTCTCTCTGTAGAGCATATCTTCAGAAACTTCCTTCTAGGGGATTGTTCTTCTACTCAAGGTGCTTCACCCTGGCACATAAATCGACAACATTGCTGCGCCTTGACCTTGGCATTACAGAAATCGCGGAAACCTGTCCTGAACTGCGCCGAATCTGATCGAGTGCCCTGCGTGCTTCATACAGCCAGCGATCTGGACGTTTTTCATAGGGCTTTGATAGCCCATGAAGTAAGCTTCCTAGGCATGTAAGTTTTTTTGAAAATGATCAAGTATAGCTCCTGCAATTTGAGAAAACCAGGCCCCTGCCTCAGAAACCCTAATTCCACCATAGCCAAAAATTTCTCAAGCTTTTTTTTCTCAAATTTTCTCTCTCTTGACACTCAACCCAAGCCTCTGTCACTCTAATCCATTGACCCATCATCAAATCAAGGAGGGGAAGGACCTGAGAAGATTGAAGAACGACCGAACGATCCCGAACAAGAAGAATCAAGCTCAACATCAACATTGACATAGTGTGTTTTCACACTGTCACTATATGTGTCTCTTGACACACTGCATTCTGCTCTTCTACTGATAAAATCTCAGAATTCTGGTGTTGATTTGCTGCTGATCTTGCAACCTCAACATGGAAAAAGACTCTCCAAATGCTCGATTCAAAGAAGTCGAGTTTCACACCTAGCAAACCCGCATCAAGCTCATCTTGATGAAAAAGGGTCTCTGGGCCATCACAAATGGCAAAGAGAAGAACCCTCGGGACGTGGACCTTGCAACTACTTGGCAAAAGAATGATGACAGAGCCCAGGCCATTATCAAACTAGAGCTAGACGACAGTTATATCCACAATGTGGATAACTGTGAGACCTCACAGGATACATGGAAAAGACTTGACACCCTGTTCGGTGCACAATCTAAATCATCAAAGTATGGTCTCCTGATTGAGTTCTTCAGGCTTGAAATGAAGTCCAGCACATCACTTGCCACACATCTCAATTACATGGAAGGACTCCTAACCCAACTTGTAGGAATCAACATTAAAATGGATGAAGATGTTTGCATCGGTGTTCTACTTAAGAGTTTGCCTCCTGAATATTATAATGTATCAACAACTTTAATCAACATGCCAAATCCTGAACTTGTTGATATCCAGGCATCACTGTTAGAAGAGGAAAAGAAGCTAAAAACTAAGGAAGAACCAAGTACTTCTAGAGATGAGCATGCATTAGATGTTGGCAATAGGTACAAAGGCAAGAAGGATCACCTCTTCTGTGACTTCTACAACAAAAGGACCAGACACACCGAGAAGTTCTGCCACGCAAGAAAGAGATCCCAAAAGGCCTATCTAGTCGCAGTCAAAGAAGAAGAAGAAAATGGAGCAAAGGAAGAAGAAGATGAAGATGAAGACCACGAGGATCGGAAGGACAAGACTCATCAGTCCTTCTACTCTCATAACTTTGATAGACTGTTTTAAAAGCCTTGTACTTCCTTGCCCTAATGCTTCCTGCCATAAGCTTTGTAAAATCCTCATGTAACTTGCAATTACAGTCCCTGTACACTTTGTGAGGCCCCTGTTACAGCCTCTGGATGTCCATCATGTTTTGGTGCCCACACTTAGCCTTTTCCACAATAGCCTCTCGTGTCTACCATGTTTGTGGTGTGCCCACACTTTGCAGGTGGTTCTCATTACAGTCTCTACACACTTTGTGCCTTTCTAGTTGTGATTGAGGAGGGGTGTTGAGAATCAGCAATCACACTCACTAAACAGCCTCTTTGTATGGAGCTTCAGGGTCAAGGATATGCAGGCTAACCTATCCCATATGCACAATGGTGCCTACTGCAGTTTCCTACTTTCCTATAAAGCATTGTACTTGCTTCCTTTTCTTAATGCAATGATAGTACTCTTTTCTTTTCAGTGAAGTGTCAATGTCATTGTGCACATACACAAGATTGTGTTTATGACTCCAAGTCTCAATCTTGGAACCTAATTCACTTGTGTAACAAACAGTGTCTTTGTCTTCTCCATCATGAGTCCACACTTCTCCTTTCATCCACCATAACTCACTGCCATGCTCTAGATCCCGCATTTCTCACATGGTATCAGAGCCCAGTTGGGCATGGCATTTCTTCTCCAGCCTCTCTTAATTCCTCTCAGCCTCAATCTAGCTCAATGTCAGCTCATGACTTCATTTCCCAACTCTACTCTCACTGAAGCTTCCATGGCAGCCATAGCCAGCAGCACCCTGTCAGATTGAGCTACTTATATCTCACTCCACAAGTCAAATCTCTTGGAGCTTCCTTCTGGAAAATATTCCCCAACTCACAAAGCTTCCTTATATCACATCAATCCAGGACATTTGACCATCTGAAGCTTAGCACTGTGAAAATTCCCAGTCACTGCCATAGTCTTCAACTGTGACCTGCAGGACATACCCTCCATGGAGCCTTCATATCTCTCTCTGTAGAGCATATCTTCAGAAACTTCCTTCTAGGGGATTGTTCTTCTACTCAAGGTGCTTCACCCTGGCACATAAATCGACAACATTGCTGCGCCTTGACCTTGGCATTACAGAAATCGCGGAAACCTGTCCTGAACTGCGCCGAATCTGATCGAGTGCCCTGCGTGCTTCATACAGCCAGCGATCTGGACGTTTTTCATAGGGCTTTGATAGCCCATGAAGTAAGCTTCCTAGGCATGTAAGTTTTTTTGAAAATGATCAAGTATAGCTCCTGCAATTTGAGAAAACCAAGCCCCTGCCTCAGAAACCCTAATTCCACCATAGCCAAAAATTTCTCAAGCTTTTTTTTCTCAAATTTTCTCTCTCTTGACACTCAACCCAAGCCTCTGTCACTCTAATCCATTGACCCATCATCAAATCAAGGAGGGGAAGGACCTGAGAAGATTGAAGAACGACCGAACGATCCCGAACAAGAAGAATCAAGCTCAACATCAACATTGACATAGTGTGTTTTCACACTGTCACTATATGTGTCTCTTGACACACTGCATTCTCCTCTTCTACTGATAAAATATCAGAATTCTGGTGTTGATTTGCTGCTGATCTTGCAACCTCAACATGGAAAAAGACTCTCCAAATGCTCGATTCAAAGAAGTCGAGTTTCACACCTAGCAAACCCGCATCAAGCTCATCTTGATGAAAAAGGGTCTCTGGGCCATCACAAATGGCAAAGAGAAGAACCCTCGGGACGTGGACCTTGCAACTACTTGGCAAAAGAATGATGACAGAGCCCAGGCCATTATCAAACTAGAGCTAGACGACAGTTATATCCACAATGTGGATAACTGTGAGACCTCACAGGATACATGGAAAAGACTTGACACCCTGTTCGGTGCACAATCTAAATCATCAAAGTATGGTCTCCTGATTGAGTTCTTCAGGCTTGAAATGAAGTCCAGCACATCACTTGCCACACATCTCAATTACATGGAAGGACTCCTAACCCAACTTGTAGGAATCAACATTAAAATGGATGAAGATGTTTGCATCGGTGTTCTACTTAAGAGTTTGCCTCCTGAATATTATAATGTATCAACAACTTTAATCAACATGCCAAATCCTGAACTTGTTGATATCCAGGCATCACTGTTAGAAGAGGAAAAGAAGCTAAAAACTAAGGAAGAACCAAGTACTTCTAGAGATGAGCATGCATTAGATGTTGGCAATAGGTACAAAGGCAAGAAGGATCACCTCTTCTGTGACTTCTGCAACAAAAGGACCAGACACACCGAGAAGTTCTGCCACGCAAGAAAGAGATCCCAAAAGGCCTATCTAGTCGCAGTCAAAGAAGAAGAAGAAAATGGAGCAAAGGAAGAAGAAGATGAAGATGAAGACCACGAGGATCGGAAGGACAAGACTCATCAGTCCTTCTACTCTCATAACTTTGATAGACTGTTTTAAAAGCCTTGTACTTCCTTGCCCTAATGCTTCCTGCCATAAGCTTTGTAAAATCCTCATGTAACTTGCAATTACAGTCCCTGTACACTTTGTGAGGCCCCTATTACAGCCTCTGGATGTCCATCATGTTTTGGTGCCCACACTTAGCCTTTTCCACAATAGCCTCTCGTGTCTACCATGTTTGTGGTGTGCCCACACTTTGCAGGTGGTTCTCATTACAGTCTCTACACACTTTGTGCCTTTCTAGTTGTGATTGAGGAGGGGTGTTGAGAATCAGCAATCACACTCACTAAACAGCCTCTTTGTATGGAGCTTCAGGGTCAAGGATATGCAGGCTAACCTATCCCATATGCACAATGGTGCCTACTGCAGTTTCCTACTTTCCTATAAAGCATTGTACTTGCTTCCTTTTCTTAATGCAATGATAGTACTCTTTTCTTTTCAGTGAAGTGTCAATGTCATTGTGCACATACACAAGATTGTGTTTATGAGTCCAAGTCTCAATCTTGGAACCTAATTCACTTGTGTAACAAACAGTGTCTTTGTCTTCTCCATCATGAGTCCACACTTCTCCTTTCATCCACCATAACTCACTGCCATGCTCTAGATCCCGCATTTCTCACATGGTATCAGAGCCCAGTTGGGCATGGCATTTCTTCTCCAGCCTCTCTTAATTCCTCTCAGCCTCAATCTAGCTCAATGTCAGCTCATGACTTCATTTCCCAACTCTACTCTCACTGAAGCTTCCATGGTAGCCATAGCCAGCAGCACCCTGTCAGATTGAGCTACTTATATCTCACTCCACAAGTCAAATCTCTTGGAGCTTCCTTCTGGAAAATATTCCCCAACTCACAAAGCTTCCTTATATCACATCAATCCAGGACATTTGACCATCTGAAGCTTAGCACTGTGAAAATTCCCAGTCACTGCCATAGTCTTCAACTGTGACCTGCAGGACATACCCTCCATGGAGCCTTCATATCTCTCTCTGTAGAGCATATCTTCAGAAACTTCCTTCTAGGGGATTGTTCTTCTACTCAAGGTGCTTCACCCTGGCACATAAATCGACAACATTGCTGCGCCTTGACCTTGGCATTACAGAAATCGCGGAAACCTGTCCTGAACTGCGCCGAATCTGATCGAGTGCCCTGCGTGCTTCATACAGCCAGCGATCTGGACGTTTTTCATAGGGCTTTGATAGCCCATGAAGTAAGCTTCCTAGGCATGTAAGTTTTTTTGAAAATGATCAAGTATAGCTCCTGCAATTTGAGAAAACCAGGCCCCTGCCTCAGAAACCCTAATTCCACCATAGCCAAAAATTTCTCAAGCTTTTTTTTCTCAAATTTTCTCTCTCTTGACACTCAACCCAAGCCTCTGTCACTCTAATCCATTGACCCATCATCAAATCAAGGAGGGGAAGGACCTGAGAAGATTGAAGAACGACCGAACGATCCCGAACAAGAAGAATCAAGCTCAACATCAACATTGACATAGTGTGTTTTCACACTGTCACTATATGTGTCTCTTGACACACTGCATTCTGCTCTTCTACTGATAAAATCTCAGAATTCTGGTGTTGATTTGCTGCTGATCTTGCAACCTCAACATGGAAAAAGACTCTCCAAATGCTCGATTCAAAGAAGTCGAGTTTCACACATGGCAAACCCGCATCAAGCTCATCTTGATGAAAAAGGGTCTCTGGGCCATCACAAATGGCAAAGAGAAGAACCCTCGGGACGTGGACCTTGCAACTACTTGGCAAAAGAATGATGACAGAGCCCAGGCCATTATCAAACTAGAGCTAGACGACAGTTATATCCACAATGTGGATAACTGTGAGACCTCACAGGATACATGGAAAAGACTTGACACCCTGTTCGGTGCACAATCTAAATCATCAAAGTATGGTCTCCTGATTGAGTTCTTCAGGCTTGAAATGAAGTCCAGCACATCACTTGCCACACATCTCAATTACATGGAAGGACTCCTAACCCAACTTGTAGGAATCAACATTAAAATGGATGAAGATGTTTGCATCGGTGTTCTACTTAAGAGTTTGCCTCCTGAATATTATAATGTATCAACAACTTTAATCAACATGCCAAATCCTGAACTTGTTGATATCCAGGCATCACTGTTAGAAGAGGAAAAGAAGCTAAAAACTAAGGAAGAACCAAGTACTTCTAGAGATGAGCATGCATTAGATGTTGGCAATAGGTACAAAGGCAAGAAGGATCACCTCTTCTGTGACTTCTGCAACAAAAGGACCAGACACACCGAGAAGTTCTGCCACGCAAGAAAGAGATCCCAAAAGGCCTATCTAGTCGCAGTCAAAGAAGAAGAAGAAAATGGAGCAAAGGAAGAAGAAGATGAAGATGAAGACCACGAGGATCGGAAGGACAAGACTCATCAGTCCTTCTACTCTCATAACTTTGATAGACTGTTTTAAAAGCCTTGTACTTCCTTGCCCTAATGCTTCCTGCCATAAGCTTTGTAAAATCCTCATGTAACTTGCAATTACAGTCCCTGTACACTTTGTGAGGCCCCTGTTACAGCCTCTGGATGTCCATCATGTTTTGGTGCCCACACTTAGCCTTTTCCACAATAGCCTCTCGTGTCTACCATGTTTGTGGTGTGCCCACACTTTGCAGGTGGTTCTCATTACAGTCTCTACACACTTTGTGCCTTTCTAGTTGTGATTGAGGAGGGGTGTTGAGAATCAGCAATCACACTCACTAAACAGCCTCTTTGTATGGAGCTTCAGGGTCAAGGATATGCAGGCTAACCTATCCCATATGCACAATGGTGCCTACTGCAGTTTCCTACTTTCCTATAAAGCATTGTACTTGCTTCCTTTTCTTAATGCAATGATAGTACTCTTTTCTTTTCAGTGAAGTGTCAATGTCATTGTGCACATACACAAGATTGTGTTTATGACTCCAAGTCTCAATCTTGGAACCTAATTCACTTGTGTAACAAACAGTGTCTTTGTCTTCTCCATCATGAGTCCACACTTCTCCTTTCATCCACCATAACTCACTGCCATGCTCTAGATCCCGCATTTCTCACATGGTATCAGAGCCCAGTTGGGCATGGCATTTCTTCTCCAGCCTCTCTTAATTCCTCTCAGCCTCAATCTAGCTCAATGTCAGCTCATGACTTCATTTCCCAACTCTACTCTCACTGAAGCTTCCATGGCAGCCATAGCCAGCAGCACCCTGTCAGATTGAGCTACTTATATCTCACTCCACAAGTCAAATCTCTTGGAGCTTCCTTCTGGAAAATATTCCCCAACTCACAAAGCTTCCTTATATCACATCAATCCAGGACATTTGACCATCTGAAGCTTAGCACTGTGAAAATTCCCAGTCACTGCCATAGTCTTCAACTGTGACCTGCAGGACATACCCTCCATGGAGCCTTCATATCTCTCTCTGTAGAGCATATCTTCAGAAACTTCCTTCTAGGGGATTGTTCTTCTACTCAAGGTGCTTCACCCTGGCACATAAATCGACAACATTGCTGCGCCTTGACCTTGGCATTACAGAAATCGCGGAAACCTGTCCTGAACTGCGCCGAATCTGATCGAGTGCCCTGCGTGCTTCATACAGCCAGCGATCTGGACGTTTTTCATAGGGCTTTGATAGCCCATGAAGTAAGCTTCCTAGGCATGTAAGTTTTTTTGAAAATGATCAAGTATAGCTCCTGCAATTTGAGAAAACCAGGCCCCTGCCTCAGAAACCCTAATTCCACCATAGCCAAAAATTTCTCAAGCTTTTTTTTCTCAAATTTTCTCTCTCTTGACACTCAACCCAAGCCTCTGTCACTCTAATCCATTGACCCATCATCAAATCAAGGAGGGGAAGGACCTGAGAAGATTGAAGAACGACCGAACGATCCCGAACAAGAAGAATCAAGCTCAACATCAACATTGACATAGTGTGTTTTCACACTGTCACTATATGTGTCTCTTGACACACTGCATTCTGCTCTTCTACTGATAAAATCTCAGAATTCTGGTGTTGATTTGCTGCTGATCTTGCAACCTCAACATGGAAAAAGACTCTCCAAATGCTCGATTCAAAGAAGTCGAGTTTCACACATGGCAAACCCGCATCAAGCTCATCTTGATGAAAAAGGGTCTCTGGGCCATCACAAATGGCAAAGAGAAGAACCCTCGGGACGTGGACCTTGCAACTACTTGGCAAAAGAATGATGACAGAGCCCAGGCCATTATCAAACTAGAGCTAGACGACAGTTATATCCACAATGTGGATAACTGTGAGACCTCACAGGATACATGGAAAAGACTTGACACCCTGTTCGGTGCACAATCTAAATCATCAAAGTATGGTCTCCTGATTGAGTTCTTCAGGCTTGAAATGAAGTCCAGCACATCACTTGCCACACATCTCAATTACATGGAAGGACTCCTAACCCAACTTGTAGGAATCAACATTAAAATGGATGAAGATGTTTGCATCGGTGTTCTACTTAAGAGTTTGCCTCCTGAATATTATAATGTATCAACAACTTTAATCAACATGCCAAATCCTGAACTTGTTGATATCCAGGCATCACTGTTAGAAGAGGAAAAGAAGCTAAAAACTAAGGAAGAACCAAGTACTTCTAGAGATGAGCATGCATTAGATGTTGGCAATAGGTACAAAGGCAAGAAGGATCACCTCTTCTGTGACTTCTGCAACAAAAGGACCAGACACACCGAGAAGTTCTGCCACGCAAGAAAGAGATCCCAAAAGGCCTATCTAGTCGCAGTCAAAGAAGAAGAAGAAAATGGAGCAAAGGAAGAAGAAGATGAAGATGAAGACCACGAGGATCGGAAGGACAAGACTCATCAGTCCTTCTACTCTCATAACTTTGATAGACTGTTTTAAAAGCCTTGTACTTCCTTGCCCTAATGCTTCCTGCCATAAGCTTTGTAAAATCCTCATGTAACTTGCAATTACAGTCCCTGTACACTTTGTGAGGCCCCTGTTACAGCCTCTGGATGTCCATCATGTTTTGGTGCCCACACTTAGCCTTTTCCACAATAGCCTCTCGTGTCTACCATGTTTGTGGTGTGCCCACACTTTGCAGGTGGTTCTCATTACAGTCTCTACACACTTTGTGCCTTTCTAGTTGTGATTGAGGAGGGGTGTTGAGAATCAGCAATCACACTCACTAAACAGCCTCTTTGTATGGAGCTTCAGGGTCAAGGATATGCAGGCTAACCTATCCCATATGCACAATGGTGCCTACTGCAGTTTCCTACTTTCCTATAAAGCATTGTACTTGCTTCCTTTTCTTAATGCAATGATAGTACTCTTTTCTTTTCAGTGAAGTGTCAATGTCATTGTGCACATACACAAGATTGTGTTTATGACTCCAAGTCTCAATCTTGGAACCTAATTCACTTGTGTAACAAACAGTGTCTTTGTCTTCTCCATCATGAGTCCACACTTCTCCTTTCATCCACCATAACTCACTGCCATGCTCTAGATCCCGCATTTCTCACATGGTATCAGAGCCCAGTTGGGCATGGCATTTCTTCTCCAGCCTCTCTTAATTCCTCTCAGCCTCAATCTAGCTCAATGTCAGCTCATGACTTCATTTCCCAACTCTACTCTCACTGAAGCTTCCATGGCAGCCATAGCCAGCAGCACCCTGTCAGATTGAGCTACTTATATCTCACTCCACAAGTCAAATCTCTTGGAGCTTCCTTCTGGAAAATATTCCCCAACTCACAAAGCTTCCTTATATCACATCAATCCAGGACATTTGACCATCTGAAGCTTAGCACTGTGAAAATTCCCAGTCACTGCCATAGTCTTCAACTGTGACCTGCAGGACATACCCTCCATGGAGCCTTCATATCTCTCTCTGTAGAGCATATCTTCAGAAACTTCCTTCTAGGGGATTGTTCTTCTACTCAAGGTGCTTCACCCTGGCACATAAATCGACAACATTGCTGCGCCTTGACCTTGGCATTACAGAAATCGCGGAAACCTGTCCTGAACTGCGCCGAATCTGATCGAGTGCCCTGCGTGCTTCATACAGCCAGCGATCTGGACGTTTTTCATAGGGCTTTGATAGCCCATGAAGTAAGCTTCCTAGGCATGTAAGTTTTTTTGAAAATGATCAAGTATAGCTCCTGCAATTTGAGAAAACCAAGCCCCTGCCTCAGAAACCCTAATTCCACCATAGCCAAAAATTTCTCAAGCTTTTTTTTCTCAAATTTTCTCTCTCTTGACACTCAACCCAAGCCTCTGTCACTCTAATCCATTGACCCATCATCAAATCAAGGAGGGGAAGGACCTGAGAAGATTGAAGAACGACCGAACGATCCCGAACAAGAAGAATCAAGCTCAACATCAACATTGACATAGTGTGTTTTCACACTGTCACTATATGTGTCTCTTGACACACTGCATTCTCCTCTTCTACTGATAAAATATCAGAATTCTGGTGTTGATTTGCTGCTGATCTTGCAACCTCAACATGGAAAAAGACTCTCCAAATGCTCGATTCAAAGAAGTCGAGTTTCACACCTAGCAAACCCGCATCAAGCTCATCTTGATGAAAAAGGGTCTCTGGGCCATCACAAATGGCAAAGAGAAGAACCCTCGGGACGTGGACCTTGCAACTACTTGGCAAAAGAATGATGACAGAGCCCAGGCCATTATCAAACTAGAGCTAGACGACAGTTATATCCACAATGTGGATAACTGTGAGACCTCACAGGATACATGGAAAAGACTTGACACCCTGTTCGGTGCACAATCTAAATCATCAAAGTATGGTCTCCTGATTGAGTTCTTCAGGCTTGAAATGAAGTCCAGCACATCACTTGCCACACATCTCAATTACATGGAAGGACTCCTAACCCAACTTGTAGGAATCAACATTAAAATGGATGAAGATGTTTGCATCGGTGTTCTACTTAAGAGTTTGCCTCCTGAATATTATAATGTATCAACAACTTTAATCAACATGCCAAATCCTGAACTTGTTGATATCCAGGCATCACTGTTAGAAGAGGAAAAGAAGCTAAAAACTAAGGAAGAACCAAGTACTTCTAGAGATGAGCATGCATTAGATGTTGGCAATAGGTACAAAGGCAAGAAGGATCACCTCTTCTGTGACTTCTGCAACAAAAGGACCAGACACACCGAGAAGTTCTGCCATGCAAGAAAGAGATCCCAAAAGGCCTATCTAGTCGCAGTCAAAGAAGAAGAAGAAAATGGAGCAAAGGAAGAAGAAGATGAAGATGAAGACCACGAGGATCGGAAGGACAAGACTCATCGGTCCTTCTACTCTCATAACTTTGATAGACTGTTTTAAAAGCCTTGTACTTCCTTGCCCTAATGCTTCCTGCCATAAGCTTTGTAAAATCCTCATGTAACTTGCAATTACAGTCCCTGTACACTTTGTGAGGCCCCTGTTACAGCCTCTGGATGTCCATCATGTTTTGGTGCCCACACTTAGCCTTTTCCACAATAGCCTCTCGTGTCTACCATGTTTGTGGTGTGCCCACACTTTGCAGGTGGTTCTCATTACAGTCTCTACACACTTTGTGCCTTTCTAGTTGTGATTGAGGAGGGGTGTTGAGAATCAGCAATCACACTCACTAAACAGCCTCTTTGTATGGAGCTTCAGGGTCAAGGATATGCAGGCTAACCTATCCCATATGCACAATGGTGCCTACTGCAGTTTCCTACTTTCCTATAAAGCATTGTACTTGCTTCCTTTTCTTAATGCAATGATAGTACTCTTTTCTTTTCAGTGAAGTGTCAATGTCATTGTGCACATACACAAGATTGTGTTTATGACTCCAAGTCTCAATCTTGGAACCTAATTCACTTGTGTAACAAATAGTGTCTTTGTCTTCTCCATCATGAGTCCACACTTCTCCTTTCATCCACCATAACTCACTGCCATGCTCTAGATCCCGCATTTCTCACATGGTATCAGAGCCCAGTTGGGCATGGCATTTCTTCTCTAGCCCCTCTTAATTCCTCTCAGCCTCAATCTAGCTCAATGTCAGCTCATGACTTCATCTCCCAACTCTACTCTCACTGAAGCTTCCATGGCAGCCATAGCCAGCAGCACCCTGTCAGATTGAGCTACTTATATCTCACTCCACAAGTCAAATCTCTTGGAGCTTCCTTCTGGAAAAGTATTCCCCAACTCACAAAGCTTCCTTATATCACATCAATCCAAGACATTTGACTATCTGAAGCTTAGCACTGTGAAAATTCCCAGTCACTGCCATAGTCTTCAACTGTGACCTGCAGGACATACCCTCCATGGAGCCTTCATATCTCTCTCTGTAGAGCATATCTTCAGAAACTTCCTTCTAGGGGATTGTTCTTCTACTCAAGGTGCTTCACCCTGGCACATAAATTGACAACATTGCTGCGCCTTGACCCTGGCATTACAGAAATCGACAACATTGCTGCGCCCTGACCCTGGCATTACAGATGTCATACTATTGTGCATCCAAGGTGTGGAACCCACCAAAAAGTTCCGTGTGTGGGATTTGTTACTTTGTACATACTTAGTCGTTATGTTTGCTCTTTTATTCTACGCGGGTAATATAGTGAAGAGGGGTTTGGTGCAAGAGGAACTTATCCGTAATGCTCTGGTTGACATGTACGCTAAATGTGACATGCTTGTAGAAGAACATGGAGTTTTTGATAGATTGATAACTCGAGATGCAGTCTCATGAGCTACACTTATTTCAGGATATGTAGAATGTGGGCTTCATAGACAAGTGCTGAACTGTTTGGAACAGATGCAAGTGGAAGGTCTGACTGTGGAAGCTATCATGTTTGTCAGGGGGATTAAGGCTTATGGTGCCAATGGAACCTTAGAAATAGGAGAAGTCTTGCATGCTAAAGCAACCAAAAGAGATGGAGTAAAGTGATGGATAATTCAAAGTTTCATTGTCTTCTTCTCTCCAAGTACTCAAGTTCATCGAAGAAAATCGCATTGGATGGCGACAAAATTGTTTGCACCAAAGTACTCGAGGTTCCAAGGTAAAGCACTCTTGGCTTTCTTTACTGGGCAAAACCCGAAGTCCATGGTGGTGGAAACATGGTTTAACAAAACAATCCTTCAAGATGCTAGACTTGTGATTGATCAGATCTATTTTTGTGGCAAAGGCTTTTCTAAGGTGGTCTTCAGTACTAAAGAAACAGTTAATAAGGTACAATCTTAAGGAGTTTACTTTGGGGGTTTTGAATCTTGTATCTATGATGGGTGGAAATTATTGAACTCCTTGTATATCTATGGAATATGTTGCCTGATATTGCCAATGGTTTGGGCAAACTATTATGCCTTCCTCCTAGCTCTGATTACCTATGGCACTGCAATTCTTTCGGGTCTGTTTATACCAAAATTATAGTAGGGGCAGCTTATGGTTGACTTATTGGCAAATTTATGAGATTATTCAGTGGGTTAGAGCATCAAGATGAGGGCTTGTATGCTTTTCTAGGGGCCGCTTTTCTAGAGCCTATTGTGAAGGATCGAATGCCTGGGGAAGGAAGGAAAAGCCACGGATGGCTATTTTGAAAGGGGGCTTTTTGGAGGAAAGACGACGCTGAATGAAGTCGGGAAAAAATGGCTACAGAACAAGGGAGTTCAAGACGGAGTGAGGAGAACGAAGTCTTCAGCAAAGGATAAGGATGTAAAAAACAAGGATTGGAGAAGGAAGGTGAAGTCGACAAGGGTGCTGAAGAAATCGAAGATGGTAGTAGAAGATGAAGGACCTACAGACTTGTGGGCATATTCGGATGATAGCCGTGAATTTTTTATTTTGCGTGGATGCAGAGTAATTTCAACACGGGATCACGACACCCTTAATCATAAAGCCCATCGAAATTTATCATCCAGCAGTCTAATTAGGCCTCACGACATTTAAATTGTGCTTTTGTATCTTCAAGACTGTAACCAGCAGTCAGTCGAAACGGCGGCCTCAGCAGTGAGTGAGAAGATTGCTGAATTCAAAGAGGCATTCAGAATTTGGCATGTTCGTTCTATCGGGGAAGCAAAGTTTGATTTATGCTAGAGTGCTTATAGGGGAAGGCCAGTGTTGAAGAAAACAGAGAAGGGAGTCATGATGATTAGATAAGGTGAGAAGGCTTCCAGCAGTTGAGAAGGAAGAAACAAAACGATCTCTGTGAACTCGTACTTACAAGGTGAAGCTTCAAAGCCATATTCGCTTATTTGGCACATCAGACGATGTTGTCATTACCCGAGACTGCTGGAGCTACGTAATCACCTACAGATAGCAACACGTCAATCGGGCAACAAAAGACCAACTGTGTCAGCGCGCAAGGAAGCATGCTAAAGAACGCACCCATGTTTGAGAGACTTAATGCAAAAATTCAGGGAAATGGAAGGTAGCTACATTGGCCCTAAACGTTGCAGGAAGGTTCCAGTACACTGCGAAATATAATGAAGAGTAACTTGTTGAAGATATCAAGGCTAAGTGGGACGAAAGGGTGAAGCAGATCAGGACCTACATCAATGCTATTCTAATTGCAAAACGGTTTCAAGAGACAGGGGCAGCCTTGGATGAGAAGCGGCTGAGTAGTTTAGTGTGAAACCTAAAAAGCTGGTTGGTCTAGTGCAAGACCATCAAGCTGAATACCTTACAGAATTGGGTGGAGTTGGAGGCATTGTCTACAGGTTTCAAACCAAAATCAGTAAGGGTATAAAGAATGACCTCACGAAGTGGAGTCACGAAAGACAGTTTTCAGGCCCAATTCTTATACCAACCCTTTCTTTAGGCCTAAGTATCAAGAGCCATGGTGTGGGGGAAGGCTGGTATGATGGTGTGAGCTTTACCGTTGCTATTCTGCTTGTTATTCTTGTTACAACCTTCTTGTTACAGCCATCAGTGGCTACAAGCAGTCTCTCCAATTCAGGGATTTAAGTGAGATGTCCAAGTTCAAATTATCAGAGGCGGATGAACGAAAGTAGTGTCTATCTTTGATGTGGTAGTGGGTGATATTGTTCACCTCAACATTTGGAATCAAGTTTCCTTTGGGTTTATTGTTAAGTCTGTGGATCCATAGATCCATCCTTTGGTTGATGCTACTGAAAGGACAATGCTGAAATTTCTGTCTGTAGTTGATAACCGGATTTATACTGAAGGTTCCTATGTTGAAGGATGAATTCTATGCTCAGCTGAAAACTTGCTTTCGGTCCTATCATTGCTGCATAGATGAGGTCTCATTGGGAGCTTGGCAGATTCATTACTGCTCACAAATCCTCTCATCTTGCTTATTTGTATGATTGATCTTCTATCCTGAAATTAGGCAAGGTCCTCTGTGGTCACGACTTTACTTTCAAAAACCCTTCGACATCGGTCCTAAATGGGAATGGCCGGATACTTCTGCTTCTGGGTAGACTCAAGAAGACCTAGATCGCAAACCCTGTGACATTCCTTGCGAGTGCCAGGTGGCATTTTCTAGACTCCCCTCCCAATGGGCTGCTAAGACATGCCCCACAAGTGGACAAGCAGACACGCTACAATTGGTATCAAAGCGAACCAACGAGATCTAAAGATTATAAGGGAAATTAATGGAGGAAAATAAAGGGAATAAGGGGATAAACAGGGGAGGGTGAGTAGAATAGAGCAGTATTTTCTGTTGAAAACATTTGTTTACTGTCTTATGAATGCTAGGTTGCACAGTCACGAAGCATGGAGCAAGTTCTTGGTGTTCGAGGTCATGCTCATGACTGCAATGCATGCTTCGAATTATTGTTAGAGGCTTGGAATGATGAATATTCTGGACCGCATCTATAATCCTTTGCCCCTATATGCGGAGCAGAGATGGACGAGAGACTCAAGAATATACTACATAGTAGCCCACCGACTCGCGTACCTTCAGACCAACTTGAAGAGAATCAAGTGGATGGAGGATTTAAGATCGTGAAGCTATTTATCTTTGTCGAAGCTCGCGTATACACAACTTTTCATGTTAGTGGTCGGCAAGTCAAGCAGAACAAGTATGTCTATGAAGAAGTGACCCGAGTGATCTCTGCTGGACAGAATCAAACTATTAGGGCGCTATGAGAAGAACGGGTATCAAAGGAAGGGATAGCCCAAGCTTCCTATGACTTACTGTTCCTGAAAATCCATGACCCCACTCCATATTATTATTCCGTCCCTATAGCTGGTTGTAACACAATCCTATTTTTCCCAAACTGATGTATCAATCATCCTATCCTACTTATCCAAAATAAATGCACTCAAAGGAATATGCCTTCATGAACACAATATTAGTGAGTTTGGGAATCTCCCAATTCCCATTTTTTGAATACTAAAAAGGTGGCACCCGGATAACATGACCATAAGTTTCTCAAAACCATATGATGTGACCTATCATTGGAAAGCGCTTGAAAAATGGAATCTATTGAGCTATAGAGCGCTTGATTTGGAGTTATAGTGTTCAAGTTATGACAAATCCAAAGATTTGACCACGTGTCCCAAACTTATGGGAAATTCCCATATTTCCCAATATGGCATTCATGAATAAATAAGACTTTTTACAATTATCTACCTTCATCATAAATGATAACTAAGGTGTTAAGTGATTAAATCACTTAGCTAAAAATATGTGCTAGTCATATTAACATAATATGGGAATGTATGATTAGATGTTAATCTTATTGTTCAGATGAAACCCCAAGTGCAGGTTCCAAATCCAACTCCTGCACTAAGTCCAGCTGTTGTGACTCAAGAGAAGAAATTCCTTCTTAAATAAATTAAGCCACCCGAGGTTGATGGCAAGGGAAGGACTGTTCAAGCTGACTCTGATATCTGGATTGAATCCGTGGAGGACTATTTTGAGGCAGGGGGAACTGCACCTGCTAACCAAGCCATGCTCGCCAAACTTAAGCTTACATGCGAAGCGAGACTTTGGTGGAAACAGTGATGCAGAGACCAAGCAATCTCGGAGGGGAAAGCCACTTGGGATAAGCTTAAGGAAGCTATGCGAGGGAGGTCTCTGCCACCTGCCTACCACACACAAAAGATGAATGAATTCTATGACTTGAAGCAGCTAGGATTATCCCTTGAAGCATATTATTCGAAGTTTCACTCCTAAAGTATGCACCCCTAATGGGTATGACACACCAGGTGTCAAAATTCTGTATTGGGTTGAATCCACCCATAAACATTCGATTGGAATCAATGCACCCAATGGACCTACAAGACACACTCATTCGAGCTACTCCAATAATACAGGAGGTGCAGACCAAGCCAAGGAACAATAGGATTTGGCCTTACAAAGATCAGAATAAGGGCATGACTAAGGCTCTAGTCTAAGAGAGCACATGATCAAAATTAGGGCCAAAGAAAGAAAGCTAGGGTCAATGCTGTTAACAACTTTGTTCCAACACAAAGCAATGATTGCAACCCACATTGCTTCCCTTACAATGAGCCTGGACACTTCAAGAGGGAGTGTCCCAAGCTTGGCAAAGGGCATCGCCAGGGGCAATTCCAAGGTCAAAATAGAGCCTCTCATGGCCAAGGAACCACCGTTATGGCCAAAGGGAGAACCTCCAGTGTTTCCACCAAGGAGCTGGACAATGAAGAATATCCATCCATGGATGCTGACATTGAGAGGGCAACGGTTCATGCCACTCTTCACAAGAAGGGTCCAACTTGCCAATTCTCGGTGATTCAAACTCCATCAAAATATCAAGGTAAAATCTTCAAAACCTTGATTGATTGTGGCAATACACATTCCTTCATTTCACCAAACTGTGCAAAAAGATTAGGGATAGCCACAATAGGTGCACCTAATTTACTTGTGGAATTAGCAAATGGTCGTGAGGTCACTTGTACTAGGCAAACTGCTAAGGTAAAATTCCTATTGGGTGGGAAGCAAACTTCTGTGAGATTTAGGGTCATGAACCTTGGTGACCACGAATGTTTACTCGGAATGGATTGGCTAATACCCAATGATGCCCACATCCACTATGGAAAGGGCCAAGTCTCCTTCTAAAATTCTAAAGGGAAACTAGTCAAGGTGAGGCTGGTAAGCCAAAAATAAAGTTGGCAAAAGTAACACGAATAATAAAAGGTGTTCAAAAGGGTCTACCTATCTATCTGATTAAACTGAAAAAGCTAGATCAGAATTAGGAATCTGGAGAAGAACCTTCATGGTTAAAGGAATATGCAAACATATTCCTCAAAGATATGACGGAACTTTCTCTCCAAAGGGAAGTTGACCACGAAATCAAACTTGTGCCAGGAGCTGCACCGGTCGCAAAGAGGCCATACAAAATGTCCATCCCAGAAGCTATCAAACTGAAAGAGCAACTCAAGAAACTGTTAGATCAAGGCTACATCGAACGATTGTTGTTCCAAAAGAAGAAAGATGCAACGCTTCGCCTACGCATTGACTATAGAGGGTCGAATCAAAAATAAATACCCCATTCCAAGAATAGATGAATTACTTGACCATCTTCAAGGGGCAAAGATATTCTCAAAGATAGATCTCGGATCTGGATATTATCAGATAAGGATCAAAGAAGAAGATATTCTGAAGACTGCATTCAGTACAAGGTATGGACACTTCAAATTCCTAATGATCTCATTCGGGCTGATGAATGCTCCTGCTACCTTCAACAGGTTAATGTAAGATATCTTTAGGCCCTATCTTGATGACTTTGTACTCGTCTTTTTTAACGATACCCTAGTCTACTCAAAATAGGGAAAGGATCATGAACCCTAGCTTTGCATTGTTATTGAAACAATGAGAGCACACAAGCTTTATGCCAAGAAGAGGAAGTGCACATTTTTCAAGCAACAGATTGAATATCTGGGATTCATTGTATCAACAGAAGGAATTTTAGTAGATCTAGCTAAGGTCAGAGACGTTTTGGAATGGCCAACATCAACTTCTGTCAAAGAAATACATAGTTTTCTTGGGTTGAAAGGATGGTACACAATTTTCATTTATGCTTTGATTGCAACACCTCTGACTAATCTACTAAAGAAGTAAGTAGCAATTGTATGGTCACCTGCTGTGCTAAACAAGCCAGCTTTGACAAACTAAAACAAAGCTTAGTATCAGCACCCATCCTAAAACTTCATGACCTTAGTAAGGAGTTTGAAGTGGTAAAATTGATGCTAGCGCACTTGCTTTAGGATGTGTACTTATGCAAGAAGGTCATCCCATGGCATATTCTTCAAGAAAATTGAAGAGCCATGAAAGGAATTATGCTACCCACAACCTGGAGCTATTGGCTATCATCCATGTTCTCAAACTTTGGAGACATTACTTGCTAGGTAACAAATTTTCCTTAGTAAAAGACCACAAGAGTCTTAAATGGATTTTCACTCAGAATGAGCTCAATATGAGGCAACGTCGATGGATCGAAGTGCTAGGAGAATATGATTTTAAAATCAAATAGGCCTGGAAAAGAGAATGTAGTTGCCGATGCACTCAGTCGCAAGGCATTTCTAAATTCTCTCATTTTGCAAGATCCATCAATAGCAAGGTCTCTAGCCATAAATGTATCAATGCCAAACAACCTGATTCTTGAGCTAGCAAAAGAAGGGGCATATCATGACCCAGTCTATCAGAAAATTCTAAGGGAGATTTCCATCAAGGATCAAGACCCGAAGCTTAAGATGAAGTGTTAAGAATTATCCATCAATAATGGACTTGTCTACTTTAGGACAAGGTTATGTATCTCTGCAAGCCAAACTCTCAAGTAGAAGATACTTTGGGAAGCCCATGACTCCCCTTTCTCAAGACATCCTGGTTATGCCAAGACCCTTAACGCAGTCAAAAAAAGCTATTTTTGGGAGAGGCTCAAGGGAGACGTACTCAAATATGTCACGGAATGTTTGTCTTGTCAACGCATTAAGGCAGAACATGTTAAAATGCCTGGGAAATTGCAACCACTTGACATTCCAAAAATGAAATGGGAGCTCATTAGTATGGACTTTATTGTTGGCTTACCCCAAGTTCAGGGAGGATATAACTCTATTTTGGTTATAGTAGATATGCTCACCAAGGTCGCACATCTCATCCCTGTCAAGACGAACTATAAAGCTTCAAACATCGCAAGATTATTCATCAAGGAAATATTCAAACTTCATGGGTTACCCATAAGAATCATTAGTGATTGTGACTCTCTTTTCACATCACACTTCTGAAGGACTATCTTTGAGGCTATTGGAACTCAACTCTATTTTAGCACAGCTTACCATCCCCAATTTGATGGACAAATAGAACAAGTCAATCAAGTCATTGAAGATATTCTTAGGGCATACTGCTGTCGCGAATCCAAAAAGTGGATTCGATACTTACCCCTAGTTGAGTTTGCCTACAATGCTTCTTACCAACAAAGTATTTAGATGACCCATTTCCAAGCATTGTATGGGCATGATTGTCGTACCCCTTTGAACTTCTCAGATCCAACTTTGAGGGTAGAAGCTTCAAGACAAATGCTGGAAGACATGGATGATAAAATCAAATCAATAAGACAAGACATTCAAGCTACCAAGGATAGATAGAAGGCTTACGCTGAGTTAAAACGGCAAGGCAGATCCTTCGTCGAAGGTGATATGGTCTTCATCCGTGTACGCCCTAAAAAGAGTTCACTGTCCTTGGGAGAGTACAAGAAGCTAATTCTTGGACCTTATAGGATCATCAAGTGCCTTGGACCTAATGCTTACAAACTACAGCTGCCCGCAACTCTAAAGATTCATAATGTATTCCACATTAGCCTATTGAAAAAGTATGTACCTAATCTGAATCATGTACTTGATGATCAACAAATTGTAATGCCTAGCCAAGGAGTCCTTGAGCTACGGCCTGATAGAATTCTAGATGTTAGGGAGAGGCATTTGAGATCAAGGACCTTGAGAGAATACCTCATCCAGTGGAAAGATTGTCCTAAAGAGGATGCCACTTGGATGGATGAAACTACTCTCAATCGACAATATCCCCGGATCTTCTAGAGATGAGGACATCTCGATTCCTCTAAGAGGGAGAGGATGTAGCATCCCCCCGTGCATAAGAACGCCCCCTTTAAAAATGTTAAAATTTAATTCAAATTTTTTTAACCTCTCTCTCTTTCTCCCTATCGACAGCATGTTAGGGGGAGAGAGAGAGAGGAGTTAAGAGAGGGAGAGGGGGGCATGCACCCCCACAGGTGGAGGGACTGCGGCCGTTAAACGGCCGTCTCCCCCCTCGTGAAGTCCCCCCCTACCCCACCATATAAGGGGAAGCTCCCGCCTCCCACTTGGTCCTCTTCGATAGTGCCCCCCCTCCCCATGATCTGTAGTGATGCCAGTCCCCCCTGCTCCACCTATGTGTCACGCCCCCCTGCTTACCCATTGCACTCCGCCAGGCTGCCAAAATGCCACCATACCTTCAACTCCATCAATTCACCATCATAATGTGGGTGAGGAGAAGGAGATCATTTTGACTGTCAGAAAAGAAGAAGCTAAAGAAGCTTTCTAGAAGCTTCCACAAAAAAGCTTCCTAGGGGGTGTTTCACCCGCAGACCACGGGAGGACGCAATTCATCCGCAAAGGGAGTTCCCTTGCGGGAGGGAAGGAGTGCGCAAGGAATTTCAGCACACCCTCCACCTGCCCGACTTGTGCCCCAAGCCCCAATTGTGATGGCCCCAAAGCACCACACGAGAGGAGCACACATGGGAGTAAGAGGGGCACATGTAGGAGTCCCCACCCGAAGCATGAAAGCCGATAATACCCCTCTTGTGGAAGTTCAGGTTCCATCAAATTCACCCTTTTCGTTTTCGCATGATATGGGCGCATTAAGTATAAATTTGAATAGGGAAAACTTAGTTGCATTATTAGAACGCTTTATTTTAAAAAGATAATAGGAATATTTGGAAAAGTTTTGAATTGCATGACAAGGTACTCATATTCCTCACACCATCATGATGAATGGTCGTTGCATTCTTGAATATATGGTTCACGTGTTAAAAGATGCACTCATGCAATAATGTCCTAGTTGCATCACACACATAGGTTAAATATATATTGCGATGCTCATGTGCATTGGAAGATATGCACTGGGTAAATTATGTTGGCAAGAATGGGTTATGTTGTACACAATGCATTTGTGCAATTTTAAAAAAAATCCCTTATGACGACCATAAACAAGTTGATTTGTAGGAGAATGTTTAATTAAAGAATTAGGTAGTTGCTATGGAGAGGAATAAAAGGGTTATCTTTTCGCATAAGCAAATGCATTCTATTTCGTGTGGCTTGCATGGGAAAGGAAAAGATTATGTTGTAACTGTACAAAACATAACCTGCATGCATAAGCAACTTGCATGTATAAGTAAATGTATGAAAAGGAAAAGGGTTATATTTCATTTGATGAAAAACATATAGGATGCAATACGCATGTAATGATAGTTACATTCAAACTGAAAGATAGGGTAAGTTAAGTTAAAATGTTGCTTAGTATTGCAATTGTAGAGTTAATCCAACATTCTCATACTTAGATCGTCCTATGTTGCAAGTAAGAGAGGGTACCAGGCCTTAGGACACGTATACTAGTAATATCGACAGACAAAGGGATGTAATTCCTCGGGATAAGCGCTACTACCTATCTCAAGCAACTAGTCTGCAAGGTTAGATGCTATTGCAAATAAACCCTAAGATGCTACTACTACATCTTAGGCCAAGGGAGGCGAGATCTGATTACAAGTTAGAAGTCGCGCAGTCGCCCTACTACAACTCTCTCTCTTGGGGACCAATTTGTCAAGCTTAGGGAAATTGTGAATTGCTAAGAAGCAAATTGACCAACCGAGGACAACGGGGTTGTCCAAGATCTATTTGACGATAGTACAAGGAGACCTAAGGTAATGATAATTGGGGTTGGTACGGTATAAACCCTAAACCCAAGGAAAAACAAGCAACCTGGCTTGCCAAGCCCTTGGAATCTCACCAAGTTGCAAAAGATCTAGGATCAAATGCTGGGAGTTTTCAGGAAAAAGGAATCACATCTTAGTAGTTGGTCCTACGAACGACCACAGAAATGATCGTGATTGTACACTTAAATACATTATTTGAACTTCTTTACTCAAGGAACTAATTCAAGGCCAAACACTTAATGCTTCTAGTTAATAGCCTGGAGGGATAGACAGGTTTAGTTACCTCTGACTGCCTACCTGGCCCTATCCAAGGGGGCTGTTAGCTACACCGGATACATGGACCGAACCCGCTGCAAGAGGTATTTCCGTGGGTGCTGCTTGGATCGCGAGGACGCTTGCGTGCCAGGGGAGGCTCTGGCTATAAATTCCTTCCCTCCGGATCCCACACAAGAGGCCGACGCGATTAGAGATGGGATCTCAAAGCTCGTGTACTAGTCTACGGGCGAAACTTGGAGCAGCAATCCTGTTGATTGCTGGGATAGCCTTTGGGCATGATACTTGATGTATTCCAAGACTATGATAAATAAAGATTAGATATTTGAAAAAGGAACTTGCTTGACATTGTTTTTGTGTCAGTGCCTAAGTTACGTGAAGAAACCTGTGTTTAAATTGATTAATTAAGGAAGCTACCCTTGCATGTCAAACATAATGGGGTAGGTATTTAGATAACTAAGCAACCCAAGGAAAGTGCAGTGGATGCGACTTGGGTCCATCCTATACTGCTCCGCAAGGGTGTGGTCATCCGCGCTTCGGCGTGATGCCGTGGTTAGCTGAAATGTACCGGTAGCACCGTGCAGTGACATTGCTTTGCAAGGGTGTGGTCGTTCACGTTTCGACGTGATGCCGTCGGAACTATGAAGACCTAGAGTTAGTAGAGCTAGAATCCCGATTTACGTTGTTTTAGGGGAGCAGAATGGGACTAAAATTCCACACATTTGGTGTGGTTGGGTTTCTATCCAAATTTCTCAAGGTACTTGGCTAGGTTTCATTGCTCCACAACCCTTTTGGTGGCCTCCTCCTTAGCCATCACCTCTTCAATATTGTGGATACTTCAAAATTTGAGCTAGTTATAGGCATGATCTTCGAGGAAAAGGCCATACTTTGCTCTTTCCTCGTCTGTGAGAATGGAAAATGGTGGGCACAATCCTATTGCGCTACCATCTTAAGCTCAAGTGATGATTGGTGATGTACAGGAAGAGCAACACTTCTTTGTGAAAGATAATTTCTCATATGGAGTGATTTTGGGACAACCCTATATTACAGGTGTGCATATGGAAACAAAGGTGCTTGATGATGGTTCTGCTTATGCAAGAGTCAAAATCAAGGATGGGAGAAAAGCAATCCAATTTCTTACTGTTTGTGTTAATCATCCTAGAAATCGGGATACACTTGGAGAGTCTCCTTTGGTTCGAAATGCAAGGGAATTCAAAGACCTGGATTTTCATTAAGCACTGTTGTAATGCAGGGCTACAGTAGTGATACCTAGTGGGTGTACTCGCCTCTTGATGAAATGAAGCATGTATTTACTATTGGTAATTCTCAGTTTACAGCAAACAGTTCATGTTGGTTTACGCCTATGGAAGCTATGTGTAGGGCTGAACACATATCTATGAAATGGGCTACTAAGAAACTAAGAGAATTGGTGTTGTTAACTGAAAATGATGGCATTTCAGGCATGTTTTATGGGCTGAATATTACTAACACTATGGCTAAAATTTCAGCAACTACACATGCAAAAAATGAGGTTGAAAACAGAGTGTTGTTAGTATGTTCTTTGGATATGTATGATGTTATAGCATTGTTTGCTCAGCAGGAAGGATTACAATGTGCTGAAGCACTTAGGGAGACAAATTATAAGACAGTTGACAAAAAGGTGAAACCAATTTCTTTGCCACTTCCACCAGAGAGTGAGGGTATGTATGAAAAAGTGTCAAGTTAGCCAAGCTTATGGGATCCTAAGGATATAGGTCATCAGTTTACATTTGAAACATTACAGGAATTGAAAGTTAGTGCATAAGGGTTTCTTTTGCCTGCTACTGAGAGAGATTGTTTTATGCGGATGTTGGCTAGACATGGGAAGGAATTTGCATTTCAGCCAAGTGAAATAGGTTGTGTGAATCCAAATGTTATCTCTCTTATGGTCATATTTACTGTGCCACATGTACCATGGAACTTGAGGCCTATTCCAGTGCCTAAAGCTTACTTGCCAAAGCTAATGGATTTGCTAAATGAAAAGATTCACATGAAGATCTTGGAGCCTTCTTCAGCCCCATACTCAAATCATTGGTTTATTGTGCCAAAAAAGAATGGGGCTTTGAGATTTATTCAAGACATGCAACCAGTCAATAAAGTGACCATAAGAAATGTGGGTGCAGGTCTTGTGGTTGATGAATTTGCAAAGGCTTTTGCAAGCAGAGCAATCTATTCTTTGGGTGATCTTTACTCGGGTTATGATCAGTTTCAACTTGCATTTGAAAGCAAGGATATCACAACCATGAAGACTCCTTTGGGGTTAGTACGGATGTGTACTCTCCCACAGGGTGCAACAAACTCAATGTGGTACACATGATAAATTCTATGAATAGTGTACTTAGGGATTTTATACCACAATTGACTATACCCTTCTTGGATGATGTTCCAATCAAAGGGTGTGTAGTGGATGAAAATGTTAGATATGATCAATGCCCTACCCTCATTAGGTGCTACCAATGATCCATGGTGCTCAAAGTTGTAAGGCCCCCATTATGAGGAGAAGCGAAATGTGAGCCCGGACATTGGTTGAGTCCTGACTTGTATATCAGATGAGGTCTATGTGACCGGATGGCAAAAAGGTGACCATTGTGGGTCCAATCTTTGGGTTAGACGGAGTGGTTAAGCTAGTAGCAACTCGAGGCACATTGCATTGAGTTGCAGTGTAAGGGAGTTAAAAGGAGCCCCTATTGTAAGGGAGTTAAAAGGGGCCCCTGGAATATTCCCTAGCTGACTAGTGGAGACTCATATGGTAGGTCAGTCAGGCCAACCTAGCAGTCTTTGCGGGCTATAAAAGCTAAACCCCTTCACAGCTGTCTATCACTCATCTTTCACCCAGTCAGAGTTGCTGTTCCAGCTAGCCTTAAGCTCTTCACCTATCTTCTGTCTAGATCGCCATCTAAGCTTCACACAGTGGAAGCGCACGGGTGGATAGAGCCATCTTTGTATCAGTTGTTTGGAGTTAAAGAATTTACTGATTCTTCTCTTATCTGTTGTGTACTTTCTATCTCTTTCTCAAATTCTCTTCGCTGCGCTGTGTAATATTTTACAGAAAAGAATGAAGAGATGGATGCTCATGGATGCCGATAGTTTGTTGTAGACCATATTGTGGATTGTGAGAGGATTTTGATACGTCTAGAAGAGGTGCATTTAACTCTTTCTGGACAAAATTCTGTTTCTAGAGTTGAAGAGATTTTGATTGTTGGGCATATGTGTGGGCCTTATGGGCGAAGGCCATCACCAGTAAAAATAGATAGGATTGATAGAATGCAAGATGTATGCACGAATGTATCAGAGGTGCATAGATTCTTGGGTGCATGTGTGTTCTATTTGATATGGATTCCTCACTTTGCACATGTAGCCAATGCTCTTTATCAGATTCTAAGGAAAGGTTAGAAAATTCATTGGGAAAGGAAGCATCAGATAACAAATAAAGAAATTGAAGCAACTCTTAAAATCTACTCCTACATTCAGAAAGGCTGACTATTCACATGGAAATCCTATCATTATTACTATTGATACAAGACCCAATCGGAATTGGATGGGAAATTGGGCAAGATGATGAGGAAGGACAAAGATATGCAATTTGCTTTATTGCTAAAGCATTGAGTGAACGATAGAGAAGATATCCACATGTTAAAAGAGAATTATGGGGAATTGTGACATCCCTTAAATGTGATAGCCCTTAAATGTGAAAAGAGAATTATGGGGAATTGTGACAGCCCTTAAATGTGATAAGAAGTATTTCATGGGTGCTCATGTAGTCATTGAGACCGATTATTTACCGGTATTGGGTATGATTACTAGTTGTGTTACTCCGAAAATTGCTATGCTCTGATGGATTGCATACATCAAATCTTTGAATCCTGAATTTCATCATATTGCAAGAAGAGATAACCCAGTGGTAGACATGTTATCTCGAGCATGTTATGAGAATGAAGATGGGATGATGGATGAGGAGGAAGATGATGACTTTCTTATGGCTGAAAATGATGTTGCAAGAGTGAATTTAGCAATGCAAGGTGTTGCTACAACATTAACAAAAGCTTGGACAACAAAGAGAAGACACTTTAGATGTTTTGTATCTTGTGTAGAAGTGTTTTTGGAAGACAAATATACAGGAAAGTGGCTGAGAATCGGTCAATACCTCAGTACATTAACAAATAGAGATAAATGGTCAAATGACAAGTTTAATAAAATCAAAAGAAAAGCGTATGGGTTTTTTTAAAAAGATCGATACTTATGGAAACATGTTAAAAAGAGACAAGGTATGCCATTACGAGTTTTGGGTGACAGAGCTTCACAAGGAAAAGCAATGCAAGAATTTCATGAAAGCTTGTGGGCTGGTCATAGAGGTGTTTGGGGTACTTTTACAAAGATCAAAGAAAGATATTGGTGGCAAGGTATGTATAAGGATGTTGCTCACTTTGTGGAAACATGTATGACATGTCAAATGTATTCATTTGTGAGACATCGGGATGGATTGCAACTCACATATCCATTGTCTCTTCATTTTAAGTGGGTGGTGGATATGGTCACAATGCCCTACAAGTCTTTGGAAAATGAGGTATCTTATGCTTGCTCATGAAGACTTGACTAATCAAGTGGAAGGGAAAGCTTTATGTACTAAGACAACAAATGTTGTGTGTACTTTTCTCTTAGAAGAGATCTTTTGTCCGCGTGTGGGAAAAATTATAACAGATAGGGGTGAGTTGGATGCAGATGAAGCTCATGATTTCTTTGCACAGTTGGGGATAAAGCTTGCTTTAACTTCAGCCTATAACCCTAAAGGAAATGGAAAAAGTGAAAGAGGTCACCCACCTATTGTGAAAGCATTGGCAAAAGCATGTGGAGAGAAGGTAAAAGAGTGGCCATGATTGCTCCCTTATGCTTTGTGGGCCGACAGAACAACTCATAGTGCGGTTACAGGATATATGCCTGCAGAATTGTTGTATGGTCAAAAACCTATCATGCCGATAGAAGAGATGGCAGTCACATGGAGTGTGTTACCTTGGTAGGAGGAGTTTAATCGAGAGGAGTTGTTGGCCTTACGCATTAGATAGTTGGAAAGAAAGTCAGAAGACATAGAGGCATCAATTGCAAAGTTAAGGGCAGCAAGGATACAGAATGAGAAACAGTTTGACAAAAGACATAGACTGAGACCAAGAACCATACAAGATGGGGATTGAGTATTGGTTTATGATAGTAGTTTAGATAACCAGCATAGTGTCATGCTTAAAGTTTCCAAAAGATGGTTTGGACCCTATGTAATAAGACAGGTGTTTGATAATGCTACTTATCCATTAAATGAGCTGGATGGGATAGCCATCAAACTTCCAGTAGCAAGGAAAAGAATCAAATTATTCAAAAGGAGGGAATCTATTACCTATGAGTTACCTAAATTGGAAGAAAATAGTGGTCTTGATACAGGGGCTAGTCAGGAATATATGGAAGATGAAGAAGTAAAGGATATGGTTGGAGAGGATGAGGAGGACTCGGAATCCGGTGACAACTAGGATTTTGGCACATACAGAGCGATGTGTAAGGGGTGGATGTCGAGATGTTATGAGGACACAGTATGAAAAAGTATGGAATGCATAATCATCCGACTTCTTTATTGATCTAGAGAGTCAATGTGATCTAAGCCATTAGTACTAGTGTGAGTTGCATGGATTATCCAAAAATAGTAGATTTTTGGATAATTTTAGCCTATTTTTGATATTATTTATTGTAAAAATCTGAAAAATTTAGAAAAAACTTCTAGATTAAGATGGCATGCAAAAAACTAGTTGTTTTTTCAGCCAATTAGGGGTTTTTTACAAGGGGGACAGATTGACAAGATCGCGCGCGTCGCAATCTCGTCATTGTAAACAAGCTTGAAAACTGCAGATTGAATTGAAAGAAGAAGGAGTGATCTGGGAGATCTGTGAGCAGGTGTCCTAGGTGTCTTAGGGTTTTACCCCCCTTTTGGAGCCAATAGAGCCATCACATTTGTGTTCTGAGTAGCAAAGAATGAGCTATAATTTTTATGCACATTTTGTTCTACGAAGAAGCTCCAGGAGATCTAATGCTTGGAGATTGCTTTTGAGTAGTGCGAAAATTCCAATTTCTTTCAATACATATTGATTCAATTCATTGTGATTTGTTCTTGTAGTGTTTACCACTTGGGTATTCTCTATCTTCTCTTCCATCTCCTATCTCTACTTCTGATCCCCGGTGGATTCGACCTTTCGACAAAAACCCCTTCGACAATGCCAATCTCTGGGATTCCAGGATCTAGGAAGGTGTTAGCCACACCTACTTCCTTTTTGGATTCTGCGGCTCTAGAGGACTTGGTCGCCATGGAGGGAGCAATTCTTAGACATTTTCTTCTTGTCAATATGCTTTTCAATTTCTTTTGATAGGTAGGAGACAACATCAACAACTTTTGGAATGTTAAGTTTTTCTTAAGAGTGTCTAGGTCCTTGACCAAATCATACTCTTTGATAGGATCCATAGGCTTTTCCAATTGGTGGCTGGAAAATGGGGCCATGCCCACTTTTATCTTCCCTTTTTCTTATAGGAGTGACAACACTTGCACTTCTTCTCCATGAGGAGGTACCTCAGCATCCTCTATCTCTTGGACTGTTGGTCCTACCTCTACAACTATCTATGTGGATTTGTAGTGCTCTGTACTTCATTATTCTAGACTACATTGTCTTGCTTTTCTCGAGGAAGGTTGAACTTCACAGTCTTGGCAAAGGAAACATTCTTTTTTGGAACTACGGTTCTCCTTTCTTTGCTCATGTTATTGCGGCCACTTCCCATTCCACCGAATTGGAAGCATGTTCTTAAGTGTTCTATTGGGTATCAAAAGTAGGTTTCACAAGAGTTGGACCTGGACAATCTTTTGTAGTGTGGCCTTCTCCTTTGCAACGACTGCATAAGGGCTTGTAATCTATAGAGCTTCTAGGGTTTGTACAATTTGGTGAGATATGACCCTTTTCTCCATGTCTATAACACTCCACTTCTGATCTCTGACCACCGCCAGGCTGTCGTCCTCTGTAACTCTAATAGAGAAACATCATTGGACCAAAATTAGGACCAAACTCCCTAGGCTTTGGTCCAATATCCTATGTTGTCATTTTGGATTCTAGCAAGTTGAATCTTGCATCTTCATCTTTCTTTCTTCTTTTGTGTATCTCTTTCAGAGAGCATATATCCTATGTATTGTTCTTCCTCAAATAGTATGAACAGAAGGCTCTAGGAATGGTTGGTTTTTTGGTACATTCAGTGGCTAAATGTCTTGCTTGATGGCACTTTCCTCACTATGTATTAGAATGCATCACATCTCTCCCACCTTTTGCAAGAGTTGATATATAGTGGATATATTGGCGGTATTCACCTTTAGCATTTGTACTTGTTCTATAATCACATCCATAAGCTCTTTCTTGATACTTGCAATTGAATTGGACAGGTCGTCCTTCAAATTTTCATCTCCTGGAGTACTTGCAGTAGGGTTTTGGTAAGCTTCTATGATTAATCCTTACACTAGTTGGGTTGATCGAGAGGGTCCTATGTTTTGGTTTTGATTCAGAGCTCCTATTGAGACTTGGGGTTGTTGACTCCAGTGGGTAGGATTCTATTGTTGTTGAGTCACCATTGGAGGAACTGTTTGAGGCCACTGCTATTGTGGTTGAACCATCATTTGAGGCACTGACGTCTGTGGTCATTGTGGATGTAATATTTCCACAATGAAATATTAATCGGCCCTAGACCCTACACACCCCGTGCAAAAAAGTAGTTTAAAATAATCTCCCCGTGACAAAAGACCCTTGGCTAAGAGCTTACTCCGCGTGCATCAACAAAATATTAATGGTCTCATGGCATTCGCTCATGCATGGAGTTCTTTTATCAAAGCTTGTATTTAGGAAAGGATGCATTTTCATATTAAAGCTTGAATTCCATGTATTAAACAAAGGGTTATAGGCATAGTTCTTGATGTAAATCTAGGTAGGGTTTATACTAGTTAGCCCTGAGTTGTCAATCATTATATTTTAGGCAAGGAAAAGTAACGATCATCATAGAACTTATAGCTGCATAGAAGAAAAAAGTCTATGAATCGCATATTTACATGGAATGTTATATCTTGCAATTATTTACATCTTTTAGGAAAAGTATTTGCATTTGTAAGGAAAGTTCACCTCTTGTCACAAGACAATTAGATAAATTAGGTAAATCACTTGTAATGGTGTAACTCAAATGATGATCACCTCAATGCGCTAGGTAGAGCTAAGCCGCGATAAAATTCTTCCTAGTATTGCACTCGGGAAACCGACTTAATATTTTCGATCCTAAAGATCCTACCCACATTCATGGAATGTTAGGGTTAGCTAAACGCCTATGCAAGAATGATCTAGGGTTCTTACCCTAAGGATCAATTGACCAAATACTAAACCTCCATATGAATTTCGGATCCCTAAGGCCAAAGCGTTGTCGGCCTAATAGGGTTAGGGTTGGATTGGGTCAATACGACTCCCAAACCCTATATCTTGGTCAAAGGTATTCTTGACCAAGGAATACCATGTAATGGGAGAAATAATCCCACAAGTTAGATGCGACACTTATCTCATGCAACAAGTTGCAACGTCGCATGGTTTTATGACCAAATCACAAAATGGTATTTCCACTCTTTAGAACAAGGTTGGCAAGTTCGAAGTACAAGTCTAATTTTCTAGAGGATGAGTAGTCCTTCTGCTACATCATCCTTCCTTGGGTTGATTTTCCAAGTTAGGGTAATTATGAATTGCCTAGCAAGCAATTGACCAATCAAGTGAGGACAACGGGATTGTCCAGGATTTATTAACCTTAATATAAGGAAACCTAAGGTATTGTCAATTTGGGTTAATAGGATATAAACCCTAACCCAAGGAAAGAGGGTAAACAAGAAACTCAGCTTACAAAACCCTTGGGATCTTGCCAAGTCGCGATTGATCCCGGATCGAATACTAGATGTATTCAGAGAGAAGGAATTATACCCGAGCGATTGGCTGTATAAATGACCACTGGAGTGCTTGTGTTTGTACACTTAGGAGCACTGCTTGTTCTTTTTTACTCAAGGAACTAATGGCTGGAAAATAACTAATGTTTCAGGTTGAAAGCCTGGAGGGAGAAGTAGCATCAATTACCCCCGACTGTCTATCTGACCCTATGCAAGGGGGTTGTTAGCCACGCAAGGGTATGTGGACTGAACCTGCCACGAGAGGTCTCTCCGTGGGTGCTACTTGGAGTAGGAGGATGCTTGGGTTCCAGGGGGCTGTGGCCGTAAATCCCTTGCCTCCGAACCCTACACAAGAGGCCGACGTGACTTGAGATGGGATCTCGAGGCCTGCATACTAGTCACGGGTGGAAAATTGGAATAGCGATCCGTGAGGATTGCTGGAATTGCCTTCGGGCGGATTATGGAATTGCCTTCGGCCGAATTATGGATTAGCCTTCGGGTTAGATTATATGATGTATTCCAAAGACTGATAAATAAGATCAATTGTTGAAAAGGAACTTGCTTGACATTATTTTTCTATGTCAATGCTTAAGTTACGTGAAGGAACCGATGATTAATTGGCTAATTAAGGAAGCTATTTTTGCTTGTCAAACTAAATGTGGTAGGTAATTAGACAACTAAAGAAACCCGAGGAAAGTGCGATGAATGTGACCATGGGTCCGTCCTATGAAAGGGTGGTCTCGATTGGCCGGGAACGTTTCTCAAAGGAATTGACAATAAGGTAATACTGACCTAGGATCTAGAAAGCTAGAGTCCTGATTTATACTGTTTTAGGGGAACGGAATGGGACTATGCCTTATGGGCAGAGAGGTTGAGCTTCGCATCCCTCTCATTTCCCATTCTCCTTGAACCAAGTGAAGTATAAATTCGCTTTGACCCTGATGTTTCTATGTAAAATAGTTCGTCTGGGGCTCGATGCTAGTTACCTCTGAGGAACTTGACCATTAGGGAAAACCCTGATTTAGGTCGATCCTAAGTGGGAATGGCCAGAATTCTTCCGCTTCATGGCGAACTCGGGAATACCTAGATCGCAAACCTTGTGACATTCCGTGGGAGTGCTGGGCGGCACTTTTTGGACTCTCTTCCCGATGGGGTGCTAAGACGTATCCTACAAGTGGACAGTTGGACACATTACAGTTGGTATCAGAGCAAACCAACGAGATCTAATATTTTCAAAAAAACTTAATGAGGGAAAGTAGAGAAAATTTTGCTGTTAAGAATATTTCCTTACTTACTTATCGATGCTGGCCTGCAGAGTCGTAAATCATGGAATAAATTATTGGTGTTCCAGGTTATGTTTATGACTGTGATGCGTGCTTCGGATTATCGACGAAGGCTAGGTATGATGAATATCCTAGACCGCATCTACAATCCTTCACCCCTGTATGTGGAACCGAGATGGACGGGTGATTTAGGAATTTATTATATAGCTGCTCACCGACTTGCGTATCTTCGAACCAACTTGAAGAGAATCAAGAGGATGGAGGACTTAAAGATCGTGAAGCTATTCATCTTTGTTGAGGCTCACGCAAACGCAACCCTACATGTCGGTGGACGAAAGGTCCAAGCAAAACAAGTATGTGTACGAGGAAGTGACTCGAGTAATCCCTGCCGATAGAATCAAGGTGTTGGGACGTTATGAGAAGAACGGGTATCAAAGGAAGGGATACCCTAAGCTTCCTATGACCTATCGATTCCTAAAAATCCATGACCCCAATCCATATTATTACTCAGTTCCCATAGCTAAATGTAACACAACCTTATTCTCCCCAAATCAATGTATCAGCTTGTACTACCTTCCCAAAATAAATGTACTCAAAAGGACTCAGCCCACATTAATGAATAAGATTTTTATTACTGTCTGTCATGGCTGTAAGTGTTGGTTACAAAGTTAACTGATTAGGTCACTTGGCTAGAAGCCGAATTGGGCATGTAATGTAAGGTGGAATTCCTACTGGGTGGAAAGTTGACTTTGGTCAAATTCAGGGTTATGAACCTAGGTGTCCACAAGTATTTGCTTGGAATGGATTGGATTAAACCTAATGATTCCCACATTCACTGTGGAAAAGGCCAAGTCTCCTTTTGAAATTTTGAAGGAGAATTGGTCACAACCCAAGGAGAGATTGGGAAGCCAAAAATTCAATTGGCCAAAGCATCTCAGATAATAAAAGGAGTTAGAAAGGGGCTACATGTCTATTTGATTAAGCTAAATAAGCTAGATCAGAATCAGGAGTCTAGGGAAGAACCTTCATGGCTAAAGGAGTACGCAGACATATTTCTTGAAGAGCTGACAGAAATTCCTCCTCAAAGGGAAGTTGATCATGAAATCAAGCTAGTGCCAAGAGCTACACCAATCACAAAGAGACCATATAGGATGTCCATCCCAGAGGCAATTGAGTTGAAGGAGCAACTCGCAACTGTTAGACCAAGGCTACATCCGTCCTAGTAGTTCGCCATGGGGAGCTCCAGTGATGTTCCAGAAGAAGAAAGATGGAACGCTTCGGTTATGCATTGACTACAAAGGGTTGAATCAATCAACCATTAAGAACGAATACCCTATTCCAAGAATAGATGAACTTCTTGACCGTCTTCAAGGTGCAAAGATCTTCTCTAAGATTGATCTCAAGTCTAGATATTATCAGATAAGAATCAAGGAAGAGGATATCCCAAAGACTGCATTCAGCACAAGGTACGGACACTTTGAATTCCTAGTCATGTCATTCGGGCTGACAAATACTCTTGCTACCTTCAACAGGTTAATGTAAGATATCTTTAGGCCCTATCTTGATGACTTCATACTCGTCTTCTTTGACGATAACCTAGTCTACTCCAAATAGGAAGAAGATCATGAACCCTAGCTTCGCATTGTCCTTGAAACAATGAGGGCACACAAGCTTTATGCCAAGAAGAAGAAGTGTGCATTTTTCAAGCGACAAATTGAGTATCTAGGATTCATTGTATCAGTGGAAGGAATTTCAATAGATCCGGCCAAGGTCAGAGATGTTGTGGAATGGCCAACACCAACTTCTATCAAATAAATACACAATTTTCTTGGATTGACAGGATGGTATAGGGTCTTTATCAAGGACTATGCTTTGATTGGAGCACCTCTGTGAGACTAATCTACTAAAGAAAGAGGTATCAATTGTATGGTCATCTACTAAACAGTCCAGCTTTGACAAACTAAAGCAAAGCCTAGTATCAACACCCATCCTGAAACTTTTAGAGCTTAGTAAGGAGTTTGAAGTGATAACTAATGCTAGCGCACTTGCCTTAGGATGTGTGCTTATGCAAGAAGGTCATCTTGTAGCATACTCTTTAAGGAAATTGAAGAGCCATGAAAGGAACTATGCTACCCACGATCTGGAGCTGTTAGCTGTCATCCATGCTCTCAAAATTTGGAAACAATACTTGCTGAGCAAGAAGTTTACCCTAATGACGAATCATAAAAGTCTTAAATGGATTTTTACCCAGAATGAGCTCAATATGAGGCAACGTCGATGGATTGAAGTGCTAGAGGAATATGGTTTTGAAATCAAATACCAGCCTAGAAAGGAGAATGTAGTTGCCGATGCACTAAGTTGCAAGGCATTTTTGAATTCTCTAATCCTGCAAAATCCATCAACAGCCAGATCTTTAGCCACAAAGGTATCCATGCCAAACAACCCAATTCTTGAGCTAGCTAGAGATTAGGCATGTCATGACCCAACCTATCAGAAATTGCTAAGGGAGATCCCCATCAAGGATCAAGTCTTGAAGCTATAGGCAAAGTATCAAGAATTCTCTATCGATAATGGACTTGTCTACTATAGAATGTGATTATGTATACTGGCAAGCCAATAACTCAAGCACAAGGTACTTTGGGAAGCCCATGACTCCCCTTTTTCACGACATCCTGGCTATGCCAAGACCCTCAATGCAGTTAGAAAGAGCTATTATTGGGAGAGGCTTAAAGGTGACATTCTCAAATATGTCATAGAATGTTTGTCTTGTCAACGCATTAAGGCCGAACATGTCAAAATGCTAGGGAAATTGCAACCACTTGACATTCCCCAAATGAAATGGGAATTCATTAGTATGGATTTTGTTGTTGGCCTACCCCAAGTTTAGGGAGGATACAACTCTATTATGGTCATGGTGGGTATGCTCACCATGGTTGCACATCTTATTCCTGTTAAGGCCAACTATAAAGCCTCAGACATTGCAAGGTTATTCATCAACGAGATATTCAAACTGCATGGGTTACCCAGAAGAATCATTAGTGATCGTGACTCTCTCTTCAGATCACAGTTCTGGAGAGCTATCTTCGAGGCCATTGAGGATATGCTAAGGGCACATTGTTGCCACAAACCCAAAAAGTGGATTCAATATTTGCCACTGGTTGAGTTTGCCTACAATGCTTCTTATCAACAAAGCATACAGATGACCCCTTTTCAAGCATTGTATGGGCATGACTCTCGTAGTCCTTTAAGCTTTTCGGATCCAACCTTGAGGGTTGAAGCTTCAAAGCAAATGCTGGAAGATATGGATAACCAAATCAAGTCAATAAGACATGACATCCAAGCCGCCAAGGACAGGCAAAAGGCTTACGCGGACTTGAAACGTTGTCAAAGGATTTGTGAAAGCAGAGTCGTGTCTACAAAAGACCTTGATAAATTTCAAGATGGAAGATCAAACAAGTGAATCATCCAATATCAGAGTTATCATCAAACTGCCCTTCAACTCTGAATCATGTAATTTCTAATAGCCACAAGGCAATTTCAGAATACATTCAATAAAGTTAATCTGAAATTCGGTTACTCAGAATAGAATCAAATTTGTTATCACCCCAATCTTCATGATGCTCCAAACTCGTTTTATATAATGGTTGCATTGTAAACGCTCAAGTAGCTTCCATCAATTTGTTGTGAGCTCTAGATTTTTCCACAACTATTGGGTTAAACTAAAGCTAATGCTTAATCTGGCCATAAGACTCTGGTATCTGTATCTCCAGCCTTACTATCAGTACCAAATTGGTTGCTCTTACAGGAACACCAAGAAGAATATCCTGATCATTGCGATTATAATGATGATTCAGTTCTGATTTATGATGATAAAGATGATTTAGTTACGGAGATCTTCACCCAGTTGGAGTCTGTCCTATAGGCCTGTAAATGCATCATGAAAAATAAAAGATCATGCTGCTGTCCAACATGGAATGGGTAGTTTAGCATCTATATACACAATGAACATCTCTGGAATTATGACATAGTAACTGTCACACTGTACAACGTAGGTTGCTGAAATCGTGGTACTGTATGTAGTATGTGGGAAGAGATTTGAAAGAATGGCTTCTTTGCAATGGCTTGTAATCCACTGAAAAATAGAGGAGTCTCATTCTCAACAGTAGCTGAGTTCAGAGCTTTGAAATGAAGGGAGCAAGAGAGACCACTCTACTCGACCATCTCCAGTATGGATGACGCACAATTTTCCAGCCTTTGCCAGAACAATCAGAAGTTTCCATCTCCTTCTTCAGTCGTTCTTCTCGCCTTTGTCACCCCGTTCAGAGCTACATTCGTCAATGATTCATTGTAATCTCCATCACCCCTCCAATATCGAAGAGCTCCTCAATACTTTCATTCATCAATTACTACAATATCCTTCGATAAACTCCAGCTCTTTCCCTCTGTTATTGCTCTTCTCAGTCGTAGCAGTGAGACTGAACCTCCGAGCTCTTCTAACCACAACGTCCGCATCGTGCTTTTTCTTTCACAATGTCCGCATCGTGCTTTTTCTTTCTAAAAGCTTCTCTCCCAATGCAACAACTAGTCCGTTTCTGGGCTGCTTCCTGCCTTAGGCTGACAGAAAACTTTGATAGTGACTCGAGCCAGCCTGCTTCACTTCCAATTGTTTTAATTGCCCACAGAAACAATCCACCTTTGTTTGCTTCAAAAACCAGCGTAATCCCATGAGAGGAACTAAAGCCAACTCAAGGAATGCAACTGCATAGCTCCACTGAGTCAAATGCTCCGAAAATTGATCCTCTGCCTCAGAATCTGCATTCTCTTCTGTATAGACTTTCTTAACACCTAGCCGAGATTTTCTTTCTGAAGATCCCTCTACTTCTGCTGCCTCCCCCTTCGATCCCTCTTCTTTGCCGTCACAAAACAGAGCGTCGGTTCTCCTTCCTCTTCATCATCCCGTCGTTTTCTTCTGCGTTCCTTTGTTTTTCGTTGCTGAGATTCCCCCCAAAAAGGCTCTTTCAAAAATAATCCTCTTTTGCTTTTTCTTTTTTACGCCCCCTTTGTCCTCTTCCCCAGCACAGATGTAGGCATAATGGTAGGCACTGCCAGCCGATGGACATCGACTGGCCAGTTCTGCATAACAAAAAGCTGAGAATGTTGCTGCTAAACTAGCAACTAAGAAAGACAGAGTTAAAGCTGGACCAGATCTTTCTCTAGCTACAGTACCAACAAGTACATACACTCCAGCTCCAATCGTTGATCCCACACCCGTCTGCTAGCTTGTAGCCAACCCAACCAATTTTGAAGCCTATGACAGCTCCAGTGGCAATCACAAAAACTAAATCACAGACATTGGCAGAAGTTACGATTGCTTGCACAACTGCACTCTCTTTTATTCCAGCACATAGCAGAATAGTGACCACAATAACCAAGATGGCTGCACATGGATCAATCACTATACCAGTTGCAAAGAGCTCTCTCTGTACCAGCCATGCAGGCAGTCTGTCTTTTCCTCCCAACAATAAGGCTAGATTGGGAGATATGCCATGTGCTACTGCAGAGCCACCAATAGTATACTCCAAAATCAACGCCCAGCCAATCAGCCATGCAGTCCCTTCCCCAGCATACAATGTGGACCAACTGTTGATTTGTACCCAAATTGAACTATAGGATGAACCACATTATTATGTTTGGACACCTCATAGCTGGTAAGATGGATAGCTCTCTCCCATTCCAGCATTCCATTGAAGAGGGCTTGAGCTTCAACCATACATGAATAGTCACCATACGTGCAGACAAATGCCATTCCAAACTCAAGAAGCATATCATACCTCTAGATAGATAGAAAACAAAGCATTCCATAACACAACAATGTGCTTAGACAACCCATCAATCACATTCTCTGCTTCTACAATGCTCCCACATTTGCTACACATAGACACCAGGGTACTATAAACATAAATGTCTGATGTAAATCCTTCTTGAAGAGCATCAACATATAACGCATGTCCAATGTAAAGCCTTCTCTCCTTAGCCCTGCTCAATATAGACTGAAAGCATCCCTTCATGTTCACCACTATACCTCCAAACTTCTCTCCACTATACTCATACGTAGAAAATAAATGTAAACACAACAACTAAGTATGTACAAAGTAACAAATGTCACACTCACAACTTCTAGGTGGATTCCACACCTCGGATGCACAACAATACGACAACATCAAGACAGATCCTTCGTTGAAGGTGATATGGTCTTCATTTGCGTACGTCCAAAGAAGAGTTCCCTATCCTCGGGTGAGTGCAAAAAGCTAAGTCCAAGGTATTGTGGACCCTACAAGATTCTCAAGTGCCTAGGGCCTAACGCTTACAGACTGCAACAACTGCCTAAAAACCTAAAAGTTCATAATGTATTCCATATCAACCTATTGAAAAAGTATGTGCCTAACCCTAGTCACATGCTTGATGATCAACAAGTTGTAAATCCTAGCCAAGGAGACCTTGACAGGATCTTAGATGTTAGGGAGAGGCATTTGAGGTCCAAAACCTTGAGAGAATACCTCGTCTAGTGGAAAGATTATCCCGAAGAGGATGCCACTTGGATGGATGAAAGCACTCTCAACCAACAATACGCCTAGATCTTCTCGAGATGAGGACATCTTGATTCCTCTAAGGGGGAGAGAATGTAATATTTCCGCAATGAAATATTAATTAGCCCTAGACCCTGCACACCCCATGCCAAAAAGCATTTTAAAATAATCTCCCTGCGACAAAAGACCCTTGGCTAAGAGCTTACTCCACGTGCATCAACGAACTCTAGCCCGCATGGTGCACAAGAGTCGTGGCTTAAAGACCGCAAGCCCACGTGGGAACACCCTTCATGGGGAAAAAGGGGGACAATGGATAAAATTGTGCAAATGTTTTTATTAATAACCCCCTCCCCCTCAGCCAATGCATGGCAGGGAGAGGGAGTGTAAAGAACATGAGTTATGTGGAGAAGAGAGGAGCATGGGGAGGGGAGCATGCCACTAGCCACGTGTGTGGCTATCTTCCCCCCCTTATTCTATATGACCCCCCCTGAATCTTGAGGGGAGGAGAGAGAGGTGATCATGCTGTCCCGCTACCTGTGGAAGTGCCGCTATCACCACCTGCTATCGTCGCATTGCTGCCACGCCCCAACCGTCATCATCACCATTATCTTCATCATCATCATTATTATCATCTTCATCTTCCTCATCGTCGCCTTCACCCTCTCAATCATTTCCTCTCCCCACGTCACCTCTAGTACTTCAGAAGCTTAGAAGATTCTAAATAGAAGCTTCTAAATAAGGCTTTCATAAGCCTTGTTTACACGGCCTTCCCCGGTTCTTTTTAAAACCATGTCTTGTAAAGGCAAATTTCTGCACGGAGGGGAGTAGGCCATTTTTGGGGCTGATTTGCCAAGGCCTAGAGGGAGTTTGTAAATCGGATAAAGGGCAAGGACAAGTTTGCTGAGTCAAGGATCTATGTCATCAATGGCTCCTAAGCAAAACACATGAGGTGCACACGTGGGAGCTTCCACCCCGAGCACGCGAGTGGACAACGCCCCGAGTCCTAATGCCAAGGTTCCGTTAATAGTCTCGCATGAAAATAATGCATTTAAGCATGTCTTTAATTCACGTAGTCAAGTTAAAATACATTGGGAAATTTATTTCCTTGCTCGATTTACAAGATTTAGATGCATGTCATGCATTTGAAATTGTTTGCACTCCATGGTCAAGTTGCAATCGTCTTGAACGTATAATGCATAACTTAGAAGAAGATATCGTGCTAAGAAGGATAGAACTTATGTCGCATGATGCACTTATGAAGTAAATTCATGGTCGTGGTTCATATAGAGGATAATCTTAGACGGCCATTGAATGATGTCCAAATCATCGCAATACATGGAAAGGAATTATGAACTTGCAAATTGCATGCAATGATGATTACATTTTAGGTCGGTCAAGTGCTAAAGGATGGGTTAAATCATTAATGGTCTCATGGCATTCACTCATGCATGGAGTTCTTTTATTGAAGTTTGTATTTAGGAAATGATGCATTTTCATATTAAAGCTTGAATTCCATGCATTAAACGAAGGGTTATAGGCATAGTGCTTGATGTAAATCTAGGTAGGGTTTATACGAGTTATCCTTGAGTTGTCAATCATTATATTTTAGGCAAGGAAAAGTAACGATCATTGTAGAATTTATAGCTGCATAGAAGGAAAAAGTCTATGAATCACATATTTGCATGGAATGTTATATCTTGTAATTATTTACATCTTTTAGGAAAAGTATTTGCAACTCTAACAAAAGTTCACCTCTTGTCACAAGACAATTAGATCAATTAGGGAAATCGCTTGTAATGGTGTAACTCAAATGATGATCACCTCAATGTGCTAGGTAGAGCTAAGCTGCGATAAAATTTTGTCTAGTATCGCACTCCAAAAATCGACTTAATATTTTCGATCCCAAAGATCCTACCCACATTCACGGAATGTTAGCATTAGCTAAACACCTATGCAAGAACGATCTAGGGTTCTCACCCTAAGGATCAATTGACCAAATACTAAACCTCTGTATGAATTTAGGATCTCTAAGGCCAAAGCATTGTCGGCCTAGTGGGGTTTAGGTTGGATTGGGTCAATAGGACTCCCAAACCCTATATCTTGATCAAAGGTATTCTTGACCAAGGAATACCGTGTGATGGGAGAAATAATCCCACAAGCTAGATGCGACACTTATCTCTTGCAACAAGTTGTGTCGCATGATTTTATGACCAAATCACAAAATGATATTGCCACTCCTTAGAACAAGGTTGGAAAGTTTGAAGTACAAGTCTAATTTTCTAGAGGATGAGTAATCCTTCTGTTACACCACCCTTCCTTGGGCTGATTTTCCAAGTTAGGGTAATTATGAATTTCCTAGCAAGCAATTGACCAATCAAGTGAGGACAATAGGATTGTCTAGGATTTATTGACCTTAATATAAGGAAACCTAAGGTATTGTCAATTTGGGTTAACAGGATATAAACCCTAACCCAAGGAAAGAGGGTAAACAAGCAACTCAGCTTACAAAACCCTTGGGATCTTACCAAGTTGCAATTGATCCCGGATCGAATACTAGATGTATTCAGAGTGAAGGAATTATACCTTGGCAGTTGGTCGTATAAACGACCAATGGAGTGCTTGTGTTTGTACACTTAGGAGCACTATTTGTTTTTTGCTCAAGGAACTAATGGCCAAAAAATAACTAATGCTTCAGGTTGAAAGCCTGGAGGGAGAGGCAACATCAGTTACCCCCGACTGTCTACCCGGCCCTATGGAAGGGGGTTGTTAGCCGTGCCGGGCACGTGGACCAAACCTGCCGAGAGGTCTCTCCGTGGGTGCTACTTGGAGTAGGAGGACGCTTGGGTGCTAGGGGGGTTCTGGCCATAAATCCCTTGCCTCCGGACCCTGCACAAGAGGCCAACATGACTCGAGATGGGATCTCGAGGCCCACATACTAGTCTACAAGCAGAAACTTGGAATAGCGATCCCTGAGAATTGCTGGAATTGCCTTCGAGCAGATTATGGAATTGCCTTCGGGCGGATTATGGATTAGCCTTCCGGCTGGATTATATGATGTATTCCAAAGACTGATAAATAAGATCAATTGTTGAAAAGGAACTTGCTTGACATTGTTTTTCTATGTGAGTGCTTAAGTTACGTGAAGGAATCGATGATTAATTGGCTAATTAAGGAAGCTATTTTTTCTTGTCAAACTAAATGTGATAGGTAATTAGAGAACTAAAGCAACCCAAGAAAAGTGCGGTGAATGTGACTATGGGTCTGTCCTACGAATGGGTGGTCTCGGTTGGCCGGGATTTTTTCTCAAAGAAATTGACAGCAAGGTAACAACGACGTAGGATCTAGAAAGCTAGAGTCCCGATTTATACTATTTTAGGGGAATGGAATGGGACTATGCCTTACTGGTAGAGAGGTCAAGCTTCGCATCCCTCTCATTTCCCATTCTCCTTGAACCAAGTGCAGTATAAATCCGCTTTGACCCTGATGTTTCTACGTAAAGTGGTTTGTATGGGGCTCGACGCTAGTTACCTCCAAGGAACTTGACCATTAGGGAAAACCCTGATTCAGATCAATCCTAAGTGGAAACAGCCGGAATGCTTCCGCTTCGTGGCAAACTTGGGAAGACCTAGATCGCAAATCCCATGACATTCTGTGGGAGTGCCGGACAGCGCTTTCTGGACTCTCTTCCCGATGGGCTACTAAGACGTGTCCTACAACTGGACAGATGGACACGTTACAGTGGATTAGGTGCATTGTATTGAGATGCTCTTTGCATTTGGGGATAGGGGTAGGAAACTTTTCCTCGGATTTCGTTTGGTGGGTATACCATTCTTGGCATGGGAGTAGGTAAGACTCCTCTTCCTAAGGTCATTGACAACCTTGCTTCTCAATTCCACAAACTTGCAAACTTCTGGTTGTAGGCCTCCGAGGAACACTCCTTCTGGATGCCTTCTTCCAAATGATGGTTGGTCCATCTCTTCAGGATGGATTCCATTCGCAAGACATAAGCTTCTACTCTTTCTCCAAAGGACTGACTTAGGTTCATGAACTCCTTTCACATCCTCTCTTCAAAACCTTTACGGTTGAATTTAGTGAGGAAGGCCAACTTCAGGTCGTCCCATGTTCCAAAAGCTCCTATTGCTTGTCTCTCATACCACTAAAATGTCATGCCTTTGAAGGTGGCAGTGAATATTGCTAACCAATGCTTGGGGGTTCTCGCATTGAGCTACACATGCTACCATAAACTCTACTACATGAAGATCAGGATCTTCAGTGTATTCTTTCTTAAAAATGGGCAATGGAACTACAATTTGCTAACCTATCATCAATATTTCAAGGATGGATTTGACTAGGAAGGGGACCTTGAGTCGCCATGGAGACTTCTGTAAGGAGTGATTTTAGGGTATCAAAGGAAGCTTCCACTACAAGCTCGTTCTTGGCCTTGATTTTTTCCTTCTCTCTTCTCACGTACCTCTAGAATTGTTCTAGTGCTTGCCTCTTGATTGCATCATTCATTAGGGGGTTGGATCCAACTAGTTGGTTTGTACTCAACATAACAAAATCAGAGGGGGCTTTAATATCTGTGGGACTCTTCGGCCGACATTTCTTCTACTTCCTTCTTTTCTACGTCTTTGAATTCAGCTTTCATACCACTATAGAGAGGAAGGTATTCCATTCTGAAGGTATCAAAACTCATTCTTCTAAGGATCATTGTTGTACCATCATCATAATAATGCTAGCTTTTCTAATGGTTTCAATAGTGTTTGTTGTGAAGAATACTCTATCTACCAACTTCTTATGGGTTGCTAATTGGAAAAATAGGAGATTGCCAGTACATCATGCATCCCACGTGTCCTATTGTTCAACATCCATAAACAAATGCTAACTCTTTTCTTTCTTGTTTTCGTGAACCTCCACTGACCACAACTCTTGAAGCTTCTTCACGATCTCCCACTTCATGATGCTTGGAAACTTCTCAATGAATGCGAAATCTTCCATGGATGGTCATTCTCTATGTTTCCACACTTCGGTTGTTCCCAAAAAATTTGCCACCAAGATGTACATCTATGTTGCTTCAACAAAAAGAGGAAATAGTCCACCATATAGAGCGTGCATCATGATGGTAATATGTTTCTGCCATTGTGGGATGAACTTTTTGTGGAAGGTAGATTTGGCAATTAGAATCTCCAATTCTTCAGTGGTAGAAGGAACTTTGCAAGCACACATTGAATTCTTCTCTTCTTGGCAATGCCATCTCCTTCATTTTCAGCCTCTTTTGATGCTTCTTGATGGCAATATTCCCCGATTGCGTACCAAAAACATGGAGCTTCAAAAGGAACACCAAGGAAATAGGATTTCTAATGCAAGAAAATCTATCTTGTAACATCAACAAGCTGTTGTTTCATTCTTTAGAGAACCAGACAAGAAAAATAATACCACAAGCAAGAAATCTTAATGCAGCTTCATAGAAACAATCTCCCACGGCTTTAACTTTAACAAAATCCATAATTCTCTTCATGTTCTTCATAGGATTATTTAATAGGCATTGAAAACACAAAATAATGCTCCATTTTAAATGGAAAAATATCACATATGATTCATCTTCAAAGATTCCACAACTTTCCTTCATAATCTCTCATAGATAGATACATTGTTTTACATAGAATTACCTATATATATATATATATATATATATATCTCAATAGTACATCATATCCTCACTAGAATACTCAATAATCACTCATAATAATCCTTCTTTGGTCATGGATGCCCCTTCCAAAAGGTGTGTCTGATATGAAAGGTCACCAAAGCCACTACAGTGGCTCCTCATAGCTCACTACTCTCACTTCACTCCAGTCTTCTCTTGAGTTTTCACCAGTTACTTCTTCCACTTTCTTGATCTCTTTTGAACTTATATTTACCTTTTTCCAAGGCTAGAAAACTTTCCCAAAGTCACACATAAATTCCATAGAATACTCATAGAAGCATACACAATAGAATAGAACAGAAACAAAGGCTCTACTATACAGAAGCTCAATAGAGGGTTTATAGAAGGTCAATAGAAAACATCCGTAGCACATTACTCATACTAAAACCATTCCAAACTATCAGAAACCATTCAATGAGCTTTTAAAAAACCTCAACTTTCATCAATCATTAATCCATGCTTCATAAAGAAGAAAATCAGAACAAAACAGAAGCTAAACAAAAGCTATCAGAACCTCAACAGAACCTATCAAAACATCACAACGCCTCATATATATCTCTACTGAAAATCATCATGAGCTTCCAAAACATAATCAAACTCATCCAAAATATTCTCAAAAACTTATAAAACAACCAATCATCACTCAAAATCCATAAAAAATCAACTATTTAGCCTTCAAAAACAATGAAAATCAACCCAAAAAACCAAGTCAATTCAGCATTCAACAAGGCAATTGCTTTATGTTGAATGCTGAAATGACTAGTTTTTTGGTTGATTTTTTGTTGTTTTTGAAGGTTGAATGGTTGATTTTTGATGCATTTTGAGTAATGACTAGTTATTTTAGAAGTTTTTAAAAGTGTTTTGGATGAGATTGATTATGTTTTGGAACCTCAGGATGATTTTCAATAGAAATATGAAGCTTTGTAATGTCTTGATAAGTTCTTATTGGTTCTAATAGCATCTATTTTGTTCTATTTTTCTTCTGTATGAAGCATGGATTAATGATTGATGAAAGTTGAGAATGTTTAAAGATCATTGAATAGTTTTTGATAGTTTGAAATGGTTTTGGTATGAGTTATTTGGTTTTGATGCTTTCTATTGACCTTCTGTGAAACCTTCTGTTGAGCTTCTGTAGAGCCTCTGTTTTTGCTCTTGTTCAATTATGTTCTGTAGATCTTCTCTAAGTGTTCTATAAAACATATGTTTGATTTTGGGAAAGGTTTCTAGCCTTGGAAAGTAGGTGAATATAAGTTCAAAAGAGCTCAAGAAAGTGGAAGAAGTAGTTGTTGAAGACTCAAGAGAAGACTAAAGTGAAGTGACAATAGTGAGCTGCTGTGAGAAGTTATTGTAGTGGCTCTGGTGACCTTTTATATCAGACACACCTTTTGAAAGGGGTATTCACGATGAAGAGAGGATTATTATGAGTGATTATTGAGCATTTCAGTAAGGAGATGATGTACTATTGATTGGGAGAGAAAGAGAGAGCCATAGATAGTCAATTCAAACAATGTATCTATCTATGAGAAACTGTGAGAGGAAACTATGAAGACAATGAAAATGAATCATATGTGATACTTTTCCATTCAAAGTGGCATTTCTATTGTGTTTTCTTTGTCTAACAATGAATTCTATGAACAATATGAAGAGAATGATTAAATTTTTTGAAGATAAAACTATTGGAGAATTGTTTCTATGATGTTGTGTGAAGATTTCTTGCTAGTGGTGTTCTTTTTCTTTGTTGTGGTTCTATAAATAATGAAACAAAATCTTGTTGATGTTACAAGATAGATTTTCTTATAGTAGAATCCCCTTTTCCTTAGTGTCTCTCTTGGGGCTCCATGTTTTTGATGCGCAACCGGGGAAACTTGCCATCAAAAAGCATCAAAAGAGGTTGAAAATGAAGAAAATGGCATTGCTAAGAAGAGAAGAATTCAATGGAATTTTGCAAAGTTTCTTCTTCCACTAAAGAGTTGGAGATTCTCATACCAAAGCCACTTTCCACAAGAAGTTCATCCCACAATGGCAAAAATATATTACCATCATGATGCAAGCTCTATGTGTTGGACTATTTCCTCTTCTTGTTGAAGCAATAGAAACTTGCATCTTGGTGGCAAATTGTTTGAGAATAAACTAAAATGCAGAAACAAAGAGAATGACCATCCATGGAAGATTTGGCATTCATTGAGAAGTTTCTAGAAATCATCAAGTGGGAGATTGTGAAGAAGCTTCAGGAGTCGTGGTCAATGGAGGTTCACGAAAACAATAAAGAAAAGAGTTGGAATTTGTTCGTAGATACTCAACAGTAGGACACGTGGGATACATGGTGCATGGACAATCTCCTATTTGTTCAATTAGCAACCCACTCAAAGTTGGTAGATAGAGCGTTATTTACAACATACACTATTGAAACCATTAGAAGCTGGCATTACTGTGATGATGGCACAACAACGATCCTCAAAAGAATGAGTTTTGACACCTTCAGAACGGAATATATCTCCCTCTATAGTGATTTGAAGGTTCAATTCGGAGATGTAGAAAAGAAGTAGAAGAGATGTTGGCCAGAGAGTCTTCTAGAGACTAAATCCCCTTTGATTTTATTATGTTGAGTACATACCAATTAGTTGTAGCCCATCCCCTAATGAATGACACAATCAAGAGGCAAGCATTAGATTGAGTCCAGAGATATGTGAAAAGAGAGAAGGCAAGAATCAAGACCGAGAATGAGCTTGCAGCAAAAGCCTCCTTTGACGCCTTAAAAGAACTTTTTACAAAAGTCCCCATGGCAACTCAAGGTCCCCTTCCTAGTCAAATCCATCCTAGAAATATTGATGAGAGACCAATAAATATAGTCCCATTTCCAATTTTTATAGGAGAGTACAATGAAGAGCTTGATCTTCATGTAGCAGAGTTTATGGTAGCATGTGTGGCTAACAATGCCAGAACCCCCAAGCATTGGTTATTAGCAATATTCCCCACCACCTTCAAAGGCACGACGTTTCAGTGGTATGAGAGACAAGCAACAGGAACTTTTGGCACATAGGATAACTTGAAGTTGGCCTTCCTCACTAAATTCAAGCGTGAAGGTTTTGAATAGAGGATGTGAGAGGAGTTCATGAACTTGAGTCAATCCTCTGGAGAAAGAGTAGAAGCTTATGTCTTGCAAATGGAATCCATCTTGAAGAGATGGACCAACCATCACTTGGATGAAGGCATCCAAAGGGGAGTGTTCCTTAGAGGCCTACAACCAGAACTTGGCAAGTTTGTGGAATTGAAAAGAGCAGTTGATCTGCAAGCTACAGTGGAAGGTGCAAGATTGTATGACAAAGTTGAAGCAAGGTTTTCAAGGACCTCAAGAAGAGGAGTCTTACCTCCTCCCATGCCAGGAATGGTATATCCACCAAATGCAATCCGAGGGATAGTTCCCTACCCCTTACCCCATATGCAAATAGTGTTGCAGTACAATGCACCTAATCCATAGTGGTCACAAATGATAATGCCTCAAATGATGGTTCAACCACAACAGCAGTGGTCTCAAACAATTCCTCCAATGGTGACTCAACAATAGTGTAATCCTACCCACTAGAATCAACAACCCCAAGTCTCAATAATAGCTTTGAATAAGAACCAGAATAGAGAACCTCGTTGATCAACCCAACCAGTGTATATTACAGAAGCTTTCCAAAACCCTACTACAAGTACTTTACGAGGTGAAAATCTAAAGGACTACTTGTCCAATTCAGTTACAAGTATCAAAAAAGAGCTTATGGATGTGATTAGAAAGTAGCTACACATGCTGAAGGTGAATACCGCCAATATATCCACTCTTGCGGGAGGTGGAAGAGATGTGATGTGTTCTAATACATGGTGCGGAAAAAGCCATCAAGTGGGACATTTAGCAACTGAATGTACCTGAAAACCAACCATTCCTTGAGCCTTCTATTCATACTATTTGTGAAAGAACCATACAGAGTATATTTTCTCTCTGAAAGAGATGCACAAACAACGAAAGAAATATGAAGATGCAAGATTCAACTTGTTGGAGTCCAAAATGGCAATGTAGGGCATTGGACCAAAGCCTAGGGAGTTTGGTTCTAATTTCAATCCAAGGAGGTTTCCCTCTCAGAGTTAAAGAGGACAACAATCTAGCAATGGCCAGAGATCAGAAGTGGAGTGTTATAGATGTGGAGAAAAGAGTCATATATCACCAAAAATTGTCCAAACCCTAGAAGGTTTGTGGATTACAAGCCCTTATGCAGTTGATGCAAAGAAGAAGGCCACACTGTAAAAGATTGTCCAAGCCCAGCTCCAATGAAGAACAGTATTGCTGATAACTAGGTCAAGGTCCAAGAGCGTGCCTCCAATTTGGTGGAATTGAAGGTTGCCACCATCACGCAGCATTGTTGATAACTAGGTCAAGGCCCAAGAGCCTACATCCAATTTGGTGGAATTGAAGGTTTCCACCATCACGTGTGCCAAGAAGAAGGAAGCACTTGTCAAAAAAAAAATCCTCTTACCAAAACAATGAAGTTCAGTCTTCCAACAGAAAACTAGAACAGAATAGAACAATGCAGTACACAGAGCACTACAGTGCCATAGAGAGTTACAGAAACAATCCCAGAGACAAGACCAGAGGTCCAAGAGATAGAAGAGGAGGAAGTGCCACAAGTGAAGAAGTTTCCATGATGTCCGTGCTAGAAGAAAAAGGGAAAATGAGAATGGGTGTCACTCCATTCCCTAGCCGTTTGGAGAAGCCCATGGATCCTATCAAAGAATATGATCTAGTCAAAGACCTAGACACCTTTAAACCAAACCTAACATTCTGAAAGTTTCTTATGCTATCTCCCAGTCGCTGAAAAAGATTAAAAAACAACTTGACAAGAAGACACATCATCAGGATTGCTCCCCCAACAACAACAAAGTCCAATAAAGATCCAGAGCCTGTAAAGGAAGTGGATGTGGCTAACGCCTTTCTAGATCTTGGAACCCTAGTTGCTTATGCTACCTCCCAATTGTCGAAAAATATTAAAACACATCTTGACAAGAAGACACATCATAAGGATTGCTCCCGCAACAACAACAAAGTTCAACAAAGATCCAGAGCCTGTAAAGGAAGTGGATGTGGCTAATGCCTTCCTTCTTCTGGAACCCCAGAGACTGATGTGTGGACTGAAGGCTGCTTTATTGCAAATGCATTGATTGATGGAGGCTCATCAGTGAACATAATGACGAATGTGATAATGAAGGATCTAGGATTGCTTATCACATTGGCTTATCACATTGGCAGAGACTAGAGCAAAATCAAACTATTGGGCATCCTCTTGTACGTAAAGACAACCCTCGTAGGAAGAGACTATTGGCTGACATATTTGGTGGTCAAACCAAATTCCTACAAGACCTCATACCCTTTGCTATTGGAAAGACCTTGGCTTTTTGAATCAAGAGCAAGGACTGACTAGTTCAAACAAATCCTAACCCTCGGTGGAGGACCCAATAAAGTGGTGTTGAAGTTGTATGGATCGCAAAAAGGAAATGGATCCACATCCATCGACAACTCGTCCAATGAAGTAACAGATGGTACATTAGGAGATGAAGAGGCCATCAAACATATCTTTTCTAAGAAAACAGAGGCATCGTCCCTGATAGTGGTGGGCACTGTAAGCCAACTACTAAAGAAAGTAAAGTCTTTGTCTATGGGTGAATACCTCTTGCCTAAACCCAAATTGACTTCTGAAATCACTGCTGACAGCAAAATAGAAGCTTGGACGTATTTTCTCCCTTACATGGCAGTCATAGAGACATCCATAGATAGGGACATGAGCAAATTCAGAGACACACGCAGAGGACATAACAGAGAGCTTGTTTTTCTCTTACAGAGCCCCCCACAAAGATAAAAACAAACTCTGAAGAGGATGAAGGTGATAATGCAAAAGAAGATTATAGATGCGAGATAGAAGAGTCAATCCTACCCGTGGAAGGCAAAGATGAGAAAGAAGTTTCTGAAGCCTCAAATGTAGAAGATCCCTCTTTGTTAGACAAAATGATTATGGTACCTTTTGGACTATTAATGAGTCACATCATTAGCATAGTCTTTATAAGAAATGGATTAAGAAGAATAGGTTGTCCTTCAATAGTGGCTCTTGTCGTCCAAAGTTACCCTTCCTTAAAGAGGACAATGATGATGCACCTTGCCAACAAACAATCCCCAGCCCTGCAACTCAAATAGAACCTAGGAATTTCTTATTATGTGACGTTCTTGAATGTATCTTGAGAAGACGAATCCTTGAGCCAAGAAGTAACTCATCCCCAACCCAAACCCGAAACCTTGATGATACCCTTTCAGCCTCCCAAAGAGCGATCTAAGCCTTCATTAAAAGACAACAGTAGTTCCAATGCGTCATTAGAAGATGAGGCCACTTCCTTAAAGGAGTCGAGGGGATCTTTACCCAGATGCAGTCCATGGGACATTTATCTGTGAAGTGGAAGGTGAAAAGCAATTGGCATTCGTGGATACTGAAGGTACCAAACGTCACCTAAAGGTGGGTCTAAATCATCTAGAAGAAGAAATATTGGTCATGTAAGACCTACTAAATGAGAACTTAGACTTGTTTGCATGGTCATATAAAGATTTCAAGGGGATTGATCCCATAGTATGCCAACATCACATCAATCTAGACCTTGATGCCAAACCTGTGAGGCAAAGACAAAGGCATATGAATCCAAAATACTCTACCTTAGTGAAGGCCAAATTATTAAAGCTCCTTGAAGCTGAGTTCATTTATCCAATGGCTAACAATGAATGGGTTTTGCCCATTGTGGTCATACCCAACAAGAATGGAAAACTTTGAATATGTGTGGACTTCCAAAAGTTAAATTCCAAGATGCAAAATGATCATTTTCCTATCCCTTTTATAGATCAACTATTAGACACAATGGCAAGCCATGAGCTCTATTCCCTCTTGGATGGATTCAGCGGGATACAATCATGTTCAAATTGTAGAAGAGGACCAATCCAAAACAACCTTCACAAAACAGAATGGGGAAACTATGCTTAGAAAGTGATGCCGTTTGGGCTCTATAATGCTCGTGCTACCTTCCAACAAGTGGTGCACAAATCGGATGCATATGCGCACGTAGTGAGAGTCAGAAGGTCCCCAAGAACAAAAGAACTCTACTTTTTGCACAAAAATCAATGTAGAAAGCTTACACAACATGAACAAGAGACCAATTGGGTGCAATCTCCCTCCATGCCTTGTGTGAGCACTCCACAAAGCATGTATTTCATATATTAATCATCTTTAAGCTCAAACGATAGCCACACTTTAGCTTTTGAGTTTGCTTTTGTGTCAAATAGAATTAAAGCTAATGGATGCCCAAGAAGTCAGGCGTACCCAAATACAATTTCCAAATACAAATATCTAAATCGTGCGCCCATGCACATACAAAAATAATAAATAAATATCAAGCGCCTTGATAAATAAGCGTGACAAAATATAGGCGCCATGCCTAAGATACGCGCCCATCAAAATAATGACGATAAATTTGATTACACACTATCCTCCAATGCTTTTCACTGCCACCGCTGCTATCTCTACACATCAACTGAAGTATTCACAATCATTAGTAAAATAATACAATTAAACCAACAAAAGTGAATACCTAGCAGTCTTCAGCTACATAAATAAATTGGTTAGAAATCAATCCTAACCTTAATTTATCACGAGTGTGCACTCTAAACTCATAAACATTTATTAATTTAAATATGTATTTTGCGGAATTACCAGCTATGGAATCACCCATGTACACATAAAATTAACAAAACACCCAAAAAGGATAGGCGTCCCCATCGACTTCTCGCACAAAGAGTCCACTTTGTGTATGAGCCCAAGTAATAAAAGTTTACGGAATCCACTGTAAAAACCTCACGAAATCCACTGTGGCACGAAATCCACTGTGGAATATGCCTCGTGGCATCATACCCGTGGGGTGGGATAGCAATTGACCTCAATTGCTACTAGCTCAATGTGGAGCTAACAGAGTGGGGAAAGCATTTAAGTCTTTAGCGTGCATCCATTGGGCCTCTTCAACAGGATGGTTTTTAAACTTGACCAAATATCTAGAATATCAACGGCCAGTTCTAGTGGTCAAAAAGTCAGTATCTATAATAGTGTCAAGCTCAAGGATTTCAGTCTCATCATCTAGCAAAGGTGGGTTTTCATAGATAGGGTGTACAGGTAATTGGCCTCTAAAAGGTCGTAATAAACTAATATGAAAGGTGTTGTGGATTTTCCAATGTTGTGATAGTTCTAGTTTAAATGCATTGTCATTGATTTTGTGTATGATCTTGAATGGTCCATAGAATCTAGGTGCTAATTTCACAACATGGTGTTTATCTACACTTTGTAATCTACGTTTTTCTATGCGTAACCAAACATAGTCATCAACTTTGAAATTCATAGCCTATCTTTTCTTATTTGCTTGTTTTGTATATGATTGCTGGGCTTTGGCAATCATGTCTTTAACTTCATCAAAAATAGTGGCATGCATGTTAGCAATATCATCAGTAGTTTGAATTTTATTTGATAATGATGCAACAGGTGTAGGCAATCTATATCCATAAATAACTTCAAATGGTGCTCTCTTTGTAGCTGTGTGTGGTGTATTGTTATATGCAAACTGAAGTAAACGTAGATGTTTATCCCATGTGTGTGGTTTTGAAATAGTCTAAGCATGTAAAAGATCTAAAATAGTATTGTTAGTAGCTTCTGTGTATTGTTATATGCAAACTGAAGTAAACGTAGATGTTTATCCCATGTGTGTGGTTTTTAATAGTGTAAGCACGTAAAAGATCTAAAATAGTACTGTTAGTAGCTTCTGTTTGACCGTTTGTTTCAAGATGAAATACAGATGAAAAATAAATCTTTGTTCCTAAGTTAGCAAACAAAGTAATCCAAAAATTATTATAGAATCTAGAATCACGATAAAAAATAATAACTTTTGGTAATCCATGATTAGTAAACACAGTTTTCAAAAACAATTGAGCAGCTTGAGATGCAGTTAGAGTTTTCTTGCATGGAATGAAATAGGATTGTTTGCTAAACGTGTCTACAACAGTCCAAATCATATCATGGTTAGCTTTAGTGTTAGGTAAACTAGTGATAAAATCCATTGAAATTTGTTTCCATGGTCGTGATGGAATAGATAATAGCATTAGTAAACCATACTATTTACCGTGGTGCCTTTTAACTCGTTGACAAACTAAACATTCAGGTACAAAGTTAGATACATCAGTGTCCATATGTTGCCAATAAAAATCTTCAATAAATGTACGCAAAGTAGATATAATACCTCTATGACCTTGATATGGAGGACAATGAATCTCATGCAAAACAAATGATCGAAATGGAACTGTCACACATAATCTTTTTTCATAAAACATGAATCCATTATTGTAAGACAGTGAATCAATAGGAATCCAATTATTTGCAACTAATTTATTCCAATCAGCTTGAAAAATAAGATCCTGATGATAAGTATATTTCATAGGGATAAGGGAATCAAATGATATCACACAAATATTATGAATTGTAGGTCTTCTACTTAAAGCGTCAGCTATAACATTCTCTTTTCCTAGTTGATATTGTATAAGGGGATGAAAACTTTGAATAAAAGCTGTCCATTTAATATGTCGGTCAGATATTTGGGGTTGACTAAGGAGATGTCTAATGCTTTGTTGGACAGTTTTGATCATAAATTCAGATTCCATTAAATAATATTTCCATCGACATAAGGCTTGTACTACAGCTAGCAATTCTTTATCATAGGTAGAGTATTTAAGTTCAGATGGTTTGAGTTTACAGCTAGAATAGGCTATGGGATGATTATCTTGCATAAGGACGGCTCATATTCCAGATCCACTAGTATCAGTAACTAAAAAGAATGGTCGATTGAAATCAGGTAATTGTAATACAAGAGCATGGGTTAATGCATGTTTCAATAAATCAAAAGATTTTTGTTGATTATCAGACCAGTGATACACAATACCCTTCTTTAAAAGTTTAGTCAAAGGTAATGCAAGTAATGAAAAATTTCTCACAAACTTTCTGTAAAAGCTAGCAAGACCTAGAAAAGAACGTAACTCATGCACATTTTTGGGTATGGGCCAATTTAAAATTGCTTCTAACTTTTTAGGGTCAACCTTAATACCTTTTGATGAAACAATATAACGTGGATATTCAATTTTTGTTTGGAAGAATTCACTATTTTCCGGATTAGCATACAATTGATTGTCTTTTAACAACTCAAAAATAAAGACAGATGTTCATAATGCTCATTCTCATTTTTACTAAATTGGTGTGACATGAATATTTTCTCAATTTTTATTTTTTATAAAGTGTCTTTAAACCTGATTTTCAACTTTGAATGGTTTTTTGTATTTTTGTATGTTTGCTTTTATATTTTAAAAATAAAAAACATTTAAAAATGCTTTAAAATGGCATAGATGAATTTTTATTTAAAAAATTATTACATAATTATGAGTTATAATATTTTTCCCATGAAGTCTATAATATTGGAAGTTTATTGAAATGTTTTGATAATATTTGGATATCATTTAACATGTTAAAAATTTCAAAAATAAACATGTAATTAATGTTTAAGATAGAGAAACTTTTATGCGTATAAACTCACTTCATAAGATAAAAGGGGAGTGATCATGATTTTAAAAAAGGATTTATTGGAATTGCAGCTTGAAAAAAACAAAAGGAAAAGATATTAAAAACCAACTTAAACCAAGAAAGAATCAAAGGGAAGAAAGAGAAAGTGAAGGATATATCATCAAAGAATACTATAACACAATGCTGATGTTTCAAGAATATGTGATTCATCATGCGACTAAATGTAGCTGGTGCATAAGTTAATCCAAAAGGCATAACTAGAAATTCATAGTGTCCAAATTGTGTTCTAAATGCACTTTTCAATATATCAGATTTATCCAATCTTACTTGATGATAACCGGATTTAAGATCTATCTTACTGAATATGGCAGATCCTTGTAGTTTATCCATAAGATCATATACCCTAGGAATCGGATATCTATTCTTAACAGTAATTTTATTTAGGGCACGATAATCAATGCACATGTGATAAGTATGATTATTCTTCTTTACTAATAAGACAAGTGCGCCAAATGGAGAACTACTAGGTCTAATTAGTCCTCTGTTAAGCAATTCTTCTATTTGATTTTGAATTTCTTTCTGTTCAATTTCTATATGTCTATGTAGTGCTTTACATGGTGGTTGTGTTCCAGGAATTAAATCTATTTTGTGATCTTCAGGACGTGATAGTGGTAGTCGAGGTGGTAAATCATCAGCAAAAAAATCTTGAAATTGAGCAAGAAATTGTGTATGCCTAGGATGCATTTATTTTTCTTTAGCTTGAAGTTTATTCACCCATATTAAATAAGATTTGCTAATTTTACATAATGCACGTTTAGCCTGAGTATGAGTAAGCAGTGGAAAATTATTGGAAGCATGCATACCATGCAATATGATTTGTTTTCCTTGAAAATAAATTTTAATTGAATGCATAGAATAATCTATGTCAGGATTATACTGATGACGCCAAGGCATTCCTAAAATAATGTTACTAGACTGCAAAGGTACAACTAGGAAATTTTTTCGTTCACTATATTCACCAATTTTAATTTCTAAATTATGCACCTCTTGTGTTCCATTATATCTTGTGCCTAGGAATGCAGCTTTAATGCGATAATGTGTAGAAACAGTTTGTAATTTCAATTCTTTCACTAACTTTGTAAAAATAAAATCATGTGTGCTACCATCATCATGTAAAATAATCTTTTCTTTACCATGCACAAAACATTTCATTGTTAACAAAGAATGGGGAGTTGGCATACTTGGCAAAGTATACGAAGTAGTACCAATGTCGTCATCATCTTCCGTAAAGTCAGACATTTCCTCACGTTCTTATTCTTCCATTGCTTCAAGATAATTGATATGGACAGGTGGCTTTTTCGATTGAAAATTGGATGCTAGATGTCCAGGTTGATGGCATTTATAACAAACTATGGTTTTGGCTTTAGATACATTGTTGGTAATGGCAGGAAGTTTAGGAATGTTGGGATTTGACTCTGAGGATGGCTTAGGGTTTGGATTGGTATTTGATGGCAAAGCAGGTGGTCGTGTCCAAGACTTATGGAATGAAGATGGAAGAAAACGACTTTGATTGAATCTTCAAAAATTTGAATTGAATTGTTTGGAACCATAGTTACCATTACTTTGAAATTGTTGTGGACGCTTGTCTCTTCCGCAAATCTTGTCTTCAGTGTCATGAGCCAAGGAAATTGCATCTTCAAGGATTGTTGGCTTGAACATATTGACTTCAGCATAGTAATGTCCAAGTAGGCCGGACATAAACTTGTGTTTGTGAGTTGCTTCAGGTACATCTTCGAGCATGCATAGTTGCAGTAGGGCATTCCAAAAACATTTAGTGTAATGGGAAATAAGTTCGCAATCTCTTTGCTGCAGAAGATTCCATTGCTTAATGGCTTTTTCATGGAACTGAGGAGTTTTGGAAAGTCTCCCAGGTAGTGGGACAATCAATGCTCTTGCGGACCACTGTCCACCATAAAGATGCTCGATCAACTAAAGGGTTAGTGACACATTTAATTTTGTATTTCTCAGCATATGTTTCTTCATGGAAGTAATCATCAAACTAACTGATAAATGCAAGTATAGTCTTTCCATCTCGTGATCCATTGAAAGTACAAAATTTAAAGTTTCTTTTACTTATCTTTGTTTCTTTGCAGATGGATTGGGCTTCAAGTGTCAGATCGATGGTACATCGTATAAGATCTTCGGGTTGTGGTCCATCTTTATCGGTGGTAGTTCGTTGCAGATTGGCCAATTGAACTTGCAAAGCTTGTCAGTTCTTTGTTCTTCATCAAGCTGCATCATAATCAAATCCAACTTTTGCTCCATCGTTGGTTCGGGTAAATCACCTTCAACCATAAGATCCTCCATGTGTTGTTCCGTCATCCTGTAAAATCCAAAAGACCTCACACTCTCGAAATCTTATTAGTGGGATGAGCGTAGCTCAAAGGTGGGTATACAAGGCTTGTATATTTTTGTTTGGCTTTTATGGTCTTTGTCCTTTGCGATTGCGATATTCGTTGTCTTCATAGAAACTGCGTATGACCTTTTGCGTTTGCTAAAATTGGTTCAGCAAGTCTGCAGGTGTGAACAGAGTCTACCAGAGAGCAATACCGTGATTCTCTGCTTCTGCATGTCAACAACCTTTATGGGAGTGGTTGAATAAGTCTGTAGTGACCTCTATGACTTACACGACTTGGAGAAGTAAGTAAGCTTGGTAACTTGGAAGACTTAGGAGTTTAAAGCTTATGTCATTAATCTTGAAGAATCTGACTGTTGACGATTTTGTTTTTAAGGTGGGGCCATTTTTTGCGCCGTCGACCCAGGCGAGTATATGCCGCGATAACAAATCCTGAAATTGTGGGGCTTAAGCTTTTTACTAAGCTTATTAAGCTTTGACTTAAAGCTTTGAATATTTTTGGATATGGAGCTTACTGTTTCTGTTTGAAGACGACTTGATATAGGAGTTATCCACGTGGTCCTTTGCCTCCTCAGGCGGGTCCTTCACAATTAGAGAGTGCAAAAGGGGATTCTTGACTGCCAGGAATACACTGGTATCGACCGTTCACGATGAAACTAACTATAGAGCTCGATCATTCCAGCAGCTCCGCCTTCGTGCAAGATGGTAAGCAATTGGAAGCTCTCGATCTCAGCTTTGCTACCACTGATGCACAGATCGGATGCTATATACACATGTAGTGAGCGTCAGAAGGTCCCCAAGAACAAAAGAACTCTACTTTTTGCACACAAATCAATGTAGAAAGCTTAGACGACATGAACAAGAGACCAATTGGGTGCAATCTCCCCCCATGCCTTGTGTGAGCGCTCCACAAAGCATGTATTTTATATATTAATCATCTTCAAGCTCAAATAATAGCCCAAATTACAAAATAGCATGCTTTAGCTTTTGAGTTTGCTTTTGTATCAAATAGAATTAAAGCTAATGGATGCCCAAGAAGTCAGGTGTACCCAAATACAATGTCCAAATACATATATCTAAATCGTGCACCCATGCACATACAAAAATAATAAATAAATATAAAGCACCTTGATAAATAAGCGCGACAAAATATAGGCACCATGCCTAAGACACGCGCCCATCAAAATATTGATGATAAATTTGAATACACGATATCCTCCAATGCTTTCCACTGCCACCACTTCTATCTCTACACATCAACTGAAGCATTCACAATCGTTAGTAAAATAATACAATTAAACTGACAAAAGTGAATACCTAGCAGTCTTCAGCTACATAAATAAATTGGTTAAAAATGAATCCTAACCTTAATTTATCACGAGTGTGCACTCTAAACTCATAAATATTTATTAATTTAAATATGTATTTTGCGAAATCACCCGCTATGGAATCACCCATGTACATATAAAATTAACAAAATGCCCGAAAAGGATAAGCGTCCCCATCGAATTCTAGCACAAAGAGTCCACTTTGTGTATGAGCCATGGTAATAAAAGTTTAAGGAATCCATCGTAAAACCTCACGAAATCCATCGTGGAATATGCCTCCTGGCATCAACAAGTGATGATGGCTACCTTCCAGAACCATCTATATGATTTCATTGAGGTGTATCTTAATGACTTCTATGTCTATAGCATAATCCATTAGCATTGGGGATACCTAGAGCAGTGTTTTGACAGATGCCGAGAGTATGGGATTTCTCTCAACCCCAAAAAATGTGTGTTTGGTGTCTCATCAAGAGTTCTTTTGGGCCACATTGTCTCTGCACAAAGGATAGCAACAAATCCTACTAAGATTGAGAATATTACTACCTTGATTGCCCCAACTAACCTTAAGCAATTGAGGGGATTCCTTGGCCACGTGGGCTATTACCAATGCCATTTTAGGGGGCCAAAATCCAGAATGTACCCTATGGATAGAGGGGTTGATGTGCATTGCTCCCCCGTCATAACTCACAAACACTATGATGCTTGTCAACGATGAATGGGAAAGCCTACCAAATCCAGTGCCATGCCCTTGCAACCCATTCTTCCCCTAAAGCCAATTGAGAAGTGAGGGATTGATTTCATGGGCCCCATTGATTGGCCAACTAGAAGGAAGCAGAATAGATACATCTTAGTCTATACATACTATGTAACCAAGTGATGTGAAGCTAAAGCTTTGAAGCGCACTACAAGGATTTAAGCCTATAGCGATGGCAGGTAGCGATGCAGGTAGCAGCGTCGCTATTTGGGTGGCTATTTGCGTCAGATAGCAACGCAAAAAGCGAATCCCCACACGGAAAAAAACAGGCCGAAATCGAGCACGGGTTTATTTCATGTTTTTGCGTCTACTGTTTTGAGAGCGAGAGCGAGAGAGAGAGCGACCGTCATGAGAGAGGGAGAGGAAGAAGGCTTGACGTCGCCGCCATCACCGCTGCCACCACCGTCATTCGCAAAGGAGAGGAGGAGCCTTCATCGCGAAGAGAAGCCGCCCCACAGTCACCATATCTTATCGGTGAGTCTATTCTCTCCTTCTTTTGCTTGTTTAGGGTTTAATTCTCTTTCTCTTTTGCTTATTTAGGAGAGGAAATGAGAGAGAAAGAGAGGGAGAGGGAGAGGGAGAGGGAGGGAGAGAAAGAGAAAGAGAGAGGGAGAGAAAGAGAAGGAGAGAAGAGGGAGAGGGAGAGGGAGAGGGAGAGGGAGGGAGAGTGTATTCTCTCTCTCCCTCTCCCTTTTGCTTTTATAATTTGTGTATATATATTGAGAGAGGGAGAGGAAATGATAGAGAAAGAGAGGGAGAGGGAGAAGGAGGGGGAGGGAGGGAGAGGGAGAGGGAGGAAATGGAAGAGGTTGTGGGCAAAACTCTCTATTCACTTTTTTAAAGTATTCAAATTAACATAGGATGCATGCATAGATCATTCTTATGTGTGCAAACTTGAGAGCTCTCTTCTCTCTCCTTGTATCCTATCTTCTTATGCTTCACATTGAGGGTGAGGGTGAGGGTGAGTGAGAGAGGAATTAAGTGAGGAACTAGAAGAGTGAAGCTTCTCTCCTATCTTGCATTATTCTCTTCTTCTCCTTCTTCTTCTACAATTTGGAGGGTGAGAGGTGGAGTTGAGATGAGGTTGGGATATCCCTCTTTCTTTTCTATGCTTCCTCTCTTTGTTGGAGTACTTGAGGAATAGATGGATTGCAAAATGGAGTGGCGTAACCACTTGAGGGAGCCATGCTTGGATTGTGAGGCTGAATTGATTTGAGATGATGATTTGATTGGTTGAGTATATTAGAGTAGATAGAAATCAACAACTCAATTTTTTATTTAAAAACTCTCTAATCATTTGTAGTAGAGATTCGAATTGCATTGATTGATGATTGCTATGGAGGATTAGTTATGTCCAACATTTATCAATTGCATTAGGAAAGAGATTAGTTATGTCTAATGATTGCTATAGAGGATTAGTTATGTCTAATATTTATCAATTGTATTAGGAAAGAAATTAGTGAATTTTTTTTGTTTACGACATGAAATTAGTTCTCTAGATAAAACACCCTATGGGTTGCATTCAAATTGAACTCACAATGTAACTCATCTAAATGCAACTCATTGGAGAGTGTTAGGAGCATTTAAATGGAAGGACCTCTTGAGTGAAAGCTAGCAAGAAGAGAGGGAGATATTTTCCAAATAAAACATTTAAGGAAGAAAATGAAATGAGAGAGGGAGAGGAAGAGAGAAAACAAAATGAGAGAGGGAGAGGAGAGAGAAAAAATGAGAGAGAGAGGAGAGAGAAAAGGAAATGAGAGAGGGCACTAAGGCTCAATACATAACCTAGAAGCATATAAATACCACTGACAACAATATGACATATATAAGTACTATATCCAAGACAAAACATCAAACCATCCTATGATAGGGGTACTGCATCCAATGAGTATCAAGAGAGCATGTACATGTCACAATTAGTCCTATTGTCTCACTATAATATATCTAACAAATGGCTCATGTATCATCCAATGATAAGAGGCATGAAGTGTCTTAAATTAATGCTTGATGTGAGAAGTGACAGTCAAACTCAATGAGACTAAGCTTCAATCTCAATCCAAGTGCATTCTAGAAGCATGGCCAAGTATATGGCATCAACCATAGACATTAGTGTAGCATGCAAAGTAATCAATAAGCATCAGCAAGAAATAAGCATGAAGTTTCTCTCACAAAATAGCATTTAGGCCTACTTATTATAGAAGTGAAAACCTCTATAAAATTGAGTAAATGAGAGCTCAAATTAGTCCAATAGCATGCCAAGACATTGACATAGCATCCCAAGTGATCTCACATCAAATAGACATCTTGAGAAGCATAAGTGATCTCCAATAAACAATGAGTGAAGGGTTTTTCCAAATTGTATTACAAGTCATTAAATTGTTTATTGTAACGTAGACAAGATGCAAAACGAAGAAGGTCCTGTTGTTCAAGATCGCGAGGCGTATCTTAATCAGCATGTCCCATGTCCTTACTCTCAATGCAAGTTGGAAATTAGACGAAAACGCCAATTCTCTATAGAACACGCACAATGATTTGGCGAGTTTCAATCTAAGATCATTGATCAGGCGATTACGGATTTTCAGCAAACGGTAATTTGAAGTTAATATCAATCATACATTGTACTCGCAAGCTAATTGAATACCATATACAATAAGATTGGGTCTTGCTGGCAAATTTTCTATCCAAGGAGGTGATGTCTCGTCCCAAGGGCGAGTGCACCCTTTGCGACCAATTAGAAGAGTACGTGGGCGTACGATGGATGGAGTGTAGGAGCCAATCCACCACTCGCAAGGGTAATCTATACCATCAATGCCAGAGGAGACAAGCAACCTTCCAAACCTACCTACAAACTTGGAGCCTGAGATGGAGGCAATGATCGATGCATTGATTCCCATGGATGTCGAGACTTCTGATCCGCTTAGAGAGGAAGCATCCATACCATTATATGATGGGTGCTGAGTATCTCGGCTGAAGACACTGCTTGCACTCTTAGGTGTGCAAGCAAAATACGGGTGGAGCGATACGAGTGTGACCGAGTTGTTTAGGTACCTTGTACATACGCTTCATTGATTTTTTTTTTGCACTATTATTACAAACATTTGTGCTTTTTCAAGGTGTTTTATGATTTTTTTCAGATTATTGAAATATCATATATTACCACCTACAAATACCATGCCTGAGTCTCGTGATGATGCACGATATGTTCTACGGAAGCTTGGCATGGACTACAATAACATCCATGCGTGTATCAACGATTGCTGTCTGTTTCGAGGTGAATACAAGACTATGGAGACATGTCCAAAGTGTGGTGCTCACAGATATCGACAGGACTTGCAAGGGCAAACCATCCCTCAAAAAGTTCTCAGACACTTTTTGCTTATCCCCCGCATGAACCACATGTTTCGTACGTCTGGCATGGCGAGCTTGACAACGTGGCATGTACAGAATAGGTCCACAGATAGAGTTCAATGAATATCAGCGGATTCGCATGCATGGAGCCACATTGACTCTACCTTCCCAGGCTTTGCCCGAGAGTCAAGGAATCTTTGGCTTGGTCTCTCAATGGATGGCGTGAACCCATTTGGTCTGCGCTCAACTTCTTACAGTGTGTGGCCTATAGTCCTTGTCAACTACAATATCCCTCCATGGCTTTCTACGAAGAAAGGACATCTCATCCTTAGCTTGCTCGTCCCAGGCCACTACAAAGTAAAAAATATGGACATGTATCGTCGTCCATTAATCGATGAGCTTAAGATTTTGTGGGAGAAGGGGGTCACTGTGCAAGTAATGAGCAGGCGCGATGGTCGGCGGTTAGCCAATATTCGAGCCATTCTCATGTGGACGATGCATGACTTTCCGGGATTGGGAGAGTACTCAGGTGAGCAGGCCTTCATTATCGCTGGTAATATCTATATTTTATCTCGTTCAATCAAGTATTCAGTAGGTCGTGGTGTTGGAACAGGTCTGGTTACCTCAGGTTATCATGCATGTCCATTGTGCGGGCCACAGTTAGACTTCCGAAGGTCACGAACCATGAAGAAGATGGTATATCAAGGACACGTTGCTTTCTTACCAGAGGATTATGAACTCAGGGAAGGTTTCCTTGGACGATCTCCAACACATATGAATGTCGCAAGCTGGTATGAGCTGAAAATGGTCCATGCAGAATCACATCCAAATGGAATGCAGCGGTTCTCAATTTTCTACGAGTTACCATATTGGACCAACTTACGGGTCAACCACTTGTTGGATCCCATGCATATTTTCAAGAATGTGGGCAGCTTATTATGGGACCACATCACAGGAAACAGAGATACTATAGGGGCACGAATGGATTTGAAGGAGGTAGGTAAGATGGAGGCGCTTTGGCCGTAGTCGAGTGCTGATGGTCGCATGCAGCTTCCTCGTGCTCCTTGGGTTTTGTCCACTAAAGAAGAGCGCATTGTGAAGCAAGTAATCAAGTCTATCCACACTCCGACGGGTATGATGCGTTCTCTCAAGTCTGCATTTTCTAAAGACGACCAATTATCAGGGCTAAAATTCCATGAGTAGCATAAGATATGTCAGGTTTGTACTACGAATGGATTGTAATTAGCGTGGGAATTTTGCTATTTGGAATGTAGCCATTATTCATAATGCTTTCTCATTTGTGGCAGTTTATACTACCGATCGCGATCGCAGGATGTCTTACTCTAGAAATACACGGGGCCATTTATAAGTTGTCGACTTTGGTGCAATGGATCTTAGAGAAGGAGATTAAGACGTCCTCTATTGAATCCGCAAGGCGGAGAGCAGTGGAGATGGTCTGTCTCTTTGAGAAATACCTACCACCAGCATGCTCACGATACAAATCCACCTTCTTGTGCATCTTGTGGATGAAGTGGAGATTACTGGACCTGTCCATATGCGATGGATGTTCTTCTTGGAGCGCTTCATGAAAGCCCTAAAAGGCTTTGTGTGACAACGAGCTCGGCCAGAAGGTAGTATTGCCGAGGTTGGTTGGTGTCTGAGGTGCTAGTGCATATTTCACAATGGCTACCAACGATGGAACTGAAATGCTATGGTCGCTGAAGGACGATGATAGACTGACTAGAGATGTGGTGGTTGGAAATGGGTTAGAAAAAAGAATGAATGCCTCAATGGAAGAGAAAGTGAATCGCTTTTGTATGTTGCACCATGCCTCTATGGAGATGTGGCTTGCCAAGTACCAGATCGTTAGGCAAGATCGAGAGGAAGCGCGAGCTGAATTCCGATGTAGTACACATCATCGACCGATTCAATATCCTGAAGGCATGGAGCAGATGCCACGGTTTATGTCAACGCGATGGTTGCATGGAGCTTTGATCGCAACGTCTCACGAAGGGACAGAGGTCTCAATGGAGGAGTGGGAATTCTCAAGGGGATGTAGTCCAAAGGTGATGAGGGGTTTAGAATCTGTTGTATCTAAATTTTATATGCGACATCTAATTTGAGTGTTTCAATGTACTATAAAATATATAGTGTAGCGTGGTCGTGCAGACGACATTTTCGCGTGGAGCATATTGACAAAATGCACTCCACAATGGACTATGGTATCATATCAAGGTTCGAGCAAGAGAGCTGGGGACGAGCAACAGATCCAAACACGATTGTGGATGAGACGGAGTATTTTGGGAACTTGCAAAGTATTGTTATGGTGGATTACCGCAGCTTCTCCATGATACTATTCGATGTGCAGTGGTTCAAAGTGGTACTTGGAGGAGCTGGAGCAACAATTTGACTAGGTCCATCTGGATTTCTCGAAATAGATTCCAAAAAAAAATGGACGGATTCGCGTAATACCTTTGTGTTGCCGGCCCATTGTGAACAAGTGCATGGACTCATTTGCTTGCTAATTGTATTACGACATGGTTTATGTCACAATGGTTTGAACTCTCTTGTATGTCTTTGTGAACATGTAATATTCTATCCAAACCCCGGATAACCTCGATGGTGGTATGTTATACCTTCAACTCCCCGAAGTGCGAGAGTATATGATCAAAGTGATGTTTCAAGCATAGATGAAGATAATATGTAAATAGAGGGGTCGATATTGCAAGGGGTGGAGGCCATCGAAAGCTTGGAACCAGCATCGGCTAACAATGATGGAAATACAGGAGTCCAAGAATTCTTTGAGAATGAGGCGGACACATTCTTTTATGGTGACATGTCTATCAACCTTCCAGTGTATGCGGAGTTGTGTCAGGAGATTAACATAGGACCATAGGATACTTCATACTTGGAGCATCCACTTACTCAATTCGTTGACCAATTACTTATAAGGATACATAAGATATGCATTTTAAGTGAGATCTTTTTTAAATGATTTATATTACTGTGCTTTGTATGATTTAAATTGATTATTCTAACATCATTTTTTGTCTGTGCAGGTGACATTTTCAGGATGAGTCGAGGGATGAGCGATGAGGAGTTACAGGACATCTTCGCACGCATGTCTCCAAATCAAATTGCCAAATTCAGAGAGATGGCAAACCAGGAGTTGTCTCGGTCTTCGTCAGGGTGCTCTGCTAGATCTGCTTCAGCGCGATCGGATGCTTCGACTTCGAGTAGACAATCTCAACACTCACGACTTGGGCCAGAGGGAGGGAGTGCATCAGGATTAGGGGGATGCTGCAGAGATATAGAGGCAGTGAGCCCATGGTCAACAAGGGATACGGGTGCGACTCCTCGCTCTTGTGGCCCTTCCAGGGAGTGTGCCTCAGGCTCAGGTGGATACTGCGGAGACATGGACACGGTGTCTCCATCTTGTCGTTCAGTTGGAGCTACATCACCTCATGGATTTGTCACACTTGTGGGGATGTCTACTCCAGTTACTCTGGCTTTTGCACAACCATCTCAACGGCACCCCTGTGGGTGCCACTCCGAGAGATATTACCTCCATCGGTACACCGGATGCACAGGGGTCTCCTGGATATGCCCACGAGCATGGATGCAGATGGGAGAGGACCCATCTTAGGCAAACTCCTGGGGCTTATGGATATCTAGTTGATAGTAGGTCAGGAGCCATCATCATGAATGATGAGGGGAGGAGGGTGATGGCTCGCATGAGAGAGTTGTGCCAACAAGTTTTTGGGCACAACATCTTGGATCATTGGAAGAATATACCGGAGGCGAGAAAGGACTACATAGTAGCAGCCTTGCACAGGGAGTTTCCGGTGCCAGCCGTAGTAGATAGATTCTCTACGAGCTAGATGATGGATTGCATGTTGAGATGAAAAGCTCAACACATGCGCACATTGATGATGGACCACTGTCAAAGGGTTTGTGAAAGCAAATTTGCGTCTTCAGAAGACCTTGATATATGTCAAGATGGAAGATCAATCAAATGAATAATCCAATGTCAGAGATTGAACTCATCATCAAACTAGTTCTAGCATTCAACTCTGAATCATATGCACAACATCTTGGATCATTGGAAGAATATACCGGAGGCGAGAAAGGACTACATAGTAGCAGCCTTGCACGGGGAGTTTCCGATGCCAGCCGTAGTAGATAGATTCTCTACGAGCTAGATGATGGATTGCATGTTGAGATGAAAAGCTCAACACATGCGCACATTGATGATGGACCGCTGTCGAAGGGTTTGTGAAAGCAAATTCGCGTCTTCAGAAGACCTTGATATATGTCAAGATGGAAGATCAATCAAATGAATAATCCAATGTCAGAGATTGAACTCATCATCAAACTGGTTCTAGCATTCAACTCTGAATCATATATTTTTAATAGCCATACAACAATTCCAGAACTCAATCCATAAATTCTGCTTGAGCAAAAGCAATTGTAACTTTTGTTATCCAATATGTAAAGTTTAAAATGGTAAACTCATGGTGAGTTTAAATCAGAAAAGAACAGTCTATCTGATTACTAGTTATGCCTTCCCAGAATTGCAGAAGGAAAAATGAGGACAGTTGAGAGTCTTTCCATCTTCTTCTTGGGAAAGTATAAAGTATTTTCTTGTCTACTTAGGCTTCAACATGTCATACATGTAGAGTGCACCAATAGCATTCTTGTAGTCCACTGAAAGTAGATTCCTCTCTTCTACAATGAACTCAACATCAAGTTTTCATGGCTAATCTAAGCAGAATAGGATGAATAGGTGGCAGATCTGTCACAGTTGTATTTGTAGCAGCCTTCCAACATCGATTTCTCCACTTTATTGCAATCATCTCTAGAGTTTAAAAATCTATAAAAGACTCGCGACTCCTTATTCTGAGTGTCAACCAAGATCGGCACTCGGCCGTCGATCAATAGTCAATGGAGAAGTCGAAGGGTTGCTTATTCGTTTAATTTACTAGCTTCTTCCACAAGTAATTGACTTTGTGCTGTTGTAGGAGAGGCCACGACGCAGCTTGAATGATGTGCTAGAAGCAGTATTCGACGCACTACTCATAGTAAGGGTTTGATACGTTGATGCATTTGGGATAGACACCCTCAAAATTAAGCTCGTTTAGCCCCACAACTGTGATGTTGCCTTATACTCCACCATGAATCTTTCTCGTCATCCAAGAGGAGCAGGCGGTTGAGTCAAGAACCAGATGTTGTAGTCCTTGATGAAGATGGTCATAGCTCCTTGTCAATAGGCAGCTACGTAGAAGGTTTCTTCTTTCCCCCCCACCCCATTGCTCCTCTTTTCGATGACAAAGAAAAAACTTACATTAGCCACGATTCAGAAATTTCCTGCCCCCCCCAGAGAAAGCTTCACCCCCAATGGACGACATCCTCTTTCGTTTCCAGCGGCTCCTCTTTCGCCTTCAGACTAATAAAGCGGCCCCCAAATTGGCTTTTCTCCCCATCAAAAAAGCAGCCCCTGGGGAGACTCTGAATTTGCTTCTTAGCTGTGGTCCACATTTAACATATATATACACCAATGCATTCCCAAGTACACTATTTCCTCCCAGCAAACCCCTTCTTACAATTTCAGCATGTATTATTTTGCCTTTTTCAGCTGCTCCTATGTTGCCACAGCTAATTCTGCTTTCGATTGCAATCGAATTTGTGACAAATTGCAAGCACACCATCAATATCAAAATGCTTTGCAAGATACAAGTTGTGGCCATCATCCATATCCTTCCTGAATTGCATCCAATCATAAACATGGGAAGCCAATATTACCTGCACATCATTTAGTTGAAGCTGAAACTGGTTGTAAAAAGTAGAATACAGTGTTTCCTCATAAGTATCTGTGCCTCCACTAGTGGATGCTAGTTTGGAATTTCCATATTCTCTTTATGTATCCAATGCAGCTTTTTGCAATCCTGCAAGAGTATACTCTTTGACTGTTTTAATGATTTCAACATTGCAGTACACATCACAACAATCAGTTGACTACCAAAAGAGTCTTCCAGATTTTGTGGAAATATAAGAACTGGACTCTCTATTTGAATTTCCATGCTGATATATCTTCTCAAAGCCACAAGCTTTCAAGCCACACACATAAGTAATAGCATCCTGACCGATGCTTTTGAGTGTCATCTCATCAAGGTATTCCAATACTTCTCTATCACAGCCATGTTCAGCATATCCTGTCATAAGTGTCGTTTAGGATACGACATCTTGATCTGACATATTGTCAAATACTTCTTGGGATTTTCCAAGCATACCAGATTTTACATACATGTCGACCAAAGCATTATTGATTAATTCCTCTTGCTCCAAACCCTCTTCCACGTAGAACAAAAGTATAAACACAACAACTAAATATGTACAAAGTATCAAATCCCACACACAACTTTTGGATGGTTTTCACACCTCGAATGCGCAGCAATACGACATCCACCCCCTCTAATCCTGCGCATCCTCCGGATGGGCCAACTACCCATGATCGTTATCATCAAGATCCACAAACAGATCAATCTCTTCATTATGCATTTCCGGTATATCAACAAGATTATTTGTCATATCATCTGTCTCTTCCATTGAAGTTTCTTCTCGTTGCTCTTCTCTTGAAAATTCTTCCAATGCATAATCTTCATCATCTCTTTTCTTGAAAATCTTGATTCTTTTTCCAGGAATAGGCACTCTAAGCACTATCCCATCCAATTCTGTCAACTCATATGTTGCATTATCAAAGATATGTATGTTGACTATGTACGGCCCAAACCATCTTTTCACCATCTTCCGAAGTGGAGTATGTTGATTTTCAAGGCTACTATCAAAGACTAATACCCAATCTCCCTCTTCTATTGCTCTAAGCCGCAAGCGATGCCTGCTGTCAAACCTGTCCTTATTTCTTAATCTAGCAACCTTCAACCTGTCAATAGCTAGCTGAATATCCTTTGGTCTTCTCTCCAACTGCCGAATTTGAAGAGCTAAGAGCTCCTCTCTTGTCAAATCCTCCTACCAAGGTAAAACTGACCAAGTCAAAGCACAAGTCTCAGTTGGCATAACAGGTTTCTGACCAGACATCAACTCTGTGGGCATATATCCTGTGGTAACACTGTGAGTCGTACGATCAGCCCACAAAGCAAATTGTAGAAGTCTCAACCATTCTCCAATCCGTCCTCTGCATCCTTTGGCTAATGCTTTCACTATCAGCGGATGCCCTCTTTCACTCTTCCCATTTCCCTTTGGATTGTATGCTGTGGTTAGAGCCAACTTGATTCCTAGTTGAGAGAAAAACTCCCTAGCTTCATCTGCATCCAATTCACCGCGATCCGCAATGATCTTACCCACATAACCATACTTGCAGAAAATTTCTTCCAATAAGAACTTACACATTGCACTAGTGGTCTTCGTTCTCAAAGATCTGCCCTCAACATGATTGGTAAGATCCTCTCTAGCCAAAACAATATACCTCATCTGCCATAGACCCATAGGCATAGTAACCAAGTCGACTACCACTTATAATGAATGCATAGCGGATAGGTCGGATGAAGCTCATCTCGATGACGCACTACGGAATACATCTGGCAATCTCTACATGTCTCTACAAAGTGAGAAACATCTCTATACATGCCTTTCCACCAATATTTCTCCTTGATTTTCTCATAAGTAGCCCACACTCCTCCTTGACCAGCCCAAGGACTCTCATGAAACTCCCTCATCACCTCTAACTGTGTCCCTCTATCGTAGACAACCCGCAAAGGTAGTCTACCTCTTTTCTTTGGACGCTTCAAAAGAAATCCGTCCTTGAGAAAATAACCATAGGCTTTCCTTATGATCTTCTTGAACTCTTCATCTGTCCATTCATCTCTTTTGCTTAGTGTACTAAGGTACTTGCCAATCTGCAAGCAATCTCCAACATAAAGTTCTTCTATGAAAGCCACAATATCATAGACATGGAAAACATAAACAACCATAGTGGCTGAAGTTTCTATATCATCCTCTTCTGCAAGTAGAGTCTCCTCATCATCATATCTGGCTCTAGACAGCATATCTGCCACTGGATTATCCTTCCCTGCTATGTGTTTAAATTCCGGATTTAATGACTTGATGTATGCAATCCATCTCAGGATAGCTATATCCGGAGTAGAGCAACTCGTAATCATACCAATCAATGGCAAGCAATCTGTCTCTACCACAACTGAAGCTCCAATAAAGTACTCCTTGTCACATTTGAGAGCCGTAACAATCCCCAGTAACTCCCTCTTGATTTGCGGATATCTCCTCTGTCTCTGGTTTAGGACTTTCGCCCCAAACCAAATAGCATACTTGTTTCCATGTGTATCATCTTGACCCATAGCCCAACCTATGCCAATTGGACTAGTTTCAACTGTCAATACAATAGGCCTTCCGCAATTATAATCTGCTTTCCTCAGAGTAGGAGCATTCTGCAATAACTTCTTCAATTTCCGCATGGCTCTAGAGTGGCTCTCATCCCAATAGAATTTATGCCCCTTTCGAAGTAGCTGATATAAACAATCTGCTATGTGTGCAAAATGAGGTATCCAAATCATATAAAACACACAAGCTCCAATGAATCTCTGTACATCTGAAGTGGTAGAACAATACTCCACAATCTTGCCTATAGCATCCACTTATCACGTGAGGGTTTCCTGGCCAAAATCTTCTCACAAGTTGAAATATGATCAGCCACAAAGTATATGCATCCCTGCTCATTTAGACTCTCATTTTTCTCTTCTTATGCACACCCTTTAATGGGCACATCATCCAAGAAAGGCATAGTAAGCTGAGATATATAATCACGAAGAACCTTATGCATGGCATTCATCATATGCGCAACAGAATTAGTGGCACCTTGAGGCAAGGTACACATCTTGACAAGCCCAATAGGAGTTTTCATGGTGGTTATGTCCCTGCTTTCCAAAGCCAGCTAAAACTGATCATATCCCGAATACAAATCACCTAAAGAATAGATGGCACGTCCAGCAAATGCTTCTGCAAACTCATCCACAACTGGACCTATACCAACATTCCTGATAGTAACTCTGTTTACTGGCTGCATGTCCTATATAGATCGGAGAGTACCATTCTTCTTTGGAACCGTAAACCACTGTTTGAGTATGGTGCAGATGAATGCTCAAGAATTCCCATCCTGATTTTCTCATTCAACAAATCAATCAGCTTTGGCAGGTGTGCCTTAGGCTCTGGAATAGGTCAGAGGCTCCATGGAATATGAGGAATAGTAAAGATCACCATAGGAGCAAGAATATCAGGATTCACATATCCAATCTCATGCGGTAAAAAAGAAAACCCTCTTCCATGTCGCTCAAGCATCTCCTGAAAGCATTGCTTCTCTATGTGTAGCAATTTCCAATTTTCAATTTAGCAAGAGTCTCTGCTGAAAATTTATGTCCAATATGCTCCGGATTTCTCAAAATTGGCTGTTTGGCAGCCCTCTCTAATTGTTGATCACTGTCAGGTGGAAGCGGTACAGCTACCGGCTTCACCTTCTTATCCACAGTCTTGTATTTCGTATCAACCCTGGCTTCATTATGCTCTTCTGCATTACTCAAATCTTGCTGTAAATCAGCAATTCTGCACTCCAATGGCTAAATATCCTCAGCCCTCTGCTCTATGGACCGCATAGAAACAACCCTAAACTCTGGATGCTAAAATATTTCAGCAGTAAACTCTGTTGGCTGAAAATTTTCAGCCCTGTGTGTCTCTATAAGCTGAATATAATCAGCCGAAAACTGTGTCTGCTGAATTTCTTCAGCACTCAACACTTTTTGCTGAGCCACCTCAGCCTCTGACTCAATCTGTGATACAAAATCTGCAATTTCATGAAACATGTCTAGGGATTGCACGAATACATTACTGTGACAACTATGCATATCAATTTTCAACATATTTCCCATCTCTGTCATCGTATCTACACAAATCACACTGTCATACATCCCATCTATTTGCTCATCATCCTCTAAAATTCCTACATTTTTCAAAATTTTCTCCTTCCTGCATATGTACTGCCTGGCAGCTCTAGGCAACCTAGAAATCTTCTGATAGCTCATCGAACTGTTTGCTGAAATCCCAACAAAACCGGAGGAGAAAACACTACTGCCAGGAGGTGAAAACTCCAATCTCCTCTACTCTCTACCACCGTCGTCTTGCGAAACGGTGGTACCTAATGAAAACCCAAATCCCTCACAGTGGGCAAAGGTGCATCTCTGAGAGTATCCCTGTTTCTAACATGGTTCACACACACAGTCATAAACTGTATTGCTCTCATACCATCTTTACTGTGAATCCGTGCATAAGCAGATCCATCATCCATTACCTTTGTTTCCATACGCATCTCTGTGATGAATGGCTGTCCAAGAATTATGGAATAAGAGCATGAATCCTGCACAAAGAAATGGAAATCCTCCTCTACATCTCCAATAGAAACCCTGACACTAGGATAGGCAGCATACAAATCACCTGCAGTGTTATTGGCAGCTCTCATACGCCACCCATGCTCTACATCCATAGGCCATCTATTGCTCTCATAAACTCCACGAACTATGAGATTAATCTCTGAACCATGATCCACCAAAGCAACATAAGGCACCTGTTTCTCTCCAATTTTTACCATCGTCTCTGTAGTTGCCCTAGCCCAATGACTTCGTGAAAAGTGACTGCGCGGTATCAAGACATGCTCATCAGTTTCAGCATAATGCATAGGCTGAACCCTCTTCTCTACCTGCGGAAAAACAGAAGCATTCTCAACCATAACCGCATCCTCATCCTCATCCAACTCCTCAATCAAAACTCCATGCGTATCAGTAGTAGGCAATGCATGTCTTTCCCTCTTCAGGACCTCCTGAAACTGATCTTGAAACTCTCTTTTCGAGATGCCCAAAACCTCAGAAATAGTGAAAGTCACCTCACTGCCAAGTATCTTGTCATTAAAGATTTTCTTCATGTCTGTAGATGTCTCAATATCAGACATCAATCTAAACCCTGGCTGCTTTCTCTCTCTAGGCTCTTGTCTCTTTTCTCTCTTTTGAGCATCTTCCATCTGTCGTTCTGACCCTGGTCTCAAAGACGGTCCTGCAGTAGGTGGTGTAACAAACTCACCCCCTCTAGTCTTCTTAGCTGCACTTGGATTTTCTTCATCCCTATTATGCTTCTCCTCAACAAGTACATCTGCTTCCTGAGACTTAGCCAAGTAGGCTTATATAGAATACCTGTCAACAGGCGAATCCCAACCTGTCTCTGATCTGATGCTAGAGCCTACACTAGTCAAAATAGTTTGCTGAATTTTTCCCTTGTTTGCAGCCTCCATAGCATAAGTCCATAATGCTGACTGATTCACTGATCCCTTCTCAATCTGGAATCCATATGTAGAAGCATCTCCTCTAGCTATCACATAAGAAGTACGTGCAGCCATGTCATCCACTAACTTCTTCATTCGACCTTTACCAAAGTTGGTAGCAAGTGGAGCTCCTGTTTCAGTCAACCAAATCTTACCATCTTGTCCCCAATATACCAAATTCTTCCTCCTTGCATCCTGAAAAGATTCAAAATCCGTGCAATGCTGATGGTCCGTACTATCACACCAAATACATCTCCGATCTCTCCTACGTGCACTAGGACCACTCCTAGGTGCAGTAGGAGCACTAGAAGAAATAGTAGGCGCAGTAGAAGCAAACTGCTCTTTCAATTTTCCCACCAACTCTGCTTTAACTGACTCCAGTGTCAAATCCGTTATGCCTTTGATTATGTCATCAAGAGAGGAAGGCACCGATGGAGCGGATGGTTTTGGAGCAGAAGGTACAGGCATCGGTTGTGGAACAGGAGGAATAAGAGGAGTGGAAACAGTAGGCACTCGCATAGGCCAAGAAACTGGCTGAGGAGGAGAAGAAATAACAGGGATAGAAGCAGGCATAGGAGCAGAAGACGGTGTCGGTGTCATAGAACCATTCTGTAGGCGGGTCTTCCATATCCTCCTCTTGGTCAAAGTCGAGACTGCATCCTGGGCATCCTGCCAATCCATTTTAAGTCCCATAGGCTTCGTGTGATCCTCAAGAAGTTCTCCCAATTCTTCGTGAAGAGCAGGATCTGCAGCTTGCAAGAAAAGCTCAATTTTTTCAACATCCAATGCTCTTTGTTCAATGGCATCAAGCTGACTATACTTCTCTTCAAATTCTTGAATCAACTCGGAAGCAGCTAGACCTTTGTTTGGCATGTAGACCCACTCTCGGAATGACCGCCGTGTAGCCATACCAAAGTCCTCAAGGAAACACTCTTCTTTCAGGGCCTTCTTAAAATCTTGCCAATGTATATTTTGAATAAAAAGATCAGTGACTTTTGCCCTCAAGGCGGGTGTGACAAGACGAAGGAAGTGCTTACTCATAAGTCCAGCTGGAACTCCAAAAAACCCCATCTTGATCTCATATGTCTTTAAATATGCTAAAACATTACGGCCATCAAATAGCTTCTTCTCATTCTCAACTGCTTCAATAGCCTTAGTCGTGTTGTTTGCATTCTCTTGCTCCGAATATAGTTGCCTTTGCTGAGACAACTGTTATTGATGTAATTGGTGTTGCTGCTGCATATACAATTGAGTCTGTTGATTTTAAAGCTGCATATACATGGACATAGTCTGCAAAATCTGCTTTAGATCATCTGTTGAAGTACTTGACGCAGCAGTCATTGATGGAGCTGAAGTAGAGGACGTAGCTGGAATTGTAGAAGAGGCTGAAATAGAGGCTGAAGTATCTCCCATCCTGAAATTTCTGCGATGCTTTCACGTCGGGTTCACCAAAGATGTCGAAGGGTTTGTGAAAGCAAAGTTGCGTCTTCAAAAGACCTTGATATATGTCAAGATGGAAGATCAATCAAATGAATAATCCAATGTTAGATATTGAACTCATCATCAAACTGGTTCTAGCATTCAACTCTGAATCATATATTTTTAATAGCCATACAACAATTCCAGAACTCAATCAATAAATTCTGCTTGAGCAAAAGGAGTTGTAACTTTTGTTATCCAATATGTAAAGTTTAAAATGGTAAACTCATGGTGAGTTTAAATAAGAAAAGAGCAGTCTATCTGATTACTAGTTATGCCTTCGCAGAATTGCAAAAGGAAAACTGACGACAGTTGAGAGTCTTTCCATCTTCTTCTTGGGAAAGTATAAAGTATTTTATTGTCTGCTTAGGCTTCAGCATGTCATACATGTAGAGTGCACCAATAGCATTCTTGTAGTCCACTAAAAGTAGATTCCTCTCTTCTATAGTGAACTCAACATCAAGTTTTTAGGGCTAATCTAAGCAGAATAGGATGAGTAGGTGGCAGATCTGTCACAGTTGTATTTGTAGCAGCCTTCCAACATCGATTTCTCCACTTTATTGCAATGAGCTCCAGAGTTTCAAACTCTATAAAAGACTCGCAACTCCTTATTCTGAGCGTCAACCAAGATCGGCACTCGGCCGTTGATCAATAGTTGATGGAGAAGTCAAAGGGTTGCTTATTCGTTTAATTTACTAGGTTCTTCCATAGGTAATTGACTTTGTGCTGTTGTAGGAGAGGCCACGACGCGGCTTGAATGACGTGTTGGATGTAGTATTCGATGCACTACTCATAGTAAGGGTTTGATGCATTGATGCATTTGGGATAGAATCCGTCGAAATTAAGCTCGTTTAGCCCCACAACTATGATGTTGACTTATACTCCACCATGAATCTTTCTCGTCGTCCAAGAGGAGCAGGCGGCTGAGTCAAGAACGAGATGTTGTAGTCGTTGATGAAGATGGTCATAGCTCCTCGTCACTAGGCAGGCAGCTACGTAGAAGGTTTCTTCTTTCCTGCCCCCCAATTGCTCCTCTTTTCGATAACAAAGAAAAAACTTACATTAGCCACGATTCAGAAATTTCCTGCCCCCCCAGAGAAAGCTTCACCGCCAATCGACGACATCCTCTTCCGTTTCCAGCGGCTCCTCTTTTGCCTTCAGACTAATAAAGCGGCCCCCAAATTGGCTTTTCTCCCCATCAGAAAAGCGGCCCCTGGGAAGAATCTGAATGTGCTTCTTAGTTGTGGTCCACATTTAACATATATATACACCAATGCATTCCCAAGTACACTATTTCCTCCCAGCAAACCCCTTCTTACAATTTCAGCATGTATTATTTTGCCTTTTTTAGTTGCTCCTATGCTGCCACAGCTAATTTTGCTTTCAATTGCAGTCGACTTTGTGACAAATTCCAAGCACACAATCAATATCAAAATGCTTTTCAAGATACAAGTTGTGGCCATCATCCATATCCTTCCTGAATTGCATCCAATCATAAACATGGGAAGCCAATATTAGCTGCACATCATTCAATTGAAGCTGAAACTGGTTGTAAAAAGTAGAATACAGTGTTTCCTCATAAGTATCTATGCCTCCACTAGTGGATGCTAGTTTGGAATTTCCATATTCTCTTTAAGTATCCAATGCAGCTTTTTGCAATCCTCCAAGAATATACTCTTTGAGTGTTTTAATGATTTCAACATTGCAGTACGCATCACAACAATCAGTTGACTACCAAAAGAGTCTTCCAGATTTCGTGGAAATATAAGAACTGGACTCTCTATTTGGATTTCCATGCTGATATGTCTTCCCATAGCCACAAGCTTTCAAGCCACACACATAAGTAATAGCATCCTGACCGATGCTTTTGAGTGTCATCTCATCAAGGAATTCCAATACTTCTCTATCACAGCCATGTCAGCATATCCTATCATAAGTGTCGTTCAGGATACGACATCTTGATCTGACATATTGTCAAATACTTCTTGGGATTTTCCAAGCATACCAGATTTTACATACATGTCGACCAAAGCATTATTGATTAATTCATCTTACTCCAAACCCTCTTCCACGTAGAACAAAAGTATAAACACAACAACTAAATATGTACAAAGTATCAAATCCCACACACAACTTTTGGGTGGTTTTCACACCTTGAATGCGTAGCAATACGACATCCAACCCCCTCTAATCCTGCGCATCCTCCGGATGGGCCAACTACCCATGATCGTTATCATCAAGATCCACAAACAGATCAATCTCTTCATTATGCATTTCCGGTATATCAACAAGATTATCAGTCATATCATCTGTCTCTTCCATTGAAGTTTCTTCTCGTTGCTCTTCTCTTGAAAATTCTTCCAATGCATAATCTTCATCATCTCTTTTCTTGAAAATCTTGATTCTTTTTCGAGCAATAGGCACTCTAAGCACTGTCCCATCCAATTCTGTCAGCTCATATGTTCCATTATCAAAGACATGTCTGCCCAAAACATCTTTTCACCATCTTCCGAAGTGCAGTATGCTGATTTTCAAGGCTGCTATCAAAGACTAATACCCAATCTCCCTCTTCTATTGCTCTAGGCTGCAAGCGATGCCTGCTGTCAAACTTGTCCTTATTTCTTAGTCTAGCAACCTTCAACCTGTCAATAGCTAGCCGAATATCCTCTGGTCTTCTCTCCAACTGCCGAATTCGAAGAGCTAAGAGCTCCTCTCTCGTCAAATCCTCCTGCCAAGGTAAAACTAACCAAGTCAAAGCACGTCTTAGTCGGCATAACAGGTTTCTGACCATACATCAACTCTATGGGCATATATCCTGTTGTAACACTGTGAGTTGTACGAACAGCCCACAAAGCAAATGGTAGAAGTCTCAGCCATTCTCCAATCCGTCCTCTACATGCTTTGGCTAATGCTTTCACTATCGGCGGATGCCCTCTTTAACTCTTCCCATTTCCCTCTGGATTGTATGCTGTGGTTAGAGCCAACTTGATTCCTAGTTGAGATAGAAATTCCCTAGCTTCATCTGCATCCAATTCACCGCGATCCGCAGTGATCTTACCCACATAACCATACCTACAGAAAATTTCTTCCAATAAGAACTTACACACTGCACTAGTGGTCTTCGTTCTCAAAGATCTGCCCTCAACATGATTGGTAAGATCCTCTCTAGCCAAAACAATATACCTCATCTGCCATAGACCCATAGGCATAGTAACCAAGTCAACTACCCACTTATAATGAATGCATAGCGGATAGGTCAGATGTAGCTCATCTCGATGACGCGCTACCGAATACATCTGGCAATCTCTACATGTCTCTACAAAGTGAGAAACATCTCTATACATGCCTTTCCACCAATATTTCTCCTTGGTTTTCTCATACGTAGCCCACACTCCTCTATGACCAGCCCAAGGACTCTCATTAAACTCCCTCATCACCTATAAATGTGTCCCTCTATCATAGACAACCCGCAAAGGTAGTCCGCCTCTTTTCTTTGGATGCTTCCAAAGAAATCCATCCTTGAGAAAATAAACATAGGCTTTCCTTCTGATCTTCTTGAACTCTTCATGTGTCCATTCATCTCTTTTGCTTAGTGTACTAAGGTACTTGCCAATCTGCACCAATCTCCAACATAAAGTTCTTCTATGAAAGCCACAATATCATAGACATTGCAAACATGATCAACCATAGTGGCTGAAATTTCTGCATCATCCTCTTCTGCAAGTAGAGTCTCCTCATCATCATATCTGGCTCTAGACAGCATATCTACCACTGGATTATCCTTCCCTGCTATGTGTTTAATTTCAGATTTAATTACTTGATGTATGCAATCCATCTCAGCATAGCTATATTCGGAGTAGAGCAACTCGTAATCATACCAATCAATGGCAAGCAATCTGTCTCTACCACAACTGAAGCTCCAATAAAGTACTCCTTGTCACATTTGAGAGCCGTAACAATCCCCAGTAACTCCCTCTTGATTTGCGGATATCTCCTCTGTCTCTTGTTTAGGACTTTCACCCCAAACCGAATAGCATACCTGTTTCCATCTGTATCATCTTGACCCATAGCCCAACCTATGCCAATTCGACTAGTGTCAACTGTCAATACAATAGGCCATCCGCAATTATAATCCGCTTTCCTGAGAGTAGGAGCATTCTGCAATAACCTCTTCAATTTCCGCATGGCTCTAGTGTGGCTCTCATCCCAATAGAATTTCTGCCCCTTTCGAAGCAGCTGATATAAACAATTTGCTATGTGTGCAAAATGAGGTATTCAAATCATATAAAACACACAAGCTCCAATGAATCTCTGTACCTCTGAAGTGGTAGAACAATACTCCACAATCTTGCCTATAGCATCCACCTTATTAGGTGAGGGTTTTCTGGCCAAAATCTTCTCACAAGCTGAAATATGATAAGCCACAAAGTATGTGCATCCCTGCTCATTTAGACTCTCATTTTTCTCTTCTTCTGCACACCCCTTAATGGGCACATCATTCAAGAAAGGCATAGTAAGTTGAGCTATATAATCACGAAGAATCTTATGCATGGCATTCATCATATGCACAACAGAATTAGTGGCACCTTGAGGCAAGGTACACATCCTGACAAGCCCAATAGGAGTTCTCATGGTGGTTATGTCCTTGCTTTCCAAAGCCAGCTGAAACTGATTATATCCCGAATACAAATCACCTAAAGAATAGATGGCACGTCCACCAAATGCTTCTGCAAACTCATCCACAACTGGACCTATACCAACATTCCTGATAGTAACTCGGTTTACTGGCTGCATGTCCTGTATAAATCGGAGAGTACCATTCTTCTTTGGAACCATAAACCACCTGTTTGAGTATGGTGCAGATGAACGCTCAAGAATTCCCATCCTGATTTTCTCATTCAACAAATCAATCAGCTTTGGCAGGTGTGCCTTAGGCATTGGAATAGGTTGGAGGTTCCATGGAATATGAGGAATAGTAAAGATCACCATAGGGGCAACAATATCCGGATTCACACATCCAATCTCATGCGGGAAAAAAGCAAACCCTCTTCCATGTTGCTCAAGCATCTCCTGAAAGCATTGCTTCTCTGTGGGTAGCAATTTCCAATTTTCAATTTAGCAAGAGTCTCTGCTGAAAATTTATGTCCAATATGCTTCGGATTTCTTAAAATTGGCTGTTTGGCAGCCCTTTCTATTTGCTAATCACTGTCAGGTGGATGCGGTACAGCTACTGGCTTCACCTTCTTATCCATAGTCTTGTATTTCGTATCAACCCTGGCTTCATTATGCTCTTCTGCATTACTCAAACCTTGCTGTAAATCAGCAATTCTACACTCCAATGGCTGAACATCCTTTGCCATTTGCTCTATGGACTGCATAGAAACAGCCCTAAACTCTGGATGCTAAAATATTTTAGTAGTAAACTCTGTTGGCTGAAAATTTTCAGCCCTCTGTGTCTCTATAAGCTGATCATAATCAATCGGAAACTTTGTTTGCTGAATTTCTTCAGCACTCAACACTTTTTGCTGAGCCACCTCAGCCTCTGACTCAATCTGTGATACAAAATCTGCAATTTCATGAAACATGTCTAGGGATTGCACGAATACATTACTGTGACAACTCTGCATATCAAATTTCAGCATATTTCCCATCTCTTTCATAGTATCTGCACAAATCACACTGTCATACATCCCATCTATGTACTCATCATCCTCTAAAATTCCTGCAATTTTCAAATTCTTCTCCTTCTTGCATATGTAGTGCCTGGCAGCTCTAGGAAACCTAGAAATCTTCTGATAGCTCATCGAACTGTTTGCTAAAATCCCAACAAAACTGGAGGAGAAAACACTACTGCCAGGAGGCGAGAACTCCAATCTCCTCTACTGTGTACCACCGTCGTCTCGCGAAACGGCGGTATCTAATGAAAACCCAAATCCCTCACAGTGGGCAAAGGTGCATCTCTGAGAGTATCCCTGTTTCTAACATGGTTCACACACATAGTCATAAACTGTACTGCTCTCATACCATCTTCACTACGAATCCGTGCATAAGCAGATCCATCATCCATTACCTTTGCTTCCATACACATCTCTGTGATGAATGGCTGTCCAAGAATTATGGGATAAGAGCATGAATCCTGCACAAAGAAATGGAAATCCTTCTCTACATCTCCAATAGAAACCCTGGCACTCAGACAGGCAGCATATAAATCACCTGCAGTGTTATTGGCGGCTCTCATATACCACCCATGCTCTACATCCATAGGCCATCTGTTACTCTCATAAACTCCATGAACTATGAGATTAATCTCTGAACCATGATCCACCAAAGCAGCATAAGGCACCTGTTTCTCTCCAATTTTTACCATCGTCTCTGTAGTTGCCCTAGCCCAATGACTCCGCGAAAAGTGACTGCGCGGTATCAAGACATGCTCATCAGTTTCAGCATAATGCATAGGCTGAACCCTCTTCTCTACCTATGGAAAAACAGAAGCATTCTCAACCATAACCTCATCCTCATCCTCATCCAACTTCCCAATCAAAATTCCATGTGTATCAGTAGTAGGCAATGCATGTCTTTTCCTATTCAGGACCTCCTGAAACTGATCTTGAAACTCTCTTTTCGAGATGCCCAAAACCTCAGAAATAGTGAAAGTCACCTCACTGCCAAGTATCTTGTCATTAAAGATTTTCTTCATGTCTGTAGATGTCTCAATATCACACATCAATCTAAACCCTGGCTGCTTTCTCTCTCTAGGCTCTTGCCTCTTTTCTCTCTTTTGAGCATCTTCCATCTGTTGTTCTAACCCTGGTCTCAAAGACGGTCCTGCAGTAGGTGGTGTAACAAACTCACCCCCTCTAGTCTTCTTAGCTGCACTTGGATTTTCTTCATCCCTCTTACGCTTCTCCTCAACAAGTACATCTGCTCCCTAACACTTAGCCAAGTAGGCTTATATAGAATACCTATCAATAGGCGAATCCCAACCTGTCTTTGATCTGATGCTAGAGCCTGCACTAGTCAAAATAGTTTGCTGAATTTTTCCCTTGTTTGCAGCCTCCATAGCATAAGTCCATAATGCTGACTGATTCTCTGATCCCTTCTCAATCTGGACTCCATATGCAGAAGCATCTCCTCTAGCTATCACATAAGAAGTACGTGCAGCCATGTCATCCACTAACTTCTTCATTCCACCTTTACCAAAGTTGGTAGCAAGCAGAGCTCCTGTTCCAGTCAACCAAATCTTACCATCTTGTCCCCAATATACCAAGATTCACAATCCCTGCAATGCTGATGGACCGTACTATCACACCAAATACATCTTTGATCTCTCCTACGTGCACTAGGACCACTCCTAGGTGCAGTAGGAGCACTAGAAGAAATAGTAGGCGCAGTAGAAGCAAACTGCTCTTTCAATTTTCCCACCAACTCCGCTTTAACTGACTCCATTGTCAAATCCGTTATGCCTTTGATTATGTCATCAAGAGAGGAAGGCACCGATGGAGTGGATGGTTTTGGAGCAGAAGGTACAGGCATCGGTCGTGGAACAGGAGGAATAAGAGAAGTGGAAACAGTAGGCACTCGCATAGGCCAAGAAACTGGCTGAGGAGGAGAAGAAATAACAGGGATAGAAGCAGGCATAGAAGCAGAAGAAGGTGTCGGTGTCATAGAACCATTCTGTAGGCGGGTCTTCCATATCCTCCTCTTGGTCAAAGTCGAGACTGCATCCTGGGCATCTTGCCAATCCGTTTTAAGTCCCATAGGCTTCGTGCGATCCTCAAGAAGTTCTCCCAATTCTTCCTGAAGAGCAGGATTTGCAGCTTGCAAGAAAAGCTCAACTTTTTGAACATCCAATGCTCTTTGTTCAATGGCATCAAGCTGACTATACCTCTCTTCAAATTCTTGAATCAAATCTGAAGCAGATAGACCTTTGTTTGGCATGTATACCCACTCTCGGAATGACCGCCGTGTAGCCATACCAAAGTCCTCAAGGAAATACTCTTCTTTTTAGGGCCTTCTTAAAATCTTGCCAATGTGTATTTTGAATAAAAAGATCAGTCACTTTTGCCCTCAAGGCGGGTGTGACAAGACGAAGGAAGTGCTTACTCATAAGTCCAGCTGGAACTCCAAAAAACCCCATCTTGATCTCATATGTCTTCAAATATATTGAAACATTACGGCCATCAAATAGCTTCTTCTCATTCTCAACTGCTTCAATAGCCTTAGTCGCGCTGTTTGCATTCTCCTGCTCCGAATATAGTTGCCTTTGCTGAGACAACTGTTATTGATGTAATTGGTGTTGCTGCTGCATATACAATTGAGTCTACTGATTTTGAAGCTGTGTATACATGGACATATTCTGCAAAATCTGCTTTAGATCATCTGTTGAAGTACTTGATGCAGCGGTCATTGATGGAGCTGAAGTAGAGGACGTAGCTAGAATTGTAGAAGAGGCTGAAATAGACACTGAAGTATCTCCCATCCTGAAATTTCTGCGACGCTTTCATGTCGAGTTCACCAAAGATGTCGAAGGGTTTGTGAAAGCAAAGTTGCATCTTCAGAAGACCTTGATATATGTCAAGATGGAAGATCAATCAAATGAATAATCCAATGTTAGATATTGAACTCATCATCAAACTGGTTCTAGCATTCAACTCTGAATCATATATTTTTAATAGCCATACAACAATTCCAGAACTCAATCAATAAATTCTGCTTGAGCAAAAGCAGTTGTAACTTTTGTTATCCAATATGTAAAGTTTAAAATGGTAAACTCATGGTGAGTTTAAATTAGAAAAGAACAGTCTATCTGATTACTAGTTATGCCTTCCTAGAATTGCACAAGGAAAACTGAGGACAGTTGAGAGTCTTTCCATCTTCTTCTTGGGAAATTATAAAGTATTTTCTTGTGTGCTTAGGCTTCAGCATGTCATACAGGTAGAGTGCACCAATAGCATTCTTGTAGTCCACTGAAAGTAGATTCCTCTCTTCTATAGTGAACTCAACATCAAGTTTTCAGGGCTAATCTAATCAGAATAGGATGAGTAGGTGGCAGATCTGTCACAGTTGTATTTGTAGCAACCTTCCAACATTGATTTCTCCACTTTATTGCAATGAGCTCCAGAGTTTCAAACTCTATAAAACACTCGCGACTCCTTATTTTGAGCGTCAACCAAGATTGGCACTCGGCCGTTGATCAATAGTCGATGGAGAAGTCGAAGGGTTGCTTATTCGTTTAATTTACTAGCTTCTTCCACAGGTAATTGACTTTGTGCTGTTATAGGAGAGGCCACGACGCGGCTTGAATAATGTGCTGGAAGCAGTATTCAACGCACTACTCATAGTAAGGGTTTGATGCGTTGATGCATTTGGGATAGACTTCGTCGAAATTAAGCTCGTTTAGCCCCACAACTGTGATGTTGCCTTATACTCCACCATGAATCTTTCTCGTGGTCCAAGAGGAGCAGGCGGCTGAGTCAAGAACCAGATGTTGTAGTCATTGATGAAGATGGTCATAGCTCCTCGTCTGTAGGCACACAGCTACGTAGAAGGTTTCTTCTTCCCCCCCCCCCATTGCTCCTCTTTTCGATGACGAAGAAAAAACTTACATTAGCCACGATTCAGAAATTTCCTGCCCCCCCAGAGAAAGCTTCACCCCCAATCGATGACATCCTCTTTCATTTCGATTGGCTCCTCTTTCGCCTTCAAACTAATAAAGCGGCCCCCAAATTGGCTTTTCTCCCCATCAGAAAAGCGGCCCCTGGGCAGACTCTGAATTTGCTTCTTAGCTGTGGTCCACATTTAACATATATATACACCAATGCATTCCCAAGTACACTATTTCCTCCCAGGAAACCCCTTCTTACAATTTTAGCATGTATTATTTTGCCTTTTTCAGCTGCTCCTATGCTACCACAGCTAATTTTGCTTTCGATTGCAATTGAATTTGTGACAAATTGCAAGCACACCATCAATATCAAAATTCTTTGCAACATACAAGTTGTGGCCATCATCCATATCCTTCCTGAATTGCATCCAATCATAAACATGGGAAGCCAATATTACCTGCACATCATTCAATTGAAGCTGAAACTGGTTGTAAAAAGTAGAATACAGAGTTTCCTCATAAGTATCTGTGCCTCCACTAGTGGATGCTAGTTTGGAATTTCCATATTCTCTTTATGTATCCAATGCAGCTTTCTGCAATCCTCCAAGAATATACTCTTTGACTGTTTTAATGATTTCAACATTGCAGTACGCATCACAACAATCAGTTGAATACCAAAAGAGTCTTCCAAATTTTGTGGAAATATAAGAATTGGACTCTCTATTTGAATTTCCATGCTGATATGTCTTCCCATAGCCACAAGCTTTCAAGCCACACACATAAGTAATAGCATCCTGACCGATGCTTTTGAGTGTCATCTCATCAAGGAATTCCAATACTTCTCTATCACAGCCATATTCAGCATATCCTGTCATAAGTGTCGTTCAGGATACGACATCTTGATCTGACATATTGTCAAATACTTCTTGGGCTTTTCCAAGCATACCAGATTTTACATACATGTCGACCAAAGCATTATTGATTAATTCATCTTGCTCCAAACCCTCTTCCACGTAGAACAAAAGTATAAACACAACAACTAAATATGTACAAAGTATCAAATCCCACACACAACTTTTGGGTGGTTTTCACACCTTGAATGCGCAGCAATACGACATCCACCCCCTCTAATCCTGCGCATCCTCCGGATGGGCCAACTACCTATGATCGTTATCATCAAGATCCACAAACAGATCAATCTCTTCATTATGCATTTCCGGTATATCAACAAGATTATCTGTCATATCATCTGTCTCTTCCATTGAAGTTTCTTCTCGTTGCTCTTCTCTTGAGAATTCTTCCAATGCATAATCTTCATCATCTCTTTTGTTGAAAATCTTGATTCTTTTTCCAGCAATAGGCACTCTAAGCACTGTCCCATCCAATTCTGTCAGCTCATATGTTCCATTATCAAAGACATGTTTGACTATGTACGACCCAAACCATCTTTTCACCATCTTGCGAAGTGCAATATGTTGATTTTCAAGGCTGCTATCAAAGACTAATACCCAGTCTCCCTCTTCTATTGCTCTAGGCCGCAAGCAATGCCTGCTGTCAAACCTGTCCTTATTTCTTAGTCTAGCAACCTTCAACCTGTCAATAGCTAGCCGAATATCCTCTGGTCTTCTCTCCAACTGCCGAATCCGAAGAGCTAAGAGCTCCTCTCTCGTCAAATCCTCCTACCAAGGTAAAACTGACCAAGTCAAAGCACAAGTCTCAGTTGGCATAACAGGTTTCTGACCATACATCAACTCTGTGGGCATATATCCTGTGGTAACACTGTGAGTCGTACGATCAGCCCACAAAGCAAATGGTAGAAGTCTCAGCCATTCTCCAATCTGTCCTCTGCATGCTTTGGCTAATGCTTTCACTATCGGCGGATGCCCTCTTTCACTCTTCCGATTTCCCTTTGGATTGTATGTTGTGGCTAGAGCCAACTTGATTCCTAGTTGAGAGAAAAACTCCCTAGCTTCATCTGCATCCAATTCACTGCGATCCGCAGTGATCTTACCCACACAACCATACTTGCAGAAAATTTCTTCCAATAAGAACTTACACACTGCACTAGTGTTCTTCGTTCTCTATGATCTGCCCTCAACATGATTGGTAGGATCCTCTCTAGCCAAAAAAATATACCTCATCTGCCATAGACCCATAGGCATAGTAACCAAGTCAACTACCCACTTATAATGAATGCATAGAGGGTAGGTCGGATGAAGCTCATCTCGATGACGCACTACGGAATACATCTAGCAATCTCTACATGTCTCTACAAAGTGAGAAACATCTCTACACATGCCTTTCCACCAATATTTCTCCTTGATTTTCTCATAAGTAGCCCACACTCCTCAATGACCAGCCCAAGGACTCTCATGAAACTCCCTCATCACCTGTAACTGTGTCCCTCTATCGCAGACAACCTGCAAAGGTAGTCCACCTCTTTTCTTTGGATGCTTCCAAAGAAATCCGTCCTTGAGAAAATAACCATAGGCTTTCCTTCTGATCTTCTTGAACTCTTCATCTGTCCATTCATCTCTTTTTCTTAGTGTACTAAGGTACTTGCCAATCTGCACCAATCTCCAACATAAAGTTCTTCTATGAAAGCCACAATATCATAGACATTGCAAACATGATCAACCTGTTGAGATGACAAGCTCAACACATGCGGACATTGATGATGGACCGCCTGGTTAGATGGATCCACACGTCTACACTTAGCACGTCGGTGGTCATTATGACTCTCACATGGCCACTGACTCATTACCTATTATATTCAGGTTGTTACACCTATTTACAGCTGGCATAGTTATAGCGCCAGTCGATTAGTGTAGTCGGTTATGCATTGTTTGACTTAGTAGGCCACTTTTCTTTTATGTTGTATCTTATCTATACTTTGTGTACATTGTAAAGAGTGTGGAAGAAGAAGAAGAAATCAGCAAGAAAACGTTTTGGCCTCCATCTCTCTTCTTGTCTCTTGAGTGAGCTTCTCCTTGTGCATTCTGTGTGTGCTCGGTGCAACATCTTGAGCAACCCCCTCCACCACGCGATTCTTGACATGGTATCAGAGCTGTGCCATTGAGAGAGACTGATTTCAAAGTTTGAAGCAAAGGAGAAGAAGCAAGGTTCGAGCAAGCAAGCCACGGGTAAGAAGCTCTCCCAGCCTTCAGCTCTTTCTCTTGGATAGTGCCTGTGGAGGCACCGGAAGCAGGGCAAAGCAAAAATCTCAAATTGCAGTAAGATTTGGTGTGCGCGAAGAGCGCTGTGTACTCTGCAGATCGGCCCTTTAGGACTTTTCCGCAGTTATTTTGGGCATCTGAGGCCGTTTCAAGGCCCGTTTTAGAGTCGCAAGGCTGCGGACAGCAGTTTCAGGGTACGCTGTGACTTCAACTGTATTGACCGAAAGTGGGTGCATAGGTTACAGATTTCAGATCTGTAAGTTCAAAGGTGTTTACCAGCAAGTAAACACAAGGTTTATCTCAAATTGGTTGCAGATTGCATGTATTATTGAGCAGACAGTGAAAAAGGCTGTCTAGTGTATTGTTGTGCACTACAGGTCGAGGGTAGCAGAAGATTTGCTTGTTGTTTGGTATTAGTTCTGTGATAATGGCAAAGAACAATGGAAGCCCCATCATTGAGAAGCTCGACAAGAACAACTACCCTTCATGGAAGTTCCGTGTTACGAACTTCCTTATTGGAAAAGGCCTCTACGAGTTCGTTTTAGGTGAAGAAAAGGAGTCGGAGATGAGTGATCCTCCAACTGCACAAGAGAAAAAGGCACGGAAAGAATGGAATGCAAAGGATATAAAGGTCATGTATTGGTTGTCTGTAGTAATTGACAATAATATGCTAGGACGCATTAGAAATGCAGAGAATTCATATGCAGCTTGGACCATACTTGAAATTATGTTTTCTGTAAATACAAAGGCACGAAAGATTCAACTCAAGCAAGAGTTGAATACATTAAATAAAGGGAAGATGTCTATCAATGAGTATGCATTGAAGGTAAGAAGCATTGCAGATGCATTGGCAGCGATTGATGCAATGCCCGATGATGATGATTTGGTGTCGTCTACCTTGGGTGGACTTAACAATGAAAAGGCTTGGAAGTCTTTTGTAACTTCCGTATATGTCAGAAAGCCATTTCCAGATTTCGATGAATTGGTCTCCCTTATGATCACTGAAGAGATCAACATGAAGAGTGAGACATTTGAAAAAAGTGGTGAGCAGGTCCAAGCTTTCTACTCTAGTTCTGGAAGGGGACGTGGCAGGTTCTCTTCAAGAGGCCGTGGTATAGGACGTAGTAGTGACAACCAGCAAAAGAGATTGAATCAGCAATTTGGCGATATGCAGGTTTCAGGAGGTCGTGGTAACTTTAGAGGCAGGGGGAGCTTTAGAGGAAGAGGTGGATGGCAGAACAGAGGTTCTAACAACTCTGGTATTGTGTGCCACTACTGTGGCAAAATAGGTCATATTGCAGCCCAATGTTATGCTAAGAAAGATGATATCCGCAGTGGTAAGTTGCAGCAAGGAAACTATGCATCGTCTTCACGACAGAATGAAGACAAAAATGAACGTTTGTTCGTTATGCAGTATATGTTGAATGCTGTTACACGAAAGGGAACACATGAAGATGTTTGGTATGTTGATTCTGGTGCATCCAATCATATGACCAGCCATGCAGAATGGTTTGGAGAGATGCAGGATTTGCAGAATGCAGGTTATGTGCAGACGGGTGATGACTCATGCCACCCAATTTCACACATTGGAAAAGTTTCCTTGTCCTTGCATGATGGTAAGACAAAGAGTCTTTCAGATGTATTACATGTGCCATCTATTACAAAGAACTTGGTGTCAGTCGGCGGTCAAATGGTAGAGCAAGGGCTGCAAGTCAGATTTAATGCAAAGGGCTGCTTTGTGGAAGACTTCAATGACAAGTGTAGATTGGTAGCAAAGGGAAGTAGAGTTGTGGATGTATGTTCACTCTAGATGCTGGAATTCCTACTATGAATGCTGCTATGTATGCCAAAGGAAAAGGTGTTGTTGCAGACATTGAAATTTGGCACAAACGCATTGGACATGCAAATGTACAAAGGCTGAAATTAATGCAGTCCAAAGGGTTGGTTACAGGTTTGCCTACATTTAGAGTTGCAGAATTTCAGAAGGTATGTGAAGCATGTCAGTTTGGTAAGCAGGCAAGACAACCCTTTTCACATGACAAAGATATAAGCAAAAATATCCTTGATGTTGTACATACAGACATTTGGGGGCCTACACAAAATGTATCTCTTGGAGGTAGTTCATACTTTGTCACATTCATTGATGATTGTTCTAGAAAGCTGTGGGTATATTTTATGAAGGAAAAGAGTGAAGCGTTTGAGCACTTTAGAACTTTCAAGGCTACAGTTGAAAGAGAAACCGGCTTGAAAGTAAAGTGCTTGAGGTCAGATGGAGGGGGAGAGTACCTCTCAAATGAGTTCAGTGATTTTCTGAGGTCTCATGGGATAAAGAGACAGTTCACATGTAGGTATACCCCACAGCAAAATGGGATTGCAGAAAGGAAAAATAGGCATATTGCAAAAGTTGCACGTGCCTTGATGGTTGAAAAGAATATGCCTAAGCATTTTTTATCTGAGGCTGTTCATACTACTGTTTATATTATGAACAGAACTCCCACAGCTGCAGTTCATGGTATGACCCCCGAAGAATGTTTTACAGGTAAGAAGCCTGATGTTTCACACTTGAAAGTATTTGGCTGCATTGCGTATGTTCATGTGCCAAATGAGTTGCGGAAGAAACTGGATCCAAAGGCTGAAAAGTGTGTCTTTATTGGATACTCTTTAGAGCAGAAAGGGTATCGCTATTACAACCCTGTCACATGTAAGTTCAAAGTGAGCAGGGATGTCATCTTTGATGAAATGAGCAGTTGGTATGCATCTAGTGGTGATGCATTGGATGATGATGATGATCATGACACTCATGTGGAGGCTAAAAAGCAAGAATCACGAACTCTTAGCGGACCAGAGACATCATCTGGTAGTCCTTGGTCTGGGAGACTAAGGAGTACCTCTACATCTTCAGGTGCATCTAGTAGCACTACAGGTAAAGACAAAGGAAAGAATAAAGTGCCAGAAGGCATTGATGCAGTTCTTGATGGAGACTCCAGTGGCTCAGAGAGCTTAGATGATGAGCTTGGCATTCCTTCAGTGAGGACTCCAGGTGTGCAGAGAGCAGGCGTTAATGCAAAGACTCCATTGAGTGATCCAGTGGTACGCAGGTCTAGCAGGGTGAGATATCCTGTTAAAAGATTTGGTTTTGAAGGTTATGTAGCTCACCATTATGCTTATATGGTGAAACTAGTTGAGGATGTTGAGCCCAAATGTTTTGAGGAGGCTATTGGTCATGCTCATTGGGATGCAGCAATGGATGAGGAGATGGCTGCATGAGAGGCCAATAAGACTTGGGATCTAGTATCATTGCCGAAGGGAAAGAAAGCTATTGGATGTAAGTGGGTTTATAAGATTAAGCACAATGTAGATGGTTCTATTAGCAGGTACAAAGCTAGGCTGGTTGCAAAAGGCTATGCCCAGACATATGGCATAGATTATGATGAAACCTTCAGTCCAGTTGCTAGGATGGCAACTGTCAGATGTGTGATTGCTTTGGCAGCAGCCAAAGGTTGGAGGTTGCAGCAAATGGATGTAACAAATGCCTTCTTGTATGGTGATTTGTAGGAAGAAGTGTATATGGATCAACCAATAGGTTATGAAGATTTAGAGCATCCCACGTATGTTTGCAAGTTGAAGAAGGCACTCTATGGGCTCAAGCAAGCACCTAGAGCATGGTCTGACAAGATTAGAGAGTATCTTGTCAATATTGGCTTTTATGTTTCTGATGCTGATCACTCACTTTATGTGAGAAAGGGAGATGCAGGTTTGGTCGTCATAGTCATCTATGTGGATGACTTGATTATTACAGGTGATAGTGATAGTGGGATTGCTGAAGTCAAGGGTTGTTTGAAGATGAAGTTTGAGATGAAGGATTTAGGTAAGCTAAGGTACTTCCTTGGCATTGAGGTGATCAGATGTGATGATGGTATATGGCTGTCCCAAAGACAGTATGGCTTGGATATGTTGTCCAAGTATGGTATGATTGCATGCAAACCACTTTCAGTCCCATTGGAGCAAAATGTAAAGCTGAGTGCTGATGTTGGGGATGAGATAGAAGACCCTACTATGTTCAGGAGGATGGTGGGGAGTTTGATCTACATGACCATTACAAGGCCAGACTTGAGCTACGCTATTGGTCTTGTGAGTCAGTTTATGCAAGTACCTAGAAAGCCACATTTGGATGCAGTCAGACGCATATTGAGATATGTGAAGTCCATATTACATTATGAACTTTTCTATGAGGCAGGTACAGATGTACATGTATTTGGATACACAGATGCAGATTGGATTGGTAGTATGTTTGATAGAAGATCTACTAGCGGATACATGTTCTCTCTTGGTAGTGCATCAGTTGCATGGAGCAGCAAAAAGCAATCTACATTGCTTTGTCGAGTATAGAGGCTGAGTATAGAGGTGCTGCTGTTGTAGCATGTGAGGTAGTATGGTTGCAAAAGCTATTGGCTGATTTGGATGTGCAGGTGGAAGGTAGAGTTGTCATTTATTGTGACAACATGAGCAGTATATAGCTGGCTAGGAACCCTATGTTCCATGCCAGGACAAAACATATTGAGGTACACTACCACTTTGTGAGAGAGAAGGTACTAGCAGGTGAGATTGACTTGGTGTATGTCAGCACACAGGATCAGATAGCTAACATCTTCATGAAGGCATTGGGTGCAGAGAAGCTTCAAAAGTTTTGAAGCTTACTTGGAGTTGCAGAGATGCAGTTGAGCTTGAGGGGGAGTGTTGAGATGACAAGCTCAACACATGCAGATATTGATGATGGACCGCCTGGTTAGATGGGTCCACACGTCTACACTTAGCACGTCGGTGGTCATTATGACTCTCACATGGCCACTGACTCATTACCTATTATATTTAGGTTGTTACACCTATTTACAGCTGGCATAGTTATAGCGCTAGTCGACTAGTGTAGTCGGTTATGCATTGTTTGACTTAGTAGGCCACTTTCCTTTTATGTTGTATCTTATCTATACTTTGTGTACATTGTAAATAGTGTGGAAGAAGAAGAAGAAATCAGCAAGAAAACATTTTGGCCTCCATCTCTCTTCTTGCCTCTTGAGTGAGCTTCTCCTTGTGCATTCTGTGTGTGTTCGGTGCAGCATCTTGAGCAATCCCCTGCACCACACGATTCTTGACACAACCATAGTGGCTGAAATTTCTGCATCATCCTCTTCTGCAAGTAGAGTTTCCTCATGATCATATCTGGCTCTAGACAGCATATCTACCACTGGATTATCCTTCCCTGCTATGTGTTTAAATTTCGGATTTAATGACTTGATGTATGCAATCCATCTCAGCATAGCTTTATCCGGAGTAGAGCAACTCGTAATCATACCAATCAATGGCAAGCAATCTGTCTCTACCACAACTAAAGCTCCAATAAAGTACTCCTTGTCACATTTGAGAGCCGTAACAATCCCCAGTAACTCCCTCTTGATTTGCGGATATCTCCTCTGTCTCTCGTTTAGGACTTTCGCCCCAAACCGAATAGCATACCTATTTCCATCTGTATCATCTTGACCCACAGCCCAACCTATGCCAATTGGACTAGTGTCAACTGTCAATACAATAGGCCTTCCGCAATTATAATCCGCTTTCATGAGAGTAGGAGCATTCTGCAATAACTTCTTCAATTTCCGCATGGCTCTAGTGTGGCTCTCATCCCAATAGAATTTCTGCCCCTTTCGAAGCAGCTGATATAAACAATTTGCTATGTGTGCAAAATGAGGTATCCAAATCATATAAAACACACAAGCTCCAATGAATCTCTGTACCTCTGAAGTGGTAGAACAATACTCCACAATCTTGCCTATAGCATCCACCTTATCAGGTGAGGGTTTCTTGGCCAAAATCTTCTCACAAGCTGAAATATGATCAGCCACAAAAGTATGTGCATCCCTGCTCATTTAGACTCTCATTTTTCTCTTCTTCTACACACCCCTTAATGGGCACATCATCCAAGAAAGGCATAGTAAGTTGAGGTATATAATCACGAAGAACCTTATGCATGGCATTCATCATATACGCAACAGAATTAGTGGCACCTTGAGGCAAGGTACACATCCTGACAAGCCCAATAGGAGTTTTCATGGTGGTTATGTCCTTGCTTTCCAAAGCCAGCTGAAACTGATCATATCGCGAATACAAATCACCTAAAGAATAGATGGCACGTCCAGCAAATGCTTCTGCAAACTCATCCACAACTGGATCTATACCAACATTCCTGATAGTAACTCTGTTTACTAGCTGCATGTCTCGTATAAATCGGAGAGTACCATTCTTCTTTGGAACCGTAAACCACCTGTTTGAGTATGGTGCAGATGAAGGCTCAAGAATTCCCACCCTGATTTTCTCATTCAACAAATCAATCAGCTTTGGCAGGTGTGCCTTAAGCACTGGAATAGGTCGGAGGTTCCATGGAATATGAGGAATAGTAAAGATTACCATAGGAGCAACAATATCCGGATTCACACATCCAATCTCATGCAGGAAAAAAGCAAACCCTCTTCCATGTCGCTCAAGCATCTCCTGAAAGCATTGCTTCTCTGTGGGTAGCAAAAAATCACCATTTCCAATTTTCAACTCAACAAGAGTCTCTGCTGAAAATTTATGGCCAATATGCTTAGGATTTCTCAAAATTGGCTGTTTGGCAACCCTCTCTATTTGCTGATCACTATCAGGTGGAAGCGGTACAGCTACCGACTTCACCTTCTTATCCACAGTCTTGTATTTTGTATCAACCCTGGCTTCATTATGCTCTTCTGCATTACTCAAATCTTGCTGTAAATTAGCAATTCTGCACTCCAATGGCTGAATATCCTCAGCCCTCTGCTCTATGGATTACATAGAAACAGCCCTAAACTCTAGATGCTAAAATATTTCAGCAGTAAACTCTGTTGGCTGAAAATTTTCAGCCATGTGTGTCTCTATAAGCTGATCATAATCAGCCGGAAACTCTGTCTGCTGAATTTCTTCAGCACTCAACACTTTTTGTTGAGCCACCTCAGCCTCTGACTCAATCTGTGATACAAAATCTGCAATTTCATGAAACATGTCCAGGGATTGCACGAATACATTACTGTGACAACTATGCATATCAGTTTTCAACATATTTCCCATCTCTGTCATCGTATCTACACAAATCACACTGTCATGCATCCCATCTATTTGCTCATCATCCTCTAAAATTCCTGCATTTTTCAAAATTTTCTCCTTCCTGCATATGTACTGCCTGGCAGCTCTAGGCAACCTAAAAATCTTCTGATAGCTCATCGAACTGTTTGCTGAAATCCCAACAAAACCGGAGGAGAAAACACTGCTACCAGGAGGTGAGAACTCCAATCTCCTCTACTCTGTACCACCGTCATCTCGCGAAACGGCGGTACCTAATGAAAACCCGAATCCCTCACAGTGGGCAAAGGTGCATCTCTGAGAGTATCCCTATTTCTAACATGGTTCACACACACAGTCATAAACTGTACTGCTCTCATACCATCTTTACTGTGAATCTGTGCATAAGCAGATCCATCATCCATTACCTTTGTTTCCATACGCATCTCTGTGATGAATGGCTGTCCAAGAATTATGGGATAAGAGCATGAATCCTGCACAAAGAAATGGAAATACTCCTCTACATCTCCAATAGAAACCCTGACACTGGGACAGGCAGCATACAAATCACCTGCAGTGTTATTGGCGGCTCTCATACACCACCCATGCTCTACATCCATAGGCCATCTGTTACTCTCATAAACTCCATGAACTATGAGATTAATCTCTGAACCATGATCCACCAAAGCAACATAAGGCACCTGTTTCTCTCCAATTTTTACCATCGTCTCTGTAGTTGCCCTAGCCTACTGACTCCACGAAAAGTGACTGCACGGTATCAAGACACGCTCATCAGTTTCAGCATAATGCATAGGTTGAACCCTCTTCTCTACTTGCGGAAAAACAGAAGAATTCTCAACCATAACCTCATCCTCATCCTCATCCAACTCCCCAATCAAAACTCCATGTGTATCAATAGTAGGCAATGCATGTCTTTTCCTCTTCACTCTTGCCTCTTTTCTCTCTTTTGAGCATCTTCCATCTGTCGTTCTGACCCTGGTCTCAAAGACTGTCCTGCAGTAGATGGTGTAACAAACTCACCCCCTCTAGTCTTCTTAGCTGCACTTGGATTTTCTTCATCCCTCTTACGCTTCTCCACTACAAGTACATCTGCTCCCTGAGATTAGCCTACACTAGTCAAAACAGTTTGGTAAATTTTTCCCTTGTTTGCAGCCTCCATAGCATAAGTCCATAATGCTGACTGATTCTCTGATCCCTTCTCAATCTGGACTCCATATGTAGAAGCATCTCCTCTAGCTGCCACATAAGAAGTATACGCGCAGCCATGTCATCCACTAACTTCTTCATTCCACCTTTACCAAAGTTGGTAGCAAGCGGAGCTCCTGTTTCAGTCAACCAAATCTTACCATCTTGTCCCCAATATACCAAATTCTTCCTCCTTGCATCCTGAAAAGATTCACAATCCCTGCAATGTTGATGGTCCGTACTATCACACCAAATACATCTTTGATCTCTCCTAGGTGCACTAGGAGCACTCCTAGGTGCAGTAGGAGCACTAGAAGAAATAGTAGGTGCAGTAGAAGCAAACTGCTCTTTCAATTTTCCCACCAACTCTGCTTTAACTGACTCCAGTGTCAAATCCGTTATGCCTTTGATTATGTCATCAAGAGAGGAAGGCACTGGTGGAGCGGATGGTTTTGGAGCAGAAGGTACAGGCATCGGTTGTGGAACAAGAGGAATAGGAGGAGTGGAAACAGTAGGCAGTGGCATAGGCCAAGAAACTGGCTGAGGAGGAGAAGGAATAACAGGGATAGAAGCAGGCATAGGAGCAAAAGACGGTGTCGATGTCATACAACCATTCTGTAGGCGGGTCTTCGATATCCTCCTCTTGGTCAAAGTTCAGACTACATCCTGGGCATCCTGCCAATCCGTTTTAAGTCCCATAGGCTTCGTGCGATCCTCAAGAAGTTCTCCCGATTCTTCCTGAAGAGCAGGATCTGCAGCTTGCAAGAAAAGCTCAACTTTTTCAACATCCAATGCTCTTTTTTCAATGGCATCAAGCTGACTATACCTCTCTTCAAATTCTCGAATCAACTCTGAAGTAGCTAGACCTTTGTTTCGCATGTAGACCCACTCTCGGAATGACCGCCGTGTAGCCATACCAAAGTCCTCAAGGAAATACTCTTCTTTCAGGGCCTTCTTAAAATCTTGCCAATGTGTATTTTGAATAAAAAGATCAGTCACTTTTGCCCTCAAGGCAGGTGTGACAAGACGAAGGAAGTACTTACTCATAAGTCCAGCTGGAACTCCAAAAAACCCCATCTTGATCTCATATGTCTTCAAATATGCTGAAACATTACGGCCATCAAATAGCTTCTTCTCATTCTCAACTACTTCAATAGCCTTAGTCGCGCTGTTTGCATTCTTGTGCGCCGAATATAGTTGCCTTTGCTGAGACAACTGTTGTTGATGTAATTGCTGTTGCTGCTGCATACACAATTGAGTCTGCTGATTTTGAAGCTGCATATACATGAACATATTCTGTAAAATCTGCTTTAGATCATCTGTTGAAGTACTTGATGCAGCAGTCATTGATGGAGCTGAAGTAGAGGACGTAGCTGGAATTGTAGAAGAGGCTGAAATAGATGCTGAAGTATCTTCCATCCTGAAATTTCTGCGACGCTTTCACGTCGAGTTCACCAAAGATGTCGAAGGGTTTGTGAAAGCAAAGTCGCGTCTTCAGAAGACCTTGATATATGTCAAGATGGAAGATCAATCAAATGAATAATCCAATGTCAGAGATTGAACTCATCATCAAACTGGTTCTAGCATTCAACTCTGAATCATATATTTTTAATAGCCATACAACAATTCCAGAACTCAATCAATAAATTCTGCTTGAGCAAAAGCAGTTGTAACTTTTGTTATCCAATATGTAAAGTTTAAAATGGTAAACTCATGGTGAGTTTAAATCAGAAAAGAACACTCTATCTGATTACTAGTTATGCCTTCCCAAAATTGCAGAAGGAAAACTGAGGACAGTTGAGAGTCTTTCCATCTTCTTCTTGGGAAAGTATAAAGTATTTTCTTGTCTGCTTAGGCTTCAGCATGTCATACAGGTAGAGTGCACGAATAGCATTCTTGTAGTCCACTAAAAGTAGATTCCTCTCTTCTATAGTGAACTCAACATCAAGTTTTCAGGGCTAATCTAATCAGAATAGGATGAGTAGGTGGCAGATCTGTCAGAGTTGTATTTGTAGCAACCTTCCAACATCGATTTCTCCACTTTATTGCAATGAGCCCTAGAGTTGCAAACTCTATATAAGACTCGCGACTCCTTATTCTGAGCGTCAACCAAGATCAGCACTCGGCCGTTGATCAATTGTCGATGGAGAAGTCGAAGGGTTGCTTATTCGTTTAATTTACTAGCTTCTTCCACAGGTAATTGACTTTGTGCTGTTGTAGGAGAGGCCACAACGCGGCTTGAATAATGTGCTAGAAGCAGTATTCAATGCACTACTCATAGTAAGGGTTTGATGCGTTGATGCATGTGGGATAGACTCCGTCGAAATTAAGCTCGTTTAGCCCCACAACTGTGATGTTGCCTTATACTCCACCATGAATCTTTCTCGTCGTCCAAGAGGAGCAGGCAGCTGAGTCAAGAACTAGATGTTGTAGTCATTGATGAAGATGGTCATAGCTCCTCGTCAGTAGGCAGGCAGCTACGTAGAAGGTTTCTTCTTTCCCCCCCACCCCATTGCTCCTCTTTTCGATGACGAAGAAAAAACTTACATTAGCCACGATTTAGAAATTTCCTGCCCCCCTAGAGAAAGCTTCACCCCCAATCCACGGCATCCTCTTCCGTTTCCAGCGGCTCCTCTTTTGCCTTCAGACTAATAAAGCGGACCCCAAATTGGCTTTTCTCCCCATCAAAAAAGTGGCCCTTGGGCAGACTCTGAATTGCTTCTTAGCTGTGGTCCATATTTAACATATATATATACCAATGCATTCCCAAGTACACTATTTCCTCCCAGTAAACCCCTTCTTACAATTTCAGCATGTATTATTTTGCCTTTTTCAGCTGCTTCTATGCTGCCACAGCTAATTCTACTTTCGATTGCAGTCAAATTTGTGACAAATTGCAAGCACACCATCAATATCAAAATGCTTTGCAAGATACAAGTTATGGCCATCATCCATATCCTTCCTGAATTGCATCCAATCATAAACATGGGAAGCCAATATTACCTGCACATCATTCAGTTGAAGCTGAAACTGGTTGTAAAAAGTAGAATACAGTGTTTCCTCATAAGTATCTGTGCCTCCACTAGTGGATGCTAGTTTGGAATTTCCATATTCTCTTTATGTATCCAATGCAGCTTTTTGCAATCCTCCAAGAATATACTCTTTGACTGTTTTAATGATTTCAACATTGCAGTACGCATCACAACAATTAGTTGACTACCAAAAGAGTCTTCCAGATTTTGTGGAAATATAAGAATTGGACTCTCTATTTGAATTTCCATGCTGATATGTCTTCCCATAGCCACAAGCTTTCAAGCCACACACATAAGTAATAGCATCCTGACCGATGCTTTTGAGTGTCATCTCATCAAGGAATTCCAATACTTCTCTATCACAGCCATGTTCAGCATATCCTATCATACGTGTCGTTTAGGATACGACATCTTGATCTGAGATATTGTCAAATACTTCTTGGGCTTTTCCAAGCATACCAGATTTTACATACATGTCGACCAAAGCATTATTGATTAATTCCTCTTGCTCCAAACCCTCTTCCACGTAGAACAAAAGTATAAACACAACAACTAAATATGTACAAAGTTTCAAATCCCACACACAACTTTTGGGTGGATTTCACACCTCGAATGCGCAGCAATATGACACCGCCTGGTTAGATGGGTCCACACGTCTACACTTAGCACGTCGGTGGTCATTATGACTCTCACATAGTCATTGACTCATTACTTATTATATTCAGGTTGTTACACCTATTTACAGCTGGCGTAGTTATAGCGCCAGTTGACTAGTGTAGTCGATTATGCATTGTTTAACTTAGTAGGCCACTTTCATTTATGTTTTATCTTATCTATACTTTGTGTACATTGTAAAGAGTATAGAAGAAGAAAAGGAAGCCAGCAAGAAAAAGTTTTGTCCTCCATCTCTCTTCTTGTCTCTTGAGTGAGCTTCTCCTTGTGCATTCTATGTGTGTTTGACGCAACATCTTGAGCAAGTCCCCCCACCACACGATTCTTGGCATGGTATCAGAGCCGCGCCACTGAGAGAGGCTGATTTTGAAGGTTGAAGCAAAGGAGAAGAAGGAAGGTTTGAGTAAGCAAGCCACGGGTAAGAAGCTCTCCCATTCTTCTACTCTCTCTCTTGGATAGTGCCTGTGGAGGCAACAGAAGCAGGGTCGAGCAAAAATCTAAGATTGCAGTGAGATTTGGTGTGTGCAAAGAGCACTATGTATTCTGCACATTAGCCCTTCAAGGATTTCCCGCAGTTATTTGGGGCATCTGAGGCCGTTTCAGGCCCCATTTTAGAGCCACAAGGTTGCGGAGAGCAGTTTCAGGGTACATTGTGATTTCGGCTATTTTGACCGAAATTGGGTGTCTAGGTTACATATTGCGAATCTGTAATTCTTGAGGTGTTTGCAGGAAGCAAACATAAGTTTTATCTGCAAACAGGTTGCAGATTACATGTATTGTTGAGCAGACAGTGAAAAAGGCTATCTGGTGTATTGTTGTGCACTATAGGTTGAAGGTTGCAGAAGATTTGCTTGCTATTTGGTATTAGTTTTGTGATAATGGCAGAGAACAGTGGTAGCCCCATCATTGAGAAGCTCGACAAGAACAACTATCCATCATGGAAGTTCCATGTCACGAACTTCCTTATTGGAAAAGGCCTCTACGAGTTTGTTTCAGGTGAAGAAAAGGAGTCGGAGGTGAGTGATCCTCCAACTGCAGAAGAGACAAAGGCACTGAAGGAATGGAATGCAAAAGATAAAAAGGTCATGTATTGGTTGTCTGCAGTAATTGAAAATATTATGCTGGGACACATTAGAAATGTAGAGAATTCATATGTAGCTTGGACCAATACTTGAAAGTATGTTTTTTGTAAATATAAAGGCACAAAAGCTTCAACTCAAGCAAGAGCTGAATACATTGACGAAAGGGAAGATGTCTATCAATGAGTATGCACTGAAGGTAAGGAGCATTGCAGATGTATTGGCAGCGATTGATGCAATGCCCGATGATGATGATTTGGTGTCGTCTATCTTGGGTGGACTTAACAATGAAAAGGCTTGGAAGTCTTTTGTAACTTCCGTATATGTGAGAAAGCCATTTCCAGATTTTGATGAGTTGGTCTCCATTATGATCACTGAAGAGATCAACATACAGAGTGAGACATCTGAAAGAAGTGGTGAACAAGTCCAAGCTTTCTACTCCAGTTCAGGAAGGGGACGTGGCAGGTTCTCTTCAAGAGGCCGTAGTAGAGGATGCGGTAGTGACAACCAGCAAAAGAGATTGAATCAGCAATTTGGTGATATGCAAGTATCACGAGGTCGTGGTAACTTTAGAGGCAGGGAAGCTTTAGAGGAAGAGGTGGATGGAAAAACAGAGGTTCTAACAACTCTAGTATTGTGTGTCACTACTGTGGCAAAACGGGTCATATTGCAACCCAATGTTATGCTAAGAAAGATGATATTTGCAGTGGTAAGTTGCAACAAGGAAACTATGCATCGTCTTCACGACAGAATGAAGACAAAATGAACGTCTATTTGTTACGCAGCATATGCTAAATGCTTTTACAGGAAAGGGAACACATGATGATGTTTGATATGTTGATTCAAGTGCATCCAATCATATGACCAGCCATGCAGGATGGTTTGGAGATATGCAGGATTTGCAAAATGCAGGTTATGTGCAGACGGGTGATAATTCATGCCACCCAATTTCACACATTGAAAAAGTTCCCTTATCCTTGCATGATGGTAAGACAAAGAGTCTTTCAGATGTATTACATGTGCCATCTATTACAAAGAACTTGGTATCAGTCGGTCAAATGGTAGAGCAAGGGCTGCAAGTCAGATTTAATGTAAAGGGCTGCTTTATAGAAGACTTCAATGACAAGTGCAAGTTAATTGCAAAGGGAAGTAGAGTTGGACATATGTTTACTTTGGATGCTCGAATTCCTACTATGAATGCTGCTATGTATGCTAAAGAAAAAGATATTCTTGTGGACATTGAAATTTGGCACAAACGCATAGGACATGCAAATGTACAAAGGATGAAATTAATGCAGTCCAAAGGGTTGGTTATAGGTTTGCCTACATTTAGAGTTGCAGAATTTCATAAGGTATGTGAAGCATGTCAGTTTGGTAAGCAGGCAAGACAACCCTTTTCACACGACAGAGATGTAAGTAGAAATATCATTGATGTCGTGCATACAGACATTTGGGGGCCTGCACAAATCGTATATCTTGGAGGCAGTTCATACTTTGTAACATTCATTGATGATTGTTCTAGAAAGCTGTGGGTATATTTTATGAAGGAAAAAGAGTGAAGCTTTTGAGCACTTTAGAACTTTCAAGGCTGCAGTTGAAAGAGAAACAGGCTTGAAAGTAAAGTGCTTGAGGTCAAATGGAGGGGGAGAGTACCTCTCTAATGAGTTCAATGATTTTCTGAGGTCTCATGGGATAAAGAGACAGTTCACATGCAGGTATACGGCACAGCAAAATGGGGTTGGAGAAAGGAAAAAATAGGCATATTGCAGAAGTTGCACGTGCCTTGATGGCTGAAAAGAATATGCCTAAGAATTTTTTGTCTGAGGCTGTTCATAGTGCTATTTATATTATGAACAGAACTCCCACAACTGCAATTAATGGTATGACTCCTGAAGAATGCTTTACTGGCAAGAAGCCTGGTGTATCACACTTGAAAGTGTTTGGCTGCATTGCAAATGTTCATGTGCCAGATGAGTTGCGGAAGAAACCAGATCCAAAGGATGAAAAGTGTGTCTTTATTGGATACTCTTTAGAGCAGAAAGGGTATCACTGTTATAACCTTGTCACATGTAAGTTCAGAGTGAGTATGGATGTCATCTTTGATGAAATGAGTAGTTGGTATGCATCTAGTGGTGATGCATTAGATGATGATGATGATCATGACACTCATGTGCAGGCTGAAAAGCAAGAATCATGAACTCTTAGTGGACCAGATACATCATCTAATAGTCCTTGGTCTGGGAGACTAAGGAGTAGCTCTACATCTTCGGGTGCATCTAGTAGCACTATAGGTAAAGACAAAGGAAAGAGTAAAGTTTCAGAAGGCATTGATGCAGTCCTTGATGGAGACTCCAATGGCTCAGAGAGCTTAGATGATGAGCTTGGTATTCTTTCTGTCAAGACACCAGGTGTATAGAGAGCTCATAATAATGCAAAGACTCCATTGAGTGATCCAGTGGTATGCAGATCTAGCAGGGTCAGATACCCTGTTAAAAGATTTGGTTTTGAAGGTTATGCAACTCATCATTATGCCTATATGGTGAAACTAGTTGAGGATGTTGAGCCCACATGTTTTGAGGAGGCTGTTGGTCATGCTCAGTGGGATGCAGCAATGGATGAGGAGATGGCTGCATTAGAGGCCAATAAGACTTGGAATCTAGTATCAATGCCAAAGGGCAAGAAATCTATTGGATGTAAATGGTTTTATAAGATTAAGCACAATGCAGATGGTTCTATTAGTAGGTACAAAGCTAGGTTGGTTGCAAAAGGCTATGCCCAGACATATGGCATAGATTATGATGAAACCTTCAGTCCAGCTGCTAGGATGGCAACTGTCAGATATGTGATTGCTTTGGCAATAGCCAAAGGTTGGAGGTTGCAGCAAATGGATGTGAAGAATGCCTTCTTGCATGGTGATTTGCAGGAAGAAATGTATATGGATTAGCCAGCAGGTTATGAAGATTTAGAGCATCCCACGTATGTGTGCAGGTTGAAGAAGGCATTCTATGGGCTCAAGCAAGCACCTAGAGCATGGTCTGACAAGATTAGAGAGTATCTTGTCAATATTGGCTTTTATGTTTCTGATATTGATCACTCACTTTATGTGAGAAAGGGAGATGCAGGTTTGGAAATCATAGTCATCTATGTGGATGACTTGATTATTACAAGTGATAGTGATAGTGGGATTGCTGAAGCCAAGGATTTTTTGAAGAAGAAGTTTGAGATGAAGGATTTAGGTGAGCTAAGGTACTTCCTTGGCATTGAGGTGATCAGATGTGATGATGGTAGATGGCTATCCGAAAGACAGTATGGCTTGGATATGTTGTCCAAGTATGGTATGACAGCATGAAAACCAATTTCAGTCCCGTTGGAGCAGAATGTAAAGTTGAGTGCTGATGTTGGGGATGAGATAGAAAACCCTACTATGTTTAGGAGCATAGTGGGGAGTTTGATCTACATGACCATTACAAGGCCAGACTTGAGCTACGTTGTTGGTCTTGTGAGTTAGTTTATGCAAGTATCTAGAAAGCCACATTTGGATGCAGTCAGACGCATATTGAGATATGTAAAGTCAACATTATACTATGGACTTTTCTATGAGGCAGGTACAGATGTACAGGTGTTTGGATACACAGATGTAGATTGGGCTGGTAGTATGTCTGATAGAAGATCTACCAGCGAATACATGTTCTCTCTTGGTAGTGCAGTAGTTGTTTGGAGCAGCAAACAGAAATCTACAGTTGCTTTGTTGAGTACAGAGGCTGAGTATAGAGGTGCTGTTGTTGCAGCATGTGAGGTAGTATGGCTACAAAAGTTAATGGCTGATTTGGATGTGTAGGTGGAAGGTCCAGTAGTCATTTATTGTGATAACATGAGCAGTATACAGTTGGCTAGGAACCCTGTGTTCCATTCCAGGACAAAACATATTGAGGTACACTACCACTTTGTGAGAGAGAAGGTACTAGCAGGTGAGATTGACTTAGTATATGTCAGTACACAAGATCAGATAGCTGATATCTTCACGAAGGCATTGGGTACAGAGAAGCTTCAAAATTTTCGAAGCTTACTTGGAGTTGCAGAGATGCAGTTGAGCTTGAGGGGGAGTATTGAGATGACAAGCTCAACACATGCGGACATTGATGATGGACCGCCTGGTTAGATGGGTCCACACGTCTACACTTAGCACGTCGGTGGTCATTATGACTCTCACATGGCCACTGACTCATTACTTATTATATTCAAGTTGTTACACCTATTTACAGCTGGCATAGTTCTAGCGCCAGTTGATTAGTGTAGTCGGTTATACATTGTTTGACTTAGTAGGCCACTTTCCTTTATATTTTATCTTATCTATACTTTGTGTACATTGTACAGAGTGTGGAAGAAGAAGAAGAAACTAGCAAGAAAACGTTTTGGCCTCCATCTCTCTTCTTGTCTCTTGAGTGAGCTTCTCCTTGTGCATTCTGTGTGTGTTCGGTGCATCATCTTGAGCAAGTCCCCCCCACCACGCAATTCTTGACATTGCATGCATGCATACATACATGTCACATAGATGATCCGACACACGCAAGGAAATCAAGATTGGGGCTGCAAAGCCCGAGTGATTAGATGTAAATGACTGGCGCTAACTGAGGGAGGAGGTTACAGATTCTCTAGGACGTTGGAGTCAGCAGCGCGAGGCGGCGAGGGCACGACTCGAGGCCGGAGTGGTCCATCATCTTGGGAGTGGCGGCCACAAGACATATTTGGAGGACTTTGTAAGTTTTTCTTTTGTTTTACTTTTTTATTTTTTTTGAAATATTCTTTGTACTGACAATCATGTTTCTAACAGTTAGCATTATGTTTTCTTTTCAGCACTCCATTAAAAATCGCGATCCAACTGGCCTTGAGACTCAATATGCAGAGAGGCATAGTCTCACTGCATTGATTGACCGATTGTATAGATGCGGAGGCCCTGTAAGTCACTCATATTTCTTGTCCGTAGTTACCATGAGATATTTAAATGCATTATTGTATGGTGGACTAATGTATTGTTTCTTTTTTTGCAAATTCCGTTCGATGCTCTTTTGCAGTGCGACGAGCTTTCAGGGGACGAGGATTTGTAGCTCGCCCTTGGATCCCTGGAGCGCACACACCTTTATTTTTGAGTCGCCTGATCTATGTGGATATTTTCTATGTATTAGTGATATCCTGTCATGATTGTACCAATCGCTTTTTATACAATCATTTATTTATTTCATGTATCAGTTTTATGATTTCAGTATACATTATTTTTGTTTGCAAGCGCATTGCACATAGTAGTGTAGAAACTATTTTGTATGGCTCTCATAAAGCACACTGTGCTATATGTGGCAGGGCAGCTTATTGCCCTGCCACAAATTTCTTTTTTTCCTATTACCGTCGCTATTAGCGTCGCAAATTTTACTGCTCGTGTCGCTATTGGCATCGATATGCACGTCGCAAACCGTTTGCGATGCTGATAGCAATGCAAATATCGAAGCTGATAGCGACGGTTTTCGATGTGCATAGCGACGCCAATAGCGACGTTGATAGCGACGCCAATACCGACTGTTCTATGGCGTCATTAATAATGATGCTTTTTGCGACGATGGTGGAAAATTTTATTGTTTGTATTTTCATCGCTTTAAACGTCGGTACAAGGCCTATATCTTGTAGTGGCGGGATGATGGTAATAGCATAGTCTTGTTCCTACATGAGAATATCATCACCCCTTTTGGTAGTCCCCTAGAGCTGATAAGTGACAGAGGCACTCGTTTCATAAATAAGATCATGAAAGAACTCACAAAGCTATATAAGATTCGCCATCTCAAGTCCACACCCTATTATCCCAGAGCCAATGGCCAAGTCAAAGTTACCAATCGCATCCTCTGTTCAATTCTAACAAGAACGATAGCCGCACATCGGCGTGATTTGGATGATCTACTTATTGAGGCCCTCTGGGCGTACAGAAACCTCCCATAAGGCAGCTACAAGGACAAACTCCTTTCAAATTAGTGTATGGAATGGAAGCCGTCTTTCTTGTTGAATTCGAGTTACCCTCTCTATGTGTGGCCATCAATGAACACTTGGGAGATGATGAGTGCATGCAACGCCATCTCTTGCACTTAGAGTGTCTCGAGGAGATCCGCAAGATGGCCCTACAATGCATGGAAGCCACACAAGCTCGTAGAAAGGTCTATCATGATAGCTTCATCAAGCAGAAGGAGTTCAATGAAGGCGACTTAGTCCTTGCTTATGATTCTCAATTTTGGCAAGTTTCTAGGCAAGCTTCAACAACGCTAGATGGGTCCTTAAAAGGTATTGTCGTCAATCTGAATGGCTCAGTCCAAATCCAGACAGTCAATGCTTCGAATGATCCCTTCCTTATTAATGGCTATCGCCTCAAGAAGTATTACCCTCCTTGGGAATCCTAACAATCACCATCAATAGCTTCCTCATTCCTTGTCCAATGGCCAATAAACCTTTACATAATGGTACTAATAACCCTCTTGCTGATCATGATGATATGGTTTCTTTTTTATAGCCCCTCACAGCCACCTTCCCCTCCCCCTTAGCTTCCCTTCTGACTGATACAACAAATGTAGCGAGGTTGGTTCTGATACTACATGGTGTCCCTACCATTCACTGCTTCAAAGATAATGAGAAAAAAAATTAAAATAATAAAATAAAATAAAAATATATTACTCATGGGAGAAAAGGACTTCGATTCCTATCATGCCGACCTATTCTTTGAGAAAAGGTGAAAATACCCTCGAGAGTAGGAAAGAAGAATAAATAAATAAAATAAAATAAAATAAACAAATTGTTATGGGAGAAAATGAAGAAATTTTCTATCATAGTAGGCCTCATTCCGAGAAAAGGTGGAAACACCCTTGGATGGGACACTGGCTATGGAAAAGGTGGTAACACCCCACAGTTCAAGATAGTCAGACACTTTTCCAAAAGAAATCCCAAAGCCACCTCCCTTGGAGTGTTGTCTTTGTACTCCCCGCAAAACATGTGATTCCCTATCACAGAGGACATGATTTCCAGAAAATCTATAGTACCAGTTATATGGGTTACCTCCATTGGTACGCCTCATCATCAACTCCTTGATGCTAGCAACAGACGAAGTGATCTTCATCGATAAACAATTGAGTGATGTGAGCTTTCATCCTAACAGGATGGGCTATGAGTATGGGGTGCCCTCTATATTTATCAACAAAGCGTGAAATAGAGGGTGGGGTGAGTGACCAGTCCTTTCCCTTCAATTCAAATGAGAGATGAGCTATGTGTGTGGGAGCTTTTGCTCAACCGCCGAGACCCACAAATTGCTTATTGTTTCAAGCATTCCAAGCCGAGCACTAATGGCTACCTCTCACATAGCCGATGCGCCATCCATATCTACAGGTGTAGTGAGCTTACCTCCGCGCCGTTCGAGTTACCTCCTCTCCCACGCACTCCGGTAGCTCCACGATCCAAGTGCAAGCTTCAAGCAAGCTCCATCCTCAAGCTCCACGCTCCAAGCTCCATCACCGCGAGCAAGAGAAGAGAAGTGAAGAGAAAAGAAGAAGAGAGGAGAAGATGGAGAGCTTCTCCACCCCACGGTCCCTCACCCTCACACACTCACTCCCTCTCTCAAGCACAAGCTCAAGCAAGCAAGAAGAAGAAGAAGAATAGGAGAGCTACTTTTGGCCACACACAAGAATGAGCTTCTCATTTACTTTTCAACTTTATATACAAAACCCTAAATCCCTTTTGGGCGGTCATCCCTTTTTCCCCTTCTTTACATGGCCGACCGTCGCTTAGGCCCTTTTTCCCATTGTCCTTCTATCTCTTTAGCTTCGTTTCCACCACCCATCTTCATTTACAAATTGCACGGGTAAGAGTGCGGCGCTCCTTGAATTAAACCATGATGCACTTGCGCTCTTTTACAAGAGTTTTGACTTGTGATTTTCCTTGTGCACCTTTGTCTTCCGTTTCTCTTTGCCTTGGCTTTTGTCTTTGTCTTCAGTTTTAGCTTTTCGGATTTTCCATCGCCTGGCACTCTTTTACAAGATTTCAGGGTGCGCCTTTGTATTTTAAAGTGCACCTTTTCCCTTTTCCATTTACCTTGGACTTTTAAGGTTGCCCTTGCGCTTTTGGCCTTTTCTCCTCTTCTTTCTACAATCGGGCTACCTTTTTTCTGCCTTTGCCCTGCATCTTTTTTATTTCCTTTTGCTTTCTTCGTGTTGGGGTTAACATTACCCCCTCCTAGACGAGTGCCAGTCCCATGGCACTGTGCGTCAGAGGTAGCATACGGAGCTTGCACTAAGGACGTGGGTGGAAGGGTTGTTGTGGGTTGCGTTGGAGGAGCTCTTTATGTTGGTGTGGAGGAAGGGCGTGGGTGGCACTGCGCTGTTCCGATCAGCTGGTGGTATGATTGTTGGAGGTGGCGATAGGGCTACTCGTTGGGAGTGGCCACTCATGGCTGGCACGGGGTTCGGTGTGCGTGGGATGCTCATGGTGGATCCTGCTCGTAATGATCTGCTGGTGGTTTGCATGATGAAGTAAAGGACAAGAGTTCAGAGTTGAGTGTTGATGTGGATCTAACAGCGCTTTTGTGGGAGTCTTTAATACTTGTAATTGGAAAACCTCTCAGGTAGTCTCACCCTAGGGGTAGTGCTAGTCTGCGTAGCGTGCACAAGACATAGTTTGATTAGTTTGGGAGACAGGTCGAACTCGAAGCAAGCCTGGAGTATTGTCCTGCACTTAAAGACCCAAACTATGTATAGACTTTGGTGCAGATATTATGTGAGTGCTCATGCATACTTAGATATTACGTAGGTAGGAGGCCACACGCTAGTTTCTCGTAACAATGTGTGGATGAAGCAAAGTTGTCCAGGTTGAGAAGTTCTCATGAAGGTGTATGAGACATCCTTTTCCTTGTGACGGCATGACGTAGCATAATTAAATACGGGGACACTGCACTTTCGGTAGTTGGAAGCTATTGGAACTGCGTTGTTGAGGACGGTGTACCACCATTGATCGCATTGGTATTGAAGCAAAGTGCCAGAGGGGACTGTGCAAGTGGGTTAGGGTGACATGTCTAACCCTAGGCTAGACAAGCTCCCTCGATATGTCCTGCCCTTGATATGCCCTGAACTATTGTGGGGGATGCTAGGGGGTTAGGGGGCTAGACACGGAACCAGCCGACCGAAGTCACTGGACGCACCTCACTTAAGGACCCCTAGGTGCGGTGCTGTGATTGTGGGTGCTTTTTTTTTTTTGCCAAAGTACAACCACTGCAATATGCTGAGGCTATGAGCCTTTTTGGCTGGGAAATGTCAAGTTTGGAAATCGATATGACAACGATGATTGTGCCCGAGCCTTGTTATTAGGGAAGCCGTTGTTTTGATATTGGTGTGATTGCGGGGGCACGCGTCGTGAGCTCACTGTAGCGCTTGGCCCTAGAAGAGAGTGTAGCCCATGACTATGCTTTGGTACGAGAAATGGGGGTACTCGCAAGGGTGATTTTTTGTGTTCCGCATCGTGGTTGTGTTGCGGTTCGTGTGTGGTTTGTGGTCTTGCGGTGGCCTGGCTGTTGGGCATGTTTGCACGACGACATCTGTCATCCTGCATCCACTTGTCACTTCGTGAGAGTATATGCTCGCTTGCGTTAAGCACATCGAACAAATGCAATCATGCTAAGACATAATTTTTCAAAATTCCATGATGTCTATTGGGATGCCAATTTCATTGCCTGTTAAGGTCGCATACATTAATGAGAGGTAACGGAAATGTGTACAAGGGGGGGTCTTGCCCCTTTACTTCATCAAAAACAAAAAGTTATGGCGTGCTGACTTTTCGAGCTACTTGCACATCATTGGGGTTTAGTCAATAGGTACGAGGTGGGGTGAGTCTAGTTGGCTAGGCGACCGGGGCGGTGCTAGTATGGGGTTCCCGTGAGGCTATGCAAGGAACATGTCGGCCGGGACATGAATGGTCTAGTCTCGGGGTGCTACCATTTCCAGAATGTTCTTAAACAATTCATTAAATTCTTCCCTATCCTGGGCCGCCTTGTCACTTCGTGAGCACCTGGTTCTCGGGCGTGCGTTGGGGGTCTGTGCAACCAGCGTTGCCACATGCTGCGCATTCCTTTGAGTTTTGACTTTCTTGGCCTGGGGATTCTTCGGCCTTCATCCTAGACAGTGTTGCTTAGGGCCTTGCTTCTTTGCGTACCTTTTGAGGGTGGGTATGTAGCGCACCGGTGAAGGGGCACGTGCTGCATGTTCTCGGCATGTGCGAAGAGCATCCTTGCATGCCAGTTGGCCATGGTTCTCCATGTTTTTCTTTTGGAAACCTGCAAAATGCAATATAAGAGTTAGGCTTTGATATGGGATAAGGGCGTTCTTAATGCAGAATTGCACTGTGGGTTATCTAATGCATATGACTTAGAAGAGGCGGAGTGGGACGCGCTGTGCTCATTGTAGCGGGTTGGCCCTTGTGATGTTGTTGACTCAGCCTCCTGCCAATGGCAGGTCTTGGCTCACGCCGAGTTACATTGGCTGGTGGTTTCGCATTTAGAAGACTCCTCCTCGGAAGGATAAGCCGGGGAGGAGATCGTGGATAGAGAGAGAGGGACTGCGCCCTGCTTACGTCCTTTGGACCGAGCTACCGTGGTGGTAATGCGGAGCACATGCTCTTTGCCTGGAGGTGAGCATGATGTGGTGAACATGGAGCCAGCCTAGCATAGCTTGGCAGCCCTGATTTGTCTGTCTGTGCTTGACTCCTTGTGGCTTGTGCGTGTTGATAATGTCTGTACAAGGTGATACGAAAATCATTGTATATATATGTGTACACCCATTTGTCTGAACCCTTGGCGTTCCACTAGGATAGAAACCAATGGTAGAACTCAGGGTTGTACTAAAGCGTGGCACACGCATCTAGCACCCGTGGTAGTTTACTTAATACTGATAAATATTTTGCCACATCGAGTAGCATGGAACCTTGTCCGAGTCTACTGGCGACATGTAACTCCTCCTTAACAAGAACTTTATCAAACTAGAGGGTTTTCTTGGCTTGGTTTGGCCCATTCCTTGCCCTGAATGGAAATCAACACTCGAAGGGAGGTTGGTGCCACATAGATTGGGTCTCTTTGGGATCTCCATTTGGCCAATCGCTCCTCAGAGACTATCATGATCTGAGCCCCCAGTTCGGCCATTGCAACGCGGCCTTCGCACCAGCGCTACTCAAATCGACTCTAGCTTGATAACAATTGCTTTAGTCTCTCTATGTCTACGAGATTCGGTTGGCAGAGAATTTCATTGAACATGTTGGTTAAGCGCACTTTGTCAGCTTCCTCGCCCAAGATGATTCACAAGTGTTCGTGTAGGAGCCTGCTATAGTGCTCATCAAGGTATTCCTACTCTTCCCAGGATAAAGGGAAGGGCAAGTAATCTCCAAGCTACTCCTTGGGGATTGTGCCCATGTCTGCAAGGATGTAAACGCGTGCGAACACCTTGAGTTTAGCATCCAACTCAATTAAGCATTCTATGACACTTCTATGTTCAATGAGGGCTTGCTCGGTTGCTATTTCATGTAAGGTTCTAGGAGTTTGCCTAGGCTTTAGCATAGCTGGGGGTTCAGGTCTATATGAGCAAGATTGGTCAACGCTAGGATTGCTCATCCTCTTGGGGTTTCCATGTTTATCTTGAGGCTTTGTTATTGCGTCATGGTTCTACTTAGGTGTGACTGGTGTGAATTCGTCACCCGTCGTGACAGTGTTATATCCACTTTTGATTTGTCAATGCGAGTTCTTTTGTCAGTGGATAGAGTGTTGCAAGTAACCATTGATGGTAACGACTGTTTTGTTTTGTCGGAGCACATAGATGTGTTTGAGGTTTCACTGCTATTAGGAGAGGCATCAGTGGACTCATTGGTGGATGGACTCGATGCTTTATTCATCAGCTCTCCAACACTCTTCGTCCCAATGTTCTTGGGGTCCACAACCACCTCCAACTGTTGTTTTCGCTGTTTTCTCCTCGTTTTCTTGGTCAGTGCAGGTGCATCTATTGTCTTTGGACCCTGGGCTATATCGACCGTTGATGTGCTTGGTTGGGCCTCAGCCTTTCGCTTCTCTATTGGGTCCTCATGGGACCTAGTGGTGGCCTACGGAGTAGCCTTGCTAGGTTGCATGGGTACAACTGTCTCCCTTTTGGGAGAGTCTAGCTCTTTCGCCCATTCACCTGTACTTAACTCCTCCAGCCCAGGTTCTAAGCGCTTTGGAAGTGCTGGAGTTGTTAAGAAGGTAGGTCGCGACACCTCCTTCATAGGTAAACTACTAAGGATAATTTCTGCAAGGGGCTTTTTCACGGCCAAAGGCTGTGACGGCTGTGATCCCTACTTTGAAGTACTAGCAGCTAGTTCGGTGGACCTGCTACTATTGGTGGATTGTGGTATCCGGTCCTTGAGGCGATCGGAGGTGGTTGCATATTTTGTTGCCCTTTGAGCATTCTGATGAAGTAAATTCGGTATGCTAGCCTCTATACTATGCCACAAACTCCCTTCTGCCACAAAGTGAATGAGGTAAGGGCACCACCTAGTCATGGAAGAGAGGACTAAGACGCTATGCAAGAGGGAGAGGAGATTGTGAGAGAGAAGAGAGGAAAACTAAGAGAGGGAGAGAGAGAGAGAACTACAAAAAAATAGATGAATCAATAAACTTAAGAGATGGAGAACCCTCGGGACATAACCAATATACACAATATGGACACCAATATCATGGGCTTGTTAGATTGTAGAGCATACATAAGCTATTGCCCTTTGGATGGCTCCAAATCCATTTCATATCTTTTATTTTCACATTATACATTTTTCTTTCACCTTCCTCCATTGATCTTTACTCTTCACCCCCCCTTGGTAAACCGGTCCATGAAATATTTTCATCCAGTGATTTCTTGGATTTCCCAAGAGGTTGTTTCCACCCTCTTCTTTATTTCAAAGCTCCAAATATACAAAAAATCAACAAATGTTAGAAAAATATTTTTTTGTGATTTCCTCGAATCACATTCATCTGTGTAGATCGAGCATGAGTTGATCTGGTCACATTGGGTTGCATAGGCGTATCCTTGGTCCGAGAGACACGGCTAGTGTCATATCCCCCCTCTTGGATATTTAGAAGCCTTGATGGAGATAGAGATTGAGAGTGAGCATCCGCCATTGACGACTGCTGTTGTACTTCCTATGTCCGTTTGGAGAAGAGGATGTAGGAGATTTGGGACTCCTACGTGGGCTTTGCACTGCTTGGAGAATTTGCTCGTGATTGTTAGACGATTCTGTCATTAGCTTTGTTGAGCAATCAGCCTCATCTTGAGCAATGTTGTGCCTGTGGTGCTCATTATCCTCTTGGGAAGTCAAAGGCTCCTTGGGCACTAGTGGACCTTGTGCACGCTCGATAGTTACCTCTGATATCTGCTTGCTAAGTACGCTAGGCTAGGGATCTACTTTTTGATAGGCCATGTTTGGTTTCTTGATTTCAATAGTGAGGGTCTCAATCACTCCAAGATTTTTGGTTCAAGACTTGGATTTTCGTTTAGGTTTCTTCCTACGCCTCTCTGCTTTGGACGTAAGTTGGGCTTCTGACAGAAGTGGTTTAGCAGGGGGTTTTGGTATCCAAATCCATTGATTGCCTGCATAATACCCTTGAGCACGAAGTAGCACCTTGGATATCCATCGTGGCATTGAGCTAGCTCTCCATCGACACCTTCATTTATAAGGCTTGGGTTTCCTTCTTGGTCTTCTATGATATTTGTATGAAATCCTATCCTTGGCCTTGTCTCCTAACCCATTTGTTTCAAGTATAGCCTCACTCGCTGGTTCTTTTTGTTCAACCTGTGCTTGTATTAATTTTCTCCACAACTCCTTGCTCTCATTGCCAGGCTTGCTTGGCATGGAAGAATGCTTCTTACCATTCTCTCGAGATTCGTTGAGGTCACCCTTGCTAAAGGTTGTGACTATCCTCACACCTAGTAGTGTCAGGCGTATCCTCTGTTCTACATAGTCAGCCTCACATTTGGTCGCCCTTTTGAAGGGTCTTCCCAGGAGGATTTCCTTACCATATTCAATATCATTTTGAGGAACATGAAACAGGATAGGCAATCTTTTAGTCTCAATTGTTGCAAGGACATTGCATTTCCCTATGAGTGCTTGTGGAGGTCCCCCATAAGGGCTAAGGGTTGCATTAGTCGATGTCAGCTCTGGTTGGCCTAGTAGGGTCCATGCCCCATAGGCCAAGACATTAAAATATGCCCCTTCATCAATCAGAGCATCGATGGTACGCTCTCTCTTTGCGGTGAGTTTGACCCTAAGATAAGCAAGTGGTACCATATCTTCATCTTCCGATTCTTGGCTTGTAAATTTAAGCCTCTTGACAAATGCCCTTGAGTCCATACTTGCATGACCAGACAGGGATTCTCCACCAATGTCTTGGGTTGTCTGTGAGGTGTTTCTTAAGGTATATCTCTCGTCAAGGGTATCATGTCTAGTCATCTTGGCATTTGTAGCTTGTTGATATTACATTGCTCTCTGACTAGACATGGTTTGAACACAATGTCTTTGTGTTCTCGGGGTGTGGCCTTTTTTCCCTTGATGGGACTAGATTGGCCCGTTAAGGTTCTAGGGTCTCTGTTTGCCTCTATTTGAGTATAGCCTTCTGGTTTCTCCTTTGCAAAGGAGCTTCCATGCTCGCGTAGGGCCGTTACTGCCCGAGGGTCTAAGTTGGAGGGTCTGTCACCGCACGCTTTCTCCCTCCAACCTGCTTGGAGTGGAAAAGGAAGGGATAGGGCCCCCTTTGCGGGGGTCTTGGAGATGGTCCCCTCCTCGACCCATAGGATCATCGTGATAGGCACCATACACAGCTTGGAGGGTCGTTCTGCTAACTCTTGAACCACTTACTCGAGGGTTCGGCCAAGTCGTGGGTCTACAGTGCGCCTTTCATTCTATATAGCCTGTGGGGTCGATTCTGGGGCTCGGCACTCCTTTTCCACTTCGTTGCCTCGTTTGTTTTTGGGTCTAATCAAGCTTTTCCCCTCGACGGATTGTGCCTAAGTCCTTGGTCTTGTGATTGTCTGCCTCTAGCTCCTAAGTGGTTGCGCCCTACGATTTTGCCTATTCCGTGAGCCAGAATAGCGTTATGGGTGTCCTACGGGCTTCCGACAGTTCGCACTATTGCATTTTAGCAGGGCCAAGTCAAATTTCTAAAAATTGGATAAAAATTTGCACTCGGACCAATTAATCCAAATTGCAGGGTCCGAGTAGGTCACTCGGACGAGCCGAGGCACAGAGCCGAGGGCCGAATTTCAGGGTTGGAATCGAACAATTTTGATTCAGACGGCCCAATGGCAAATTCGGACCAGGTGACTCAGACGGGTTGAATGGCACTTGAGCCAAGGACTGAATTTGAGGCTCGGACGGTTTGTTTGGATGGGCCGAGGCCGAATGTGCCACATGGTAAAAAGTTTTGATTCGGACGGGCTGAATGGGCTCTCTCGAATAGTTTTGACTCAGACGGTCTTCAGAGGGCCGACTGGGATTTTGGCCGAGTGGTTGGCTGGTCCGAGGGCTGTTTGAGGGTCGAGTCTGAGCCTCAAACCAGAGTCAACGTGACTCGGACGCGCCAAACGCCGTGCGTGTTTTCGCCGAAGCTCCAAAAATTCATCGTGCAGGGTGTTGGGGGTCGTCCATGTCAAGAATCGCGTGGTGGGGGGACTTGCTCAAGATACTGCGCCGAACACATATAGAATGCACAAGGAGAAGCTCACTCAAGAGACAAGAAGAGAGATAGCCAAAACATTTTCTTGCTAGTTTCTTCTTCTTCTTCCACACACTTTACAATGTACACAAATTATAGATAAGATACAACATAAAGGAAAGTGGCCTACTAAGTCAAAAAATGCATAACCGACTATACTAGTTGATTGGTGCTATAACTATGCTAGCTATAAATAGGTGTAACTGTTGAGATATCGAGATCCACTCGTGATATGCCAGGGTGACCATTGTGCATTTATGTCACTGACTTGTCAGTTTTGAAGATGCGGTTGGTACATCGCCCATGAATAATAGCTAGATGACATCTATCCTTATCTACTCTAGTTCATGGCTCAGTTAGTATGCCACCTTAGTTAGTTGAGTTTGGTTTTGAGACCCATATATAGGGTTCTTCTATTTCTATGTACTAGAGTTCTTTTTGGCTTACACAACTAAGAAGAGGAAAATTGTTTTCAGCCTCCACCTTTGTGTGTATTCCCCCATTGTGCAAGCAAGAAAGCTACAAGTGAGACTCCTTCCTTCTCTCCCACAATCTTGACATGGTATCAGAGCCTTGTTCGTGGTAAGGAGCTCAAGAAAGCAAACCAAGTTCTCAATGTTCTAGTAAGAGGACCAGTGTTGCTTTCATTTTTCTATTTTGGGAGCAAGTCTCTGCAGCAGGTAACACAGCTAGAAAGTGCAAGAGTGCATTGTCTCAGATTGAGACGCCCTTTGCGGTGTAGCAAGAGGGCATTATATGCTATGAGAGAGGGCTTTAGCCCCTAGTTGCTCTATTTTTTTTATTTGAGGCCATTTCTGGCCTGTTTTGGAGGCAGAAGTTTTCTGCACGCACTCAGGAAAAGACCCAGTTTTATGCTATGCGACCACTGTTTTACAGGTCGGTGAAAAGTTTCTGTAGAAATTGCATCGTATGCTTGTGCGCAGAGACATTGGGAGTTACAGAATCATCCCTGTTGCCTGTTGATACAAAATCGTCACTAGGAAGTGACTGTGTGGTCAAATACCACTTTCGTCAGTTTTGCAGATTTGCCCTTGTGAGGCTAAAGCTGTGTTCTTTGCAGTGACAGAATTTTTTGCAGTGTTCTGTAATGGCGTCTGATTCTCTTTCACAGATTGTCACTGAAAAGCTTGACAAGAACAACTTCCAAGCATGGAAGTTTAGAATGAAGAATTTTCTTATGGGAAAAGGATATTGGGAATTCGTTGCAGAAAATGAAGAAGAACCAGTTCTTCCTGATGTTCCCAATCAACAGCAAATGCAAGCATTTAAAGCATGACATGAGAGAGCCAGGAAAGTTATGTACTGGCTGTCTATCAGCATTTCAGACTCTATGATTGTGCATATTCAAGATGCAAGTACGCCAAAGGAGGCATGGGATACTTTGTCAAAAATGTATAGCATCAATACGCAAGCCATGAAAATGCAGCTCAAGCAAGAGTTGCACAATGTGCAAAGAGAAAATATGAGCATCAATGACTACCACATGAAGGTGAAGAAGATTGCAGATGCACTTTCTTCCATTGGGTCGCCAGTGGAAGATGATGATTTAGTTTCTGTGACCTTGAATGGTCTAGGAAAGGATTATGCACAGTTCCGAACATCCATTTCCGTCTGTGAAAGATTTCCTGATTTTGAGGAGTTGATTGCTCTTCTAATTTCTGAGGAGCAGAGAAATGGTGGTGCATCTTCTTCAGGAGGAACTTCAAAAGAAGCTGTCTTCTACTCAAATGCTGGAAGAGGTAGAGGCAAAGGTAGAAGAGACCGATCTGGAGGCCACGATAGAAATCAGAATATGCAGCAAACTCAAGAAAACCAGTCCTATGGAGGAGGACGTGGTAACTCTAGAGGCAAGGGGAGCCAAAGAGATCGTGGTGGATGGCAAAGAGGGCAAAATGCAAACAATAATGTTGAATGCTACTACTGTGGTAAAATGGGTCATATGGCTAAAGACTGTTATAAAAAGCAGAATGACATCATGAATGGAAAATTGCAACAAGGGAATTATGCGTCTTCTAGTAGACAGGGTGATGACAGAAATGAGCATTTGTTTATGGTGCAGCACATGAACAATTTTGTGACAAGTGCAAAAGAAAGCAACGATGTATGGTATATTGACACAGGTGCATCAAACCACATGACAGGTCATGTAGAATGGATGGAGGATGCGAGGAAAATGGAAAAACCAGGATTTGTGGAGACTGGTGATGATACTGCACATCCTATTGTGCAGATTGGAAAATTTCCTTTGTCTATGCAGCATGGAAAAAAGAAATACCTATTTGATGTATTTCATGTCCTAAATATCACCAAGAATCTGGTTTCTGTTGGTCAAATGGTTGAGCAGGGCTTGCAGGTCAGATTTAATCCTCATGGATGCTTTGTTGAGGATATAAAAAATAAAGGTTGCTTGATAGTAAAAGGAAAGAAGAAAGGCAGAATGTTTACGTTGGATGCAGACATGCCTGAATTGAGTGTAGCAATGTTTGCACATGGGACTGATGTAGTTGCAGATATTGATATCTGGCATAAGCGCATTAGTCATGTTAATGTACAGTGACTTAAATCAATGCAGACCCAAAATATTGTTGCAGGATTGCCTAAATTCAAGGTTGCAGAAATGCATAAGGTATGTGAAGCCTGTCAATTTGGAAAACAGGCAAGGAAACCATTTCCTAGACATATTCAAGAGAGTAAGAAGCCATTGGAATTAATACACTCTGATGAGTGGACTACTAAAGCTGCATCTCTTGGAGGCTGTCATTATTTTGTCACTTCTATTGATGACTATAGCAGAAAAGTTGGGGTGTATTTTATGAAGAAGAAAAGTGAAGTTTTTGGGCATTTCAAAACTCTTAAAGCCATGGTTGAAAAAGAAACAGACCTGCAAATAAAATGCCTAAGGTTAGATGGAGGGGGAGAGTACCTCTCAAATGAGTTTGCAAGGTTCCTGCAGGAGCATGGCATAAAGCAGCAATATTCATGCAGTCATACCCCACAAAAAAATGAAATTGTAGAAAGTAAAAACAAGCATATTGGAGAGGTATCTCGTGCCATGCTCAATGAAAAAGACTTGCCAAATTTTTACTGGGCTGAAGCAGTTGCTACATCAGTCTACATAATGAATAGGACTCCCACTGCAGGAATACATGGGATGACTCCAGAGGAGAGGTATACTGGTAGGAAACCAGATATTTCTCATTTGAAGATTTTTGGTTGCATTGCCTATGTTCATGTGCTAGATGAGTTGAGTTCCAAGTTGGATCCAAAAGCTGAGAAGTGCATCTTTATTGGTTACTCTCTACAGCAAAAAGGGTATAGATGCTATAACCCTTCTACTCGTAAGTTTATAGTGAACAGAGATGTTGTTTTTGATGAGATGAGTAGTTGGTGTAGACCAGTAAATGTGATTGATGATGTAGATGCACAAAATGGTAATGTTGCACAGAATTCATAGCAGCAGTCACATAAAGTATTAGTGGACTTGGAGTGTCCTCTAGCAGTGGTTCACATTCTTTGCCATGGACAAGCAGATTGAGTTCAGGAGAATCTCCTCAAAACAATGCAGATAGTGGTATGCAGGTTTCACGAAAAGAAAAAGAGAAGGTAGATCAGCCCATGTTTGATGTGAATACAGGCCACTCTTATGTGGATGGTGAATCCAGTGGCTCAGAACAGAGCATTGATGATGAGTTGGGTATTCCTTCTATTGTTACACCTGGAGTAAGGAAGACCAGGGATGTTTTGAGAGCACCTGGGAGTGAACCTACTTTGCGCAGGTCTACTAGAACTAGGTATCCTATGGATAGGCTGAGATATGATGGATTTACAGCCATTCACTATGCCTATATGGTCAAAGTGATACATGAACTAGAACCCACTTCTTTTGAGCAAGCCATCGGAAAAGAAAAATGGGAGAAAGCCATGGATAAAGAAATGGATGCCTTGGAAGCAAATGCTACATGGGAATTGGTACCTTTGCCTAAAGATAATAATGCAATTGGTTGTAAGTGGGTTTATAAGGTGAAGCACAATGCAGATGGTTCTGTGAACAGATACAAGGCAAGATTAGTAGTCAAGGGATATGAACAAACATATGGCATTGATTATGAAGAAACATTCAGTCCGGTTTCAAGGATGGCAACCGTAAGAGTAGTCATTGTTATGGATGCATCAAAGAAATGGTCTTTACATCAGATGGATGTAAAGAATGCCTTCTTGCATGGTGATTTGCAAGAAGAGGTCTATATGGAGCAGCCACTAGGTTATGTGCATGCTGTTCATCTTGAGTTTGTTTGCAAGTTGAAGAAAGCCTTGTATAGCTTGAAGCAAGCACCTAAAGCATGGTCTGACAAGATAGGACAGTATCTTGTCACTATTGGCTTTCAGATTTCCAAGGCAGATTTCTCACTTTATGTGAGAAAAACAGAGAAAGGTATTATGCTGCTTGTCATTTATGTTGATGGTGATAGTGGTGAAGATATCCTTCATGTGAAAATGCTATTGAGGCAGAAGTTTGAGATGAAGAATTTGGGAGATCTGCGTTATTTCTTGGGCATTGAGGTGATTAGATCACCAAGTGGGATACGACTCTTGTAGAGGCAGTATGGATTGGACATGCTGTCCAAATATGGGATGACAAGCTGTAAGCCTATTTCAGTTCCTTTGGAGCAAAATGTGAAGCTAAGTTGTGCAGATGCAGGTGAGCTTCTGGAAGACCCTACTATGTAAAGACACATAGTAGGAAGTTTGATTTATATGACTATTACCAGGCCAGATTTGAGCTATGTTATTGGATTGGTAAGTCAGTTTATGCAGGCTCCAAGGAAACCGCATTTGGATGTGGCCAGACACATACTTAGGTATGTGAAGTCCACATTGCAGTATGGACTACTTTATGAGAATGGGGTTCAGATACAGTTGCATGGATACACTGATGCTGATTGGGCTGGTAGCATTTCTAATAGACTATCTACCAGTGGATATGTGTTCTCTTTTGGGAGTGCTGAGTCACTTGGAGTAGCAAGAAACAGCCTACAGTTGCCTTGTCGAGCACAGAGGCTGAGTACAGGGGTGCAGCAATGGCTGCATGTGAGGTAGCTTGGTTGCATAAGCTACTTTATGATATGCATCAGCCTACAAATGGGCCAATTGTCATTTATTGTGACATCATGCTAGAACAAAGCACATTGAGGTGCATTACCACTATGTGCGGGAGAGGGTTTTACTAGGTCTTATTGATCTAGTTTATGTCAGCATAGAGGATTAGGTAGTTGACATATTTACGAAGGCATTGGGCGTAGAGAAGCTACACAAGTTCAAAGACGTGCTTGGTGTGCAGGAATTGGGATTGAGCATGAGGGGGAGTGTTGAGATATCGAGCTCCACTCGTGATATGCCAGGGTGACCGTTGTGCATTTATGTCACCGACTTGTCAGTTACAGATGCGGTTGGTACACCACCCATGAATAATAGCTAGATGACAGCTATCCTTATCTACTCTAGTTCGTGGCTCAGTTAGTATGCCACCTTAGTTAGTTGAGTTTGGTTTTGAGACCCATATATAGGGTTCTTCTATTTCTATGTACTAGAGTTCTTTTTGGCTTACACAACTAAGAAGATGAAAATTATTTTCAGCCTCCACCTTTGTGTGTATTCCCCCATTGTGCAAGCAAGAAAGCTACAAGTGAGACTCCTTCCTTCTCTCCCACAATCTTGACAGTAACAACCTAAATATAATAAGTAATGAGTCAGTGGTCATGTGAGAGTCATAATGACCACCGACATGCTAAGTGTAGACGTGTGGACCCATCTAACCAGGCGGTCCATCATCAATGTCTGCATGTGTTGAGCTTGTCATCTCAACACTCCCCCTCAAGCTCAACTGCATCTCTGCAACTCCAAGTAAGCTTCGAAACTTTTGAAGCTTCTCTGTACGTAATGCCTTTGTGAAGATGTCAGCTATCTGATCCTATGTGCTGACATACACCAAGTCAATCTCACCTGCTAGTACCTTCTCTCTCACAAAGTGGTAGTGTACCTCAATATGTTTTGTCCTGGCATGGAACACATGGTTCCTAGCCAATTGTATACTACTCATGTTTTCACAATAAATGACAATTGGACCTTCCACCTACACATCCAAATCAGCCATTAACTTTTGTAGCCATACTACCTCACATGTTGCAACAACAGCACCTCTATACTTAGCCTCTGTACTCGACAAAGCAACTGTAGATTCCTTTTTGCTGCTCCAAGCAACTGTTGCAATACCAAGAGAGAACATGTATCCGTTGGTAGATCTTCTATCAGACATACTACCAGCCCAATCTGCATCTGTATATCCAAACACCTGTATATCTCTATCTGCCTCATAGAAAAGTCCATAATGTAATGTGGACTTCACATATCTCAATATGCGTCTGATTGCATCCAAATGCGGCTTTCTAGGTACTTACATAAAGTGACTCACAAGACCAACAGCGTAGCTCAAGTCTGGCCTTGTAATGGTCATGTAGATCAAACTCCCCACTATCCTCATGAACATAGTAGGGTCTTCTATCTCATCCCCAACATTAGCACTCAACTTTACATTCTGCTCCAACAGGACTGGAAGTGGTTTGCATGCTGTCATACCATACTTGGACAACATATCCAAGCCATACTGTCTTTCGGACAACCATATACCATCATCACATCTGATCACCTCAATGCCAAGGAAGTACCTTAGCTTACCTAAATCCTTCATCTCAAACTTCTTCTTCAAAAAGTCCTTGACTTCAACAATCCCACTATCACTATCACTTGTAATAATCAAGTCATCCACATAGATGAATATGATGACCAAACCTGCATCTCCCTTTCTCACATAAAGTTAGTGATCAACATCAGAAACATAAAAGCCAATATTGGCAAGATACTCTCTGATCTTGTCAGACCATGCTCTAGGTGCTTGCTTGAGCCCATAGAGCGCCTTCTTCAACCTGCACACATATGTGGGATGCTCTAAATCTTCATAACCTGCTGGCTGATCCATATATACTTTTTCCTGCAAATCACCATGCAAGAAGGTATTCTTCACATCCATTTGTTGCAATCTCCAACCTTTGGCTCTTGCCAAAGCAATCACACATCTAACAATTGCCATCCTAGCAACTGGACTGAAGATTTCATCATAATCTATGCCACATGTCTGGGCATAGCCTTCTGCAACCAACCTAGCTTTGTACATACTAATAGAACCATCTACATTGTGCTTAATCTTATAAAGCCACTTACATACAATAGCTTTCTTGCCCTTCGGCAATGATACTAGATCCCAAGTCTTATTGTCCTCTAATATAGTCATCTCCTCATCCATTGCTGCATCCTAATGAGTATGACCAACAACATCCTCAAAACAAGTGGGCTCAACATCCTCAACTAGTTTCACCATATAAGCATAACGGTGAGTTGTATAACCTTCAAAACCAAATCTTTTAATAGGGTATCTGACCCTGCTAGACCTGCGTACCACTGGATCACTCAATGGAGCCTTTACATAATTATGAGCTCTCTGTACACCTAGTGTCCTCACTGAAGGAATGCCAAGCTCATCATCCAAGCTCTCTGAGCCACTGGAGTCTCCATCAAGAACTGCATCAATGCCTTTTGACACTACTCTTTCCTCTGTCTTTACCTGTAGTGCTACTAGATACACTTGAAGATGTAGAGCTACTTCTTAGTCTGGTCCACTAAGAGTCCGTGATTCTTGCTTTTCAGCCTACACATGAGTGTCATGATCATTATCATCATCTAATGCATCACCACTAGATGCATACCAACTGCTCATTTCATCAAAGATGACATCCTTGCTCACTCTGAACTTACATGTGACAGGGTTATAAAAACGATACCCTTTCTGCTCTAAAGAGTATCCAATAAAGACACACTTTTTAGCCTTTGGATCCAGTTTCTTCCGCAACTCATCTGGCACATGAACATACGCAATGCAGCCAAACACTTTCAAGTGTGAGACATCAGGCTTTTTACCTATAAAACATTCTTCGGGGGTCATACCATGAACTGTAGCTGTGGGAGTTCTGTTCATAATATAAACAGTAGTATGAATAACCTCAGACCAAAAATGCTTAGGCATATTCTTTTCAGCCATCAAGGCGCGTGCAACTTTTGCAATATGCTTGTTTTTCCTTTCTGCAACCCCATTTTGCTATGGGTTATATCTGCATGTGAACTATCTCTTTATCCCATGAGACCTCAGAAAATCACTGAACTCATTCGAGAGGTACTCTCCCCCTCCATCTGACCTCAAGCACTTTACTTTCAATCCTGTTTCTCTTTCAACTGCAACCTTGAAAGTTCTAAAGTGCTCAAACGCTTCACTCTTTTCCTTCATAAAATATACCCACAGCTTTCTAGAACAATCATCAATGAATGTGACAAAGTATGAACTGCCTCCAAGAGATACATTTTGTGTAAGCCGCCAAATGTCTATATGCACAACATCAAGGATATTTCTGCTAACATCTCTATCATGTGAAAAGGGTTGTCTTGCCTGCTTACCAAATTGACATGCTTCGCATACCTTATGAAATTCTGCAACTCTAAATGTAGGCGAACCTGTAACCAACCCTTTGGACTGCATTAATTTCAGCCTTTGTACATTTGCACCTCCAATGCATTTGTGCCAAATTTCAATATCTGCAACAACACCTTTTCCTTTAGCATACATAGCAGCATTCATAGTAGGAATTCTAGCATCCAGAGTAAACATACATCCAACTCTACTTCCCTTTGCTACCAACCTACACTTATCATTGAAGTCTTCTACAAAGCAGCCCTTTGCATTAAATCTAACTTGCAGCCTTTGCTCTACCATTTGACTGAGTGACACCAAGTTCTTTGAAATAGATGGCACATGTAATACATCTGAAAGACTCTTTGTCTTACCATCATGCAAGGACAAGGGAACTTTTCCAATATGTGAAATTGGGTGGCATGAATCATCATCCGTTTGCACATAACCTACATTTTGCAAATCCTGCATCTCTCCAAACCATTTTGCATGGCTGGTCATATGATTGGATGCACCTGAATCAACATACCAAACATCATCATGTGTTCACTTTCCTATAACAGCATTCAAAATATGCTACATAACAAACAAATGTTCATTTTTATCTTCATTCTGTCGTGAAGACAATGCATAGTTTCCTTGTTGCAACTTACCACTGCAAATATCATCTTTCTTAGCATAACATTAGACTGCAATATGACCTATTTTGCCACAGTAGTGACAATACCAGAGTTGTTAGAGCCTCTGTTCTGCCATCCACCTCGTCCTCTAAAGCTCCCCCTGTCTCTAAAGTTACCACGACCTCCTGAAACTTGCATATCGCCAAATTGTTGATTCAATCTGTTTTGCTGGTTGTCACTACTACGTCCTGTACCACGGCCTCTTGAAGAGAACCTGCCATGTCTCCTTCCTGAACTGGAGTAGAAAGCTTGGACCTGTTCACCACTTCTTTCAGATGTCTCACTCTGCATATTGATCTCTTCAGTGATCATAAGGGAGACCAACTCATCGAAATCTGGAAATGGCTTTCTAACATATATGGAAGTTACAAAAGACTTTCAAGCCTTTTCATTATTAAGTCCACCCAAGGTAGATGACACCAAATCATCATCATCAGGCATTGCATCAATCGCTGCCAATGCATCTCCAATGCTCCTTACCTTCAGTGCATACTCATTGATAGACATCTTCCCTTTTTTCAATGTATTCAACTCTTGCTTAAGTTGAATCTTTCGTGCCTTTGTATTTATGGAAAACATACTTTCAAGTATGGTCCATGCTGCATATGAATTCTCTGCATTTCTAATATGTCCCAGCATATTATTGTCAATTACTGCAGACAGCCAATACATGACCTTCTTGTCTTTTGCATTCCATTCCTTCCGTGCCTTTGTCTCTTCTGCAGTTGGAGGATCACTCACCTCCGGCTCCTTTTCTTCACCTGAAACAAACTCATAGAGGCATTTTCCAATAAGGAAGTTCGTGACACGGAACTTCCATGAAGGGTAATTGTTCTTGTCAAGCTTCTCAATGATAGGGCTTCCACTGTTCTCTGCCATTATCACAAAACTTATACTAAATAGCAAGCAAATCTTATGCAACCCTCAACCTGTAGTGCGTAGCAATACACCAGACAGCCTTTTTCACTGTCTGCTCAATAATACATGCAATTTGCAACCTTTTTGCAGATAAGCCTTATGTTTACTTCATGCAAACACCTCAAGAATTATAGATTCGCAATCTGTAACCTGTGCACCCACTTTTGGTCAAAACAACCGAAATCACAATGTACCCTAAAACTGTTGTCTGCAACCTTGCGGCTCTAAAATAGGGCCTGAAATGGCCTCAGATGCCCAAAATAACTGCGGTTAAGCCCTAAAGCGCTTAGCTACAGAATACACAATGATCTTCGTGCACACCAAATCTCATTGCAATCTGAGATTTTTGCTCTGCCCTGCTTCCGATGCCTCCATAGGCACTATCGAAGAGAAAGAGTGGAAGGATGGGAGAGCTTCTTACCCGTGGCTTGCTTGCTCGAACCTTGCTTCTTCTCCTTCACTTCAGACTTTGAAATCAGCCTCTCTCAGTGGCGCGGCTCTGATACCATGTCAAGAATCACATGGTGGGGGGACTTACTCAAGATGCTACGCCGAACACACATAGAATGCACAAGGAGAAGCTCACTCAAGAGACAAGAAGAGAGATGGAGGCCAAAACGTTTTCTTGCTAGTTTCTTCTTCTTCTTCCACACACTTTACAATGTACACAAAGTATAGATAAGATACAACATAAAGGAAAGTTGTCTTCTAAGTCAAACAATGCATAACCGACTACATTAGTCGACCGACGCTATAACTATACCAACTGTAAATAGGTGTAACAACCTGAATATAATAAGTAATGAGTCAGTGGCCATGTGAGAGTCATAATGACCACCGACGTGCTAAGTGTAGACGTGTGGACCTATCTAACCAAGCGGTCCATCATCAATGTCCGCATGTGTTGAGCTTGTCATCTCAACAGTCCCCCTTGTCGAGCAGCTCCAAAGTGGTCCTATCACTGCAGGGGGAGGTGTAGAATTACTTGGGCTAGCCAAAGATCTCTTTGACGCCAAGATTGGAGCGGATTTTCTCACCAAGATTTCCTCTTCCCTCTTTCTCTCTTGAAACCTTGCAATGCACAATGTGGCCTTCCTTGCCACTCTTGGTCCTTATGCCCTCTTCCGGGTATGGTATTGGCACCCCCAACAACTCACTTAATGCCCTTAGGAATCACAAGTAAGTTTTTCACCCCTTTTGCACGATTCCTGCCCTGTTTTTGCCCTATTTTGCAACAATAATCCTAATGCTTATTTTCTTTGTTTTGCTTTGTTTTCTCCTACTCTAATGCATACAACTCACAAAGTATATACCTACTCTACTCCATCTCATTACATAACTCTCAAAAAGCAGGTATACCCCACAGCAAAATGGGGTTGCAGAAAGGAAAATTAGGCATATTGCAAAAGTTGCACGAATGGCTGAAAAGAATATGCCTAAGCATTTTTTTCCTGAGGTTGTTCATACTGCTGTTTATATTATGAACAGAACTCCCACAGCTGCAGTTCATGGTATGACCTCCGAAGAATGTTTTATAGGTAAGAAGCCTGATGTCTCACACTTGAAAGTTTTTGGCTATATTTCATATGTTTATGTGCCACACGAGTTGCGGAAGAAATTGGATCCAAAGGTTGAAAAGTGTGTCTTTATTGGATACTCTTTAGAGCAAAAAGGGTATCGTTGTTATAACACTGTCACATGTAAGTTCAGAGTGAGCATGGATATCATCTTTGATGAAATGAGCAATTTGTATGCATCTAGTGGTGATGCATTGGATGATGATGATGATCATGACACTCATGTGTAGGCTAAACAGCAAGAATCACGCACTCTTAGTGGACCAGAGACATCTTTCGGTAGTCCTTGGTCTGGGAGACTAAGAAGGAGCTCTACATCTTCACGTGCATCTAGTAGCACTATAGGTAAAGACACATGAAAGATTAAAGTGTCAAATGGCATTGATGCATTTCTTGATGGAGACTCCAATGGCTCAAAGAGCTTGGATGATGAGCTTGGCATTCCATCATTGAGGACTCCAGGTGTGTAGAGAGCACGCGTCAATGCAAAGACTCCATTGAGTGATCCAGTGGTACGCAGGTCTAGCAGGGTGAGATACTCTGTTAAAAGATTTGGTTTTGAAGGTTATGCAGCTCACCATTATGCTTATATGGTGATGGTGATTGAGGATGTTGAGCCCACATGTTTTGAGGAGGCTATTGGTCATGCTTATTGGGATGCATCAATGGATGAGAAGATGGCTGCATTAGAGGCCAAAAAGACTTGGGATCTAGTATCATTGCCAAAGGGCAAGAAAGCTATTGGGTGTAAGTGGCTTTATAAGAATAAGCACAATCAGATGGTTCTATTAGTAGGTACAAAGCTAGGCTGGTTGCAAAAGGCTATGCCCAAAGATATGGCATAGATTATGAAGAAACCTTCAGTCCATTTGCTAGGATGGCAACTGTCTGATGTGTGATTGCTTTGATAGTAGCCAAAGGTTGGAGGTTGCAGCAAATGGACGTGAAGAATGCCTTCTTGCATGGTTATTTACAGGAAGAAGTATATATGGATCAGCCAGCAGGTTATGAAGATTTAGAGCATCCCACGTATGTGTATAGGTTGAAGAAGATGCTCTATGGGCTCAAGAAAGTACCTAGAGCATGGTCTGACAAGATCAGAGAGTATCTTGTTAATATTGACGTTTATGTTTCTGATGTTGATCACTCACTTTATATGAGAAAGGGAGATGCAGGTTTGGTCATCATAGTCATCTATGTGGATGACTTGATTATTACAGGTGATAGTGATAGTGGGATTGCTGAAGTCAAGGACTTTTTGAAGAAGAAGTTTGAGATGAAGGATTTAGTTGAGCTAAGGTATTTTCTTGGCATTGAGGTGATCAGATGTGATGATGGTATATGGTTGTCCCAAAAGACAGTATGGCTTGGATATGTTGTCTAAGTATGGTATGACAGCATGCAAACCACTTTCAGTCCCGTTGGAGCAGAATGTAAAGTTGAGTGCTGATGTTGAGGATGAGATAGAAGACCCTACTATGTTCAAGAGGATAGTGGGGAGTTTGATCTACATGACCATTACAAGGCTAGACTTGACCTACACTGTTGGTCTTGTGAGTCAGTTTATGTAAGTACCTAAAAAGCCACATTTGGATGCAATCAGACGCATATTGAGATATGTGAAGTACACATCACATTATGAACTTTTCTATGAGGCAGGTACAGATATACAGGTGTTTGGATACACAGATGCAGATTGGGCTGGTAGTATGTATGATAGAAGATCTACCAGCGGATACATGTTCTCTCTTGGTAGTGCAGTAGTTACTTGGAGTAGCAAAAAGAAATCTACAGTTGCTTTGTCAAGTACAGAGGTTGAGTATAGAGGTGCTACTATTGAAGCATGTGAGGTAGTATGGCTGCAAAAAGTATTGGCTCGTTTAGATGTGCAGGTGGAAGGTCCTGTTGTCATTTATTTTGACAATATGAGTAGTATACAGTTGGCTAGGAACCCTCTATTCCATGCCAGGACAAAACATAAGGTACACTACCACTTTGTGAGAGAGAAGGTACTAGCAGGTAAGATTAACTTGGTGTATGTCAGCACACACAGGATCAGATAGCTAACATCTTCATGAAGGCATTGGGTATAGAGAAGCTTCAAAAGTTTCGAAGCTTACTTGGAGTTGCAGAGATGCAGTTGAGCTTGAGGGGGAGTGTTGAGATGACAAGCTCAACACATGCAGACATTGATGATAGACCACCTGATTAGATGGGTCCACACGTCTATACTTAGCACGTCGGTGATCACTATGACTCTCACATGGCCACTGATTGTTACACCTATTTACAGCTAGCATAGTTATAGCGCCAGTCGACTAGTGTAGTGAGTTATGCATTGTTTGACTTAGTAGGCCACTTTCCTTTATGTTGTATCTTATCTATACTTTGTGTACATTGTAAAGTGGGTGGAAGAAGAAGAAGAAACCAGCAAGAAAACGTATTGGCATCCATCTCTCTTATTGTCTCTTGAGTGAGCTTCTCCTTGTGCATTTTGTGTGTGTTCGGCGTAGCATCTTGAGCAAATCCCCCCACCACGTGATTCTTGACAAAATAGTCCTTCAAATTTTCTCCTCCTAGAGTAAAAATAATAGGGTTTTGGAAGTATCTATAATCACTGATGGAACCTAAAACGGGCTGGCACTGGCTCATGCACTAGCCGGACTTCTACCATGCGCTCAATAACCCCACGGCCTCGCGGCCAGGAGCGTGGATGACACATACATCATCTTCCTAAACATCTTGCATTTGTATCATGTCTCGTAGTCCAACTCTAGCCCAATTAACACTCCTCAAAGGGAGTCCCAACACATTGCCAAATAGCACGAAGTACAAACATAGGAGGTCCTCCCACGGGCTGATTGCTGCTACCTCACTGCGACTCTCCTACACCTTGGGGATTGGCCCCTCGATGCGTCACTAAATATATAACACAATATCTCACATATTTTCACTCAAGGTACCAATTGATCATATCCAGGAATGTACCTTACCTCACTTTCTTTCCCCTAGGACCCAACGCCTAGCCTACAGCTTGGGATATCCTGTCTCTCACTCAATGTTGGTCACGATCCTCTAGAAAGCAATTGCCATACATCCAGGAGGTATTGTCTGATACCTTTTATCATTTTATGCTTCATGCAAATTGTGAATGTCCATGTGCTCAAACAATTAAGAAAATTAGCATTATGCTTAGTGCAAAAGCATTCTTTTAATGTTTTTGACTATTGCTCGTATGCGGCGTTGTATGAACCTAGCACCGAAAAACCCCCGTGCTACTAGGTTCTTAATTTTTAATTATCAACCAGCTTAAATTGTATGCATAAAACCATCAAGCTTTTCATCATTTCCTTTAGCATTTAAACACCTTTTATACACTCTACCCCCTCACCCGTTTAGGTTGTGCATTATTGATCAGTTTAGGGTTCATTTTCCATGTTTTTTGTTGTATGAAAAGCAATAAAAACTCACTAAAACATAAAGGTAGGGTTGAACTGAGGCTAAACCTCATACTTTAGACCCCCCATACATCCACAAACATGGTTCTTATTTTTCCTTAATTTTCGGCACTCAAAATCCATTTTTTCCCTATTTTTTCCCATTTTCTCTATTTTCTTTGTATTTTTTCGTAATATTAAATAACTAAAAATGAAAAATGAGTTGTGGGCTGTGTCCCTTAGGTTCATTTGTAGAAAAAACACAAATTTAGTTGGTGTATCTTTTTATATTTTCCATTTATATCTCAAAAACACCCAATTTTTCCATATTTCGCGTGTTTTACAGGTTTTACACCATTAATTTCATTCACAGCACTTATGATTTTCTGATTTTCTGAGCATAAACTGATCCAACTCATAGCAAACGACATTATAATGCATAATCATCCCATGGGAACACATATTCATGAAGCAAATTGCATAAAATATTAATTTTCTTTGTAAAAATGAGATTACCATTCTTTGCGGGTTGCGAGTTTTTATTTGCCATGTCTCGAGACTGATTTCCAGCAGCCATTAATGCTCATGACAGTCCACAATCAACAATCTTCATTTCTCTTGAACCACGGAGCAATCCGGTCTTCATTGGACAAGCATCTGTCATCCATTCTTGTTCTTATTCTTCACCACATGAATCTACCCTTGGAAGAGAGAGAGGGAGGAGAGAGAAATACTAAAATCAGAATTCTTCATAGAGACCGCCATTGGAGAAGCAAAGCACAGCAAAATGATCAGCATCCAGGGGAGAATGAGGGGCAATGATCAATTGGCATGGTTGTTTGCAGGCAGGAGATGGCATCTCCATCTCCCAAGTGTGAAAATCGGCGTGATTTGATGGCGCCTTCTTCTCCTCTCTCTCCATGATTTTTTTCCCCCTTTCTTGCTAAGTGGCATAAAATGTTGGGCTCCCAAAAGGCATCACCCATTTGACCACTCTAATGTCCACCTCTTCGCATCTTGCCCGGTTTCTTGGCCATTTCCTCGTCCGGACTCCAAATTGAGCTCTAAAAAATCCTGGGCGTCCGGCTCGGCATCCCACATTGGCTAGTAGCTCTTTTTAACCTGCACAATAGTCTGAAAATTTATGAAAAATCAACAAGTGTTGCTCGGGCACCTTTAAAGCACTTTGATGCTTAAAATCGTCCTAGATCGAGCCGCCGCCTTTGACATTGAATATTTTTCCCTTGATATTCGTAATTTTTAGCTATTTTTAAGCACTTCTCGACAGTAAAATTCCGCTCTCATTGGCGATCACGGGATAGGGCGACTTAGCCCGTCGAATCCCACAATAGATATGCACAAAACAACCAAAGGAAGCATCAAGCTGATACAAAATAGATAGATACTAAACACAACACAATGCTCTCCCTACCCCCTAACAGAACCAAGGCATGACATCCACAAGGAGTAGTCCTAGCATAATCCAATAGAGAATCCGAAGCTAGTCATTGACCCACAGCTCCAACACGGCCAAACGAAAAAGAATTATCAAAGAGATTGCCCTAAGTGGTGGTCTGAACTACCTACCTAACTAAGGACAACATGACTAGGAGCTCCTACTAGGTGAGGACTCCTATAGCCTGATCAAGAAGTATTTTCTTGTAGCACATTTCTTCTTTTAGGGCTCTTATTTGATTGCCATACTCAGGTATGTAAAAAAGAGGGAGCTCAGTGTAGTGACCCAAGGAGAACAGGGCATCCGCCTCAAGTATTGTTTCGGTACCAAAGAACCTACCAAGCCCTCGCAAGGCGACACTTAATCCTTTTTTAACGCTCACTTTTATTTTCACTCCAACCTTCATTGTTTCTTCTTTTCCAGCAAGAAGCCACCCCTAGGAAGACAAGGCATCATCCCCGGGTCTGACTCGTCCTCAGGAACCTGCCAGGCCTTCGCTAGGCGATGATCAACTGCTCATAAATTTTCCTTTGTTTTCCTCTTCAAGTTTTATAGGGGTTAGAACCCCTTTTTACACACCTTCGTATATTTATTTGTTGTCTTTTGGGATCTTCAGGATTTTCCTTTTTCTTATCATTATCCTTTCTCTTCTGCAGGCTTCTCTAATGGCCTCACAACTAGGAAGAACTCCTAGAACGGCTGCCTAGCACTCTAGTAGAAGAGGGTCACTAAGACTCCCTACTAAAATAGGTCTTTCAATGCTTGATAATGTCTTTACAGGAGGCAACAACTACTCAGACCTCCCTCAAACATATTGAACCTAATCATGGGACTTCATGCCTTGGGACTCCGGTCACCAACAAGAAAAGAAAAATCCCTTACAAGCACACAAACACATATAGCATAAAAACACACGACTCATAAAGGAGAAATATCACCTGGATAGGGCCACAAGATGCTCCCGCGCAACAAAAGCTCCTTCCAAGCTCTTCTTCCGAACTTGTCTAGCACAAAACTCAAACAAAAACCATTAACCACACCTGCACTAAACAGACAACTGGATCTCTTGGCCTAATGAAATCAAGTACTTCACTATAAAACTGAATCGGCCCTCTTGGCCTAACGAGATCAAACAGAATAGCACCTACACATCCCTCCCTGAAAGAATCCAGATATACAATAATAAGCTCCTTTCCAAGGAGGAAAACCAGGCTCATAGCCCTTAACTAAATGCATAAGGTTATGACCCATCCCTCCTGCATAAATATCAAGAGGCGTATGCATAACATGTTGTCTAATCAACCTATGGGTCCCAAATAATAATGGTAGACTGATCTCGGCTACTCTTTGCATCACCCATATCAACCATGGTCTGCCATATATTGCATGTTCTGATAACATTCCCCACAAGCGACCGGGTCCTATTTCATCATTGATCACAATATCCAAACTAGGACCACAATTAAAGAAGAGGTCTTCTTCATAAGCAAGATTTTCTAATGAATCCGCAAAAACTGATTCCAGTAATGTGGAATCAGCTGAAGAGACACTCTCTCAAACTCCTCTAGTAGGGTCATAGCAGTCTGATGATACATACAGAGAATGGGATTCCGCATTGTGTATGTTCCATCTAGCTTATTCAGGATCAACTGGGAATCCCCTTTTACTAACAACCGACGAATAGCACCTTGTTTGGCAATATGTAGTCCCATAATCAAGGCTTTATAATCTGCCATATTGTTAGTGAATCCTACCCCGAGATAAGCAGCTAACTTCATCGTCACTCTACGTCGGGGATCCCGTATTACTACTCCAACACTCCCTTTTCTATTAGGGCCCCTGGACGCTCCGTCAAAATATAATGTATACGTCCACAATGGGTTTACACAGCCGGCCATCATGAACTCCTCTATTCGTAATTATGGTAATCAAAGTTTAGCATGTTGAGAGGATGAACTGACGGCTCCATCCCACCTTCTTCATTGAACTCAACAGGGAGACTTGTCAACAGTTGTAAACAGTGATGGCAGAAGACTTTAATCTCCCATACAAAGGTTCCATCTTCTTGCTCAATCACTTTATATCCTTTGCTCCACCAGATGAGTTTCCCCTGATGGTATCTTTGCTCCAAATATGGGTGCTCCAAGTAAGGGATTAACCGACCCGTCCACCAGCTTTTAGCTCTTCCGCAGGTCTCAGATCATTCCTAGCATGGACCTGCAATGCATTTCTCTATATTAGCATTCTTAGAAATAATAAGGTTTAATCTTATTAAGATTAACCTTATTTTTAAACTCTACTCCCTGTATATCAGCTAATAGGGCTGTAGACCTATTTTTCCCTAACCTCGCAATCTTGTAGGGCCCATCCAATTTAGGTTCCAATTTTCCTGGGAACAGCTCCCTACGCACATCATAATATAAAACCAGTTGTCCTTTCTTAAAGGTATACTTCTTCGCTTTCAGGTCATGCAACTGTTTCATGCGATGTTTAGCCACCTCTTGGTGTAATAGGCTTTGCAACTTAATTTCATCGAGGTGCGCTAAAGTCGTGAAACGTCCTAATAGGGCGTCCTCATTACCCAAAGAATAGTTTATTGCGAATCTTATGGTCGGCAACTCAATTTCTAAGGGTAAAACGCACTCTTCACCATAAACTAGTTTGAATGGCGTGTGGCCAGTGGCTCGCTTGAACGTGGTATTATATGCCCATACTGCCACATACAGCTTCTTGTCCCAGTCTCGTTTCTTTTCAAAGACTATCTTAGACAAGATACCCACAAGCTGTTTATTGGTACTTTCAACTTGTCCATTTGCTTGCGGATTATAAGGAGTCGTTTTATTGTGCTTGATTTGCCAAGCCTCAGTCAAGCTTTTGATCACCTTATTCAGGAAATGGGTTCCACGGTCCGACATTAATTCTTTCGGGGGACCAAAACGGCATGTTATCTGCTCTAAGAGGAAACTAGCAGTTTCTTTAGCATCATCTTTCCTTGTTGCACGTGCTTCTGACCACTTTGTGAAGTAGTCGGTTGCTACAATAATATACCTGTTTTGCGCAGTCGACGACGGAGTAATAAGACCCACAAAGTCTATTCCCCACTTCTCAAATGGAAGTATCGCCATAATAGGGGTGAGTGGTCTTTTCCTATTCTCTCGACTATCATGTCATTGACAAATATCACATCTCTTAACATACGCGAATGCATCTTGGAAGATGGCAAGCCACCAGTAACTTGCTCGTAAAGCCTTTTGTGCTGTAAGCCGTCCAGCAAAATGGCCTCCGCAAGCGGAATCATGGCACTCTTCCAAAATGAATGGCACCTCGTCAGGCATCACACATCGGTGATAGATGTCAACAACCCCTTGCCGATATAGTGTACCTGTGATCAAGGCAAACTTTAATGCTTGCTGCTTAATTTTCCTTCTCTCAGCTTTAGATAGTTCAGATCCGGCCTCTCCTGTCGATTATCTTTCTTTCACCCAATCATAGTTGTTCGAGCTAGCCTTAAGCTCTTCACCTATCTTTTTTCTAGATTTCCATCTAAGCTTCATAGTGAAAGTGCACGGGTGGACAGAGCCATCTTTATATTAGTTGTTTGGAGATAAAGAAAAATTGTTATTCTCCTCTTATCTGTTGTGTACTCTCTATCTCTTTCTCAGATTTTGTTTTGCTACGCCGTGTAATTTTTTACATGGTATCAGAGCCCAGGGGGCTCTAGGGATCCAAGAGTGCGCAAGAGGCAAAGGCTTCAACAGAAAAGAGGAACGATGTCATCTTTCGGAAGCGGTTCTGGCACATCAGGAAGTGGTGCAGGAGGTGGTGTTGTTGTACCACCTATTCAAACACTCAGGATTGGTCCACCAACCTTCAACGAAGGCAAGTTAGATGGTACAAACTACACCTTGTGGAAGTTCAAAATTACAAATATCCTTGATTCTTATGAGCGTTTGGAGACTGTGCTAGGGATTGACGTAGAACCATAGCCTACCCTTGACCCATAAAATTCTAGTGTGATGATTCCTCCGAATGCAGATCTTCTACGAGCTTGGAACCGAAGGAATGCAGATGCATTGTGTGCCTTAGTTACAAGCTGTTCTAATAGTGTTATGACTTTGATTCAGCACACAACCAAACCATCATGTACTGAGGATTCAGTATGAAACATGAAACCAAACAAGGATTCAAAACTTGGAGAATCAACTAGTAGCAGAGAAGTTTGCTAAAGGAGAGACGGTTGATGCATTCATCACTCGAATTAAGAATCTGCACGGAGGTGTCTTTGGATTTGTTCACAAAAGTTTGATGGACTATTAACTACCCTTAATACTTAGATGAGACCTCAAGCTTTGACTTTTAAGGAGTTTTGTGCATTATTGATGGAGGAGGAGTTGAGAGACTGAAAGCCCGAGAAGGAAGCAACAATGGAGATACTACATTCTCTACCAATGCAAAAGGCAAAGGTGGTTCCTCCACCAAAAATGATGAGGAAAAAAAGAAGAAGGGCAGTAAGGAGAAGTTTCAAGGAGAGTGCTTCTATTGCAAGAAGAAAGGACATTGTTGAGATGGCAAGCTCAACACGTGCGGACATTGATGATGGACCGCCTGGCTAGATGGATCCGCGTTTAAACTTAGCATGTTGGTGATCATTATGATACTCACATGGCCACTAACTTATCACTTATTATATTTAGTTTGTTACGCCTACCTACAGCTGGCAAAGACATAGCCCCAGTAGATTAGTGTAATCGGTTATGCACTGTTTGACTTAGTAGGCCACTTTCCTTTATGTTGTATCATATCTATACTTTGTGTACATTATATAGTGTGTGGTAGAAGAAGAAAAAACTAGCAAGAAAACGTTTTGGCCTCCATCTCTCTTCTTGTGTTCTTGAGGGAGCTTCCTCTTGTGTATATAGTGTGTGTTTGGTGCAGCAGCTCAAGCAAGTCTCCCCACCACGTGATTCTTGACATGGTATCAGAGTTGCGCCACTGAGAGAAGCTAATTTTGAAGGCTGAAGCAAAGGAGAAGAAGCAAGGTTCGAGCAAGCAAGTAACGGGTAATAAGCTCTCCCATTTTTCCACTCTCTCTCTTGGATAGTGCTTGTGGAGGCACCGAAGCAGGGTCGAGCAAAAATCTCAGATTGCTGTGAGATTTGGTGTGCAAGCAGATCATAGTTTATTGTGCAAACAAGCCCTTTGGGGCTATTCGCAGTTATTTTGGGCATTTGAGGCCGTTTTAGGCCCCGTTTTAGAGCCGCAAGGTTGTGGACAACAGTTTCAGGATACACTATGATTTCAGCTGTATTGACCGAAAGTGGGTGCGTAGATTACAGATTGCGAATCTGTAATTTTTGAGGTGTTTGGAAGAAGCTATCATAAGGTTTATCCGCAAATAGATTGCAGATTACATGTTCTATTGAGCAATCATGAAAAAGGTTGCTTGGTGTAGTGCTGTGCACGTGTTGTGAAAGATTGCAGAAGACTAGCTTGCTCTGTTGTATCCTTGTTTGTGATAATGGCAGAGAACAATGGAAACCCCATTATTGAGAAGCTCGACAAGAACAACTACCCTTCATGGAAGTTCCATGTGACGAACTTCCTCATAGGAAAGGGCCTTTATGAATTTGGTTTAGGTGAAGAAAAGGAGCCAGAGCTGGGTATCCCTCCGACTGCAGATGAGTTAAAAGCATGGAAAGAGTGGAATGCGAAAGACAAAAAGGTGATGTACTATCTATCTGCAATTATTGATAATACTATGCTAGGACATATCAGGAATGCAGAAACTTCACATGCAGCTTTGACAATTTTTTAGAGCATGTTTTCAATAAATACAAAGGCACGAAAGATTCAACTCAAGCAAGAGTTGAATGCCTTGAAGAAAGGAAAAATGTCTTTCAATGAGTATGTGTTGAAGGTGAGGAGCATTGCAGATGCTTAAGTAGCGATTGATGCAATGTTGGATGATGATGATTTGGTTTCATCCACTCTGAATGGTCTTAACAATGAAAAGGCATGGAAATCATTTATTACTTCAGTATATGTACGGAAGCCATTTCCAGATTTTGATGAGCTAATCTCTCTCATGATTAGTGAAGAGATCAATATGTAGGGTGATTCGTTTGAAAGAAATGGTGAACATGTCTAAGTATTTTACTCGAGTTTAGGAAGGGGATGTGATAGATCCTCTTCAAGAGGCTGTGGTATGGGATGTGCTGGCGATAACCAACAAAACAGGTTCAGTCACAACAATTTGGTGAAATGTAGGTTTTTGGAGGTAGGGGGAGCCCTAGAGAAAGAGGTGGCTGGCAGAATAATAGATGTTCTGGAAATTCTGCCATTTTTTGCCATTATTGTGGTAAAACAAGCCATATTGCAGTCCATTTCTATGCAAAGAAGGTTAACACTCATAGTGGTAAATTATAGCAAGGAAACTATGCATGATTTTTATGACAGAATGAGAAAAAAATGAGTGTCTATTTGTTATGTAGCATATAATGAATGTAGTTGCAGGAAAGGGGACACATGATGATGTATGGTATGTCAATTTAGGTGCATCTAATCATATGACCAGTCATGTTGAATTGTTTGGAGACATGTAAAACTTACAAAATCCACGTTATGTGCAGACAGGTGATGATTCATACCACCCAATTTAACACATTGGAAAGGTTTCCTTGTCCTTGCATGATGTCCAGACAAAGAGTTTGACAGATGTATTACATGTGCCATCAATTACAAAGAATCTAGTATCTATTGGCCAAATGGTAGAGCAGGGGTTGCAGGTCCGATTCAATGCAAAAGGTTTTTTTGTAGAAGACTTTAATGATAAGTGTAGGTTGGTCGCAAAAGGAAGTAGAGTTGGTCGAATGTTCACTTTAGATCCTGGAATTCTTGTAATGGATGCTGCTATGTATGCTAAAGGAAAAGGAGTAGTTGCAAATATTGAAATATGGCATAAACGTATTGGACATGCAAATGTGCAAAGGCTGAAATTAATGCAGTCTAGAGGATTGATTGCAGGGTTACCTTCTTTTAGAGTTGCAGAATTGCATAAAGTCTGTGAAGTATGCCAATTTGGTAAAAGCAGGCAAGACAACCCTTCTCGCATGATAGAGAAGTGAGTAGAAAAATACTTGATGTAGTGCATACAGATGTTTGGGGGCCTACACAGAATGTATCTCTTGGTGGCAACAAATACTTTGTCACATTTATTGATGATTGTTCAAGGAAGTTCTGGGTATACTTCATGAAGGAAAAAAGTGATGTGTTTGAGCACTTCAAATTTTTTAAGACATCTGTTGAAACAGAAACAGGCTTAAAAGTAAAGTCCTTGAGATCAGATGGAGGGGGAGAGTACCTCTCCAATGAGTTCAGTGGCTTCTTGAGGACTCATGGGATAAAGAGGCAATTTACTTGCAGGTATACCCCACAGCAAAATAGTGTTGCAAAAAGAAAAAACATGCATATTGCAGAAGTTGCACAGGCATTAATGGCTGAAAAGAATATGCCCAAACATTTTTCGTATGAGGCTGTCCATACTGTTGTTTACATTATGAACAAAACTCCCACATCTGCAGTTCATGGGATGACTCTTGAAGAATGCTTTACTGGCAAGAAGCCTAATGTATCGCACTTGAAGGTATTTGGCTATGTTGCATACGTTCATGTGCCACATGAGCTACAAAAGAAGCTTGATCCAAAGGCAGAAAAATGTGTTTTTATTGGATACTCTTTAGAGCAAAAATGGTATCGATGTTATAACCCTATCATAGATGAGTTCAGAGTGAGCAGGGATGTTATCTTTGATGAGATGGGAAGTTGGTATACACCTTCTGGTGACGTTTTGGATGATGATAATGATCAGGACAACTAGGTGCAGAAAGATAAACAAGAATCATGGAGTCTTAGTGGACCAGAAACATCATCTGGTACTACACCTACAGTGAGCCCTTGGTCTGAGAGACTAAGGAGTAGCCCCACATCTTCAGGTAAATCTAAAAGTGTTGCAAGGAAGGACAAAGGAAAGAAGAAAGTGTTGGATGGTAATGATGCATCTACCAGTCATTTGGGATTGGATGGAGATTCTAGTGGTTCGGAGAGCTTGGATGATGAGCTTGGTATTCCTTCAGTCAGGACACCAGGTGTACAGAGAGCTCATAGTAATGTAAAGGCTCCATTGAGTGATATGGTGGTACGCAGATCTAGCAGGGTTAGATGCCCTATTAAAAGATTTGGTTTTGAAGGTTATGCAGGTCACCATTATGCTTATATGGTGAAACTAGTTGAGGATGTTGAGACCACTTCTTTTGAGGATGTTGTTTGTCATGCTCATTGGGATGCAGTAATGGTGGATGAGGAGATGGCTGCATTAGAAGCCAATAAGACTTGGGATTTGGTACCCTTACCTAAGGGTAAGAAAGCTATTGGTTGTAAGTGGGTTTACAAAGTCAAGCATAATGCAGATGGTTCAACTAGCAGGTATAAAGCTAGGCTGGTTGCAAAAGGCTATGCTCAAACATATGGCATAGATTATAAAGAGACATTCAGTCCAGTTGCTAGGATGGCAACTGTTAGATGTGTGATTGCCTTGGTAGTAGCCAAAGGTTGGAGTTTGTAGCAAATAGATGTTAAGAATGCCTTCTTGCATGGTGAATTGCAAGAAGAAGTGTATATGGAGCAGCCAGTAGGTTATGAGGATTTAGAGCATGCCACATATGTGTGCAGGTTAAAGAAGGCACTCTATGGGCTGAAGCAAGCACCTAGAGCATGGTCTGACAAGATTGGAGAGTATCTTGTCAATCTTGGACTTTGTATTTCTGATGCTGATCACTCACTTTATGTGAGAAAGGGAGATGCAGGTTTGGTCATCATAGTCATCTATGTGGATGACTTGATTATTACAGGTGACAATGACAATGGGATTGTTGAAGTTAAGGACTTCTTGAAAAAGAAGTTTGAGATGAAAGATTTGGGTGAGCTGAGATACTTTCTTGGTATTGAGGTGATCAGATGTGATGATGGTATATGGCTATCCCAAAAGCAGTATGGCTTCGATATGACATGTAAGCCTCTTTCAGTACCATTGGAATAAAATGTGAAGTTGAGTACTGATGTTGGGGATGAGATAGAAGACCTTATATGTTCAGGAGGATATTATGGAGTTTGATTTACATGACTATCACAAGGCCAGACTTGAGCTATGTTATTGGCCTTGTCAGTCAGTTTATGTAGATGCCTAGAAAGCCTCATTTGGATGTAGTTAGACGTATATTGAGGTATGTAAAGTCCACTTTACATTATAGACTTTTTTATGAGGCAGGTAAGGACGTACAAGTCTTTGGATACACAGATGCAGATTGGGCTGGTAGCATGTGAGACAGAAGATCTACGAGTGCATTCATGTTTTCCCTTGGTAGTGCAGTAGTTACTTGGAGCAGCAAAAAGGAACCTACAGTTGCTTTATCGATTACAGAGGCTAAGTATAGAGGTGCTACTATGACAGCATGTGAGGTGGTATGGCTATGAAAGTTATTAGGTGATTTGGACATGCAGGGAGATGGTCTAGTTGTCATTCATTGTGACAACATGAGCAACATACAACTAGCTAGGAACCCAATGTTCCATGCTAGGACAAAACACATTGAGGTGCACTACCACTTTGTGGGAGAGAAGGTACTTGCAGGAAAGATTGACTTGGTATATGTTAGCACACAGGATCAGATAGCTGACATTTTCACAAAGGCATTGGATGCAGAGAAGCTTCGAAATTTTTGAAGCTTACTTGGAGTTGTAGAGATAGAGTTGAGCTTGAGGGGGAGTGCTGATGTAATATTTATGTTGAAAATATTACGAGGCCGTTTGAAGTCTCGGGCATTGTAGTCACGGACGGTGCGATCTTTAAATGGTATACTCTCCACGGACCAATCGAGACTTAGGACTAAGGTGTAATAAAAATCTGCATTCTTCATAAGAACCTCCTCTTGGTAGGAGGCCAAAGGGATAATTAATGGATATATGGCAATTTTTTTTAAAATTATTATCCCATCGCCGAAGGTCATGTTGGAGGGAAGGGATTGAAGGGGGAATGATTCAGTACAGCGCTGGAGGTCATGGAGAAAGATGAGCCATGCGGTTGGCCACATGGGAGAGAGAAGGTCTCTCTCCTTAGCTTATAAAAACCCGTGTGGGGGGGGGAGTAGAGAAAGGGCCATAACGCTGCAGCTAAGAGGAGTCGTGGAGAAGTTGAGAGGGTTGTGAGGCTGCTGAAGACCGTCGTGGAGAAGCAGAGAGGGCCGTGAGGCTGCTGAAGACCATTGTGGAGTGGAGAAGGACAAAACGCTGCCGCCATCTGACAAAAATGCCGCCTGGCTCGTTTGGCTGCCGCCTGTAGATCTCCACGTCGCCACATTTCCCCTTCATGACCACACGTCCCCCCAAAAGCTTCCTAGAAGCTTCTTGGAAGCTTCTAAGGGATCTTTTTTTAAGCCCCCCTTCTCATGGTCCATTTAAACCCCCTTCCCGTGGACCTTTTGTTATTGCCTTCTCAAGTGGGTTTTTATTACTTCCTTGTTTTCTAAAAAACCCTTGTCCATTTTCCCTTCTTGTGCGGTCTTACACCCCCTGAAATTAAGGTCATTCCCCTTACATCCTTGTGAATTAATCCTTTCCCCCCCTTGGTCTCCCCATAAGTCATCTAGCCCGGGTTTTTAAGGCCTTTTCATAGCATTTCCACAAGGGTAGTTAACCCCCGTTTCCTTTTAAATCCTCCCCTTGCATTCCACAAAGCCATTTTTTAAACCTTATCGTGGATTCCCCCCACACAAGTTCTTAAAAGGCTCCCATGGCATTCCCACTCAAGCCATATTAGCAAGTTTTAAACCCTCTTTCCATTGGTTCTCCTTAAGTTCACTCTAACCGATAGATTCAAAAACCATCTTTTCGATTGAATCTCCCACAAGTTTTTCTAACCAAATTAAAAGGGCCTTCCCTTTTTGAACCCTCTGAAAGCCCAAAGTTCTTTCCCTCATAAGCTTCAAGAAGGAAGCCTATAAGGTCTTCCAAACCCAATTCCACAAGACGAGGCATCGGTCCAAGGAAGCCGGATCTAAAAAGGAATTGTGCGTGCGAGGGAGACGGACCAAGATCATAAGTCTGCGGCCAAGGCAAGAAGGTCGAATTCGCGATGGCCCCTAAAAAGCCACAAGGTGCAACCGCGGGAGGTTCCTCTCCTAACATTCACATGGATATCTCCCTGAGTTCACAAGTCCAGGTTTTTACTATTTTTGATTCGTCGCAAAAGTAACGCATTATGCACGATAAATTCATGCACTACTAGGAAGCACCCACGCATGTCAAATTCACTTAGCCTAGTTAAATGCAATTGGAAATAGATTGACTATTTGAATAATTAGCTCATGACATGAAGTGGTCATTGGTATTTCCAACATGATGAACAAAATAACGTAAATTATCTATTCATCTCACGAACTTATTAGTAGTTTCCCTTGCGTGCATGTCAAAGTGACGGCCTAGAACACCTATTGCCTATCCTTATAAGGTCAAAAATTATTAAAGTGCACCTTTGATTAGGCATGGAAAGATTAATCCCATGTTGCATTTTTAGACAAATCTTCATTGAATGATTCATTAGGGAAAGTCATTAATCCCGTAGAAAATAGAAGAGCCTAGAAATGATTCTATAAATTTGCGTGTGGCAAGGATTGTAAACTAGAATAAGTTAAATCTAGTTTTTTTGGCATAAATCTCAATCAATTACGTAAGTAGTTACGAAAGTTGGGTAATTCTCATTTAGTCTATGAATAATTCATTCAGAAATAAAATTAGGAAAAGGCTGCATGGTCCATTTTAACATAAACCCCAAAAGCCTAGAAGCAAAAATCATGAAATGCATGTTCTAGAAGGGTCAATAAAAGAATTATGCCGTAACTTGACCTACGCTTTGATCTTAACCAGGAAAGTTAGGGTTGGTAAATCTAGTCATATGTAGGCAATGAATCATGTGATTATGAGAATGGTATCGTAAATATCTTCAAGAGTAGACAAGTAAATTGGTTTACCCTAAACACCTAAACCGCGAGGGACATGCTTAGAAATGGTTAAATCAAAGCAACATATCCCAAGTGCTAACTAGGATTTAGAATGTTGAGGACGCAACCTAGTTGTTCTTATTGCCAAGTTGAAACTCTCATACCCTAAAGACCTGCCCACATTCACGGAATGTAGCAAAAATAGGACATACTTGCGAGAAACGATCTGGGGTCTATTACCCTAAGGGTCGCTCGCTAAAAGGATGAAACTCGGTTTGAATTGGAACCCTAGGACCAACAAGGTTGACCTAGTACAATCAGAAATGGATTGGATATGAGGACACCCTAACCCTATTTCCTATTAATCATGATTTCGTGATTAGAAGACGACATTCGATGGGAAAAATAGTCCCATGGATTAGATGCAACACGTGCAACAAGTTGCAAAGTTGCATGACCTTGTGGTTTGACCACAAGGGAATGGCCAATTCCTCGAAATGAGATTCCCAGATTCTTGCGCAAGTTTATCTTGCAAGAGAATGAGTGGTCATCCTGATATAGCCCCTTTCTTGGGAAAGGTGACCAAGATAAGTGGATTAGATAATTGCTTGGAAGCAAAAGACGAATTAGTAAATTGGAATAACATATTTACTGCTAATAGAACTTAAGGTATTGATTAAGCTGGGTTAATAGGGTACGGTCCTAACCCAAGGATATAAGGGTTAACAAACAAACTCTTGGGGACCTTGCCAAGTCACAATTGATCTTGGATCGAGTGCTGGATGCATTCGGAGAGAAAGATTCACTCCTTAGCAATTGGCCAAATAAACGACCACTTGAATTGATTGTGCTTGTAACAGTTTAGAAAGCACTGTTTGCATTGTTTGCTCAAGGAACTAAAGGATGAAAAGATATCTAATGCTTCAGGTTGAAGGCCTGAAGGGAGAGGCAGCTTCAGTTACCCTCGACTGCCTGCCTGACCCTAACCAAGGGGGTTGTTGACCGTGCTGGGAACATGGACCGAACCCGCCACGAGAGCTCTCTCCGTTGAGCTCTACTTGGAGCAGGAGGACGCTTGGGTGCCAGGGGGGCTCTGGCCGTAAATCCCTCGCCTTCCGGGTCCTTCACAAGAGGCTAACGTGACTCGGGATTGGATCTCGAGGCCCACATACTAGTTTATGGGCGAAAGCTTGGAATAGTGATCCCTGTGGATTACTGGATAGCCCTCGGGCAGATTATGAACAAGCCTACGGGCGCAACTCCTTGTATTTCAAAGATAAAATGATGAGATGTAAAAAAAAGAACTTGCTTGATATTGTTTTTCTATGTCACGTGATAAGATTACGTGAATGAACCAGTGCTTAACATGATTAATTAAAGAAGCTGATTGTTATATGTCAAATTAAAGTGTTAGATAATTACATAACTAAAACAAACCGAGGAAAGTGCGGAGGATGGACCATGGGTCTGTTGGGTGGTCCCGGTTAGCCGGGATGATCATCATCATCAAAACGAATAACGAGAGCGATGACCTAGAGTTACGTCTTACCCGATTTACGCTGTTTTAGGGGAATGGAATGGGACTATGACTTATGGAAGAGAGGTTGAGCTTTGCATCCCTCTCATTTCCCATTCTCCTTGAACCAAGTGCAGCGTGGTTACGCTTCAGACCTGGCGTTTCTGCGTAAAGTAGTTCGCTCAGGTCTGACGCTAGTAGCTATTAGCTAATGACCAATCAGGAAAACCCTAATTTTGGTCGATCCTAAGTGGGAACGGCCAGGATACTTCCACTACGTAGCAGACACGGGAAGACCTAGATCACAAAACCTGTAACATTCCATGGGAGTGCCGGGCGGAGTTTTCTAGACATCCTTTCCGATGGACTGCTAAGACGTGTCCTGGATGATAATAGTGGACATGTTACAGCTGAGATGGCAAGCTCAACACGTGCGGACATTGATGATGGACCGCCTGGCTAGATGGGTCCGCACATCTACACTTAGCACGTTGATGGTCATTATGATACTCACATGGCCACTGACTTTTTACTTATTATATTTAGTTTGTTACACCTACCTACAACTGGCAAAGACATAGTGCTAGTCGATTAGCATAGTGGGTTATGCACTGTTTGAATTAGTAGGCCACTTTTCTTTATGTTGTATCATATTTATACTTTGTGTACATTATATAGTGTGTGGTAGAAGAAGAAGAAACTAGCAAGAAAATGTTTTTTCCTACATCTCTCTTCTTGTGTTCTTGAGTGAGCTTCCTCTTGTGTATATAGTGTGTGTTTGGTGCAGTAGCACAAGAAAGTCTCCCCACCACGTGATTCTTGATAGACATGCAATCATAGATTGTCATGTCAAGAAGGTAGATGAAAAGAATGGTACCCTCAAAAGTAAAGAGAAAGAGACAACCAATAAAACTGAAGTAGAGTTAGAGTTATTCATAGTGACCATTGAGCAAGTGTGGTCCTTGGCGTAAGAAGAATCTACCACTAACTCATGGGTATTGGATAGTGGGGCCTCCCGTCACATGACCAACAAGAAATTCTATATAGTTCTATGCAGTATCTACAAGAATCCATCACTGTAACAGTTGGAAATGATGCAAAATGCCCTACTACGGGCACAGGTACTATTTCTTTTGTTGCTGCAAAAGGTGAAGTCAAAAATCTTTCAGATGTGTTGTATGTTCTTGAAATTAGGAGAAATCTATTATCAGTTGCTGCCATAATTGATCTTGGTCATGAAGTGAGGTTCAAGAAGATAGGTGTAGAAATTATTGACAATGCTGGCAAACTTGTTGGCAAAGGAGAAAGAAAGAACAACCTGTATGAGCTAAGTGCTCTTACAGCCACCATAGGAGTGGGCACAAGTAAACTTTGGCATGAAAGGTTTGGACAGATTGGATTTGCAGTGTTGAAGGAGATGCAAAAGCAAGGTATGGTTGCTCACCTACCTACAGTGACTGAATTGAAGGAACCATGTGAAGCTTATATGATGGGCAAGCAACAGAGAAAGGCATTTCCACAGGAAAGCAATAATAGAGCACAGGCTCCTCTAGAGTTGGTGCATGCTGACTTGTGCGGTAAGATGCCTACACAGGCCTTGGGGGGATCTTCTTATTTTATGTTGATTGTCGATGACTATAGTAGGAAGATGTGGGTGTACTTGCTTCGTGATAAGGCTCAAGCTTTTGGTAAGTTTAAAGAATGGATAAAACGTGTTGATAAATGAAACAGGGAAAAGTGTGAAGAAATTTAGAACAGATAGTAATGTGAGTTCAACTCAAAGGAGTTTGAAGACTTTTGCAAGAGCAAAGGGATCAAGCGTCAATTGACAACGCCTCACACACCTCAGTAGAACGATGTTGTGGAAAGCAGGAATCACACCATTGTGGAGATGGCAAGATGCATGCTAAAGGGTAAGGGATTGCCTAACCATTTTTGGGCTGAAGTTGTTAATACTGCAGTCTATATTCTAAATCGGAGCTACACAAAGGCTCTCAAGGAAAAAGCACCTCATGAGGCTTACATTGGTAAGAAATCATCTATCTCACATTTTAGAATTTTTGGATGTGAATGTTATGCACATGTTCCAAATGAGAAGAGAAACAAGTTAAAACCAAAAAAGCAGAAAATGTATCTTCTTGGGTTATAGTGATGAGCAGAAGGCTTACAAATTATATGATCAAGAGGTAAAGAAGATCATCACGAGTTGTGATGTGGTGTTCAAGGAGGAGCCACATACAATGGAGGAGGAGAAGGCAAGTTCTTCCACTTTATCATCAAGCGAAGAAGTAGTCCACTATGAACCTATCTTGAGAGCTGTCCCTATCCTTAAGGAAGAGGAAGCATCATTTTCAGATTATGAGGAAAAAGTTCACCAACCTGACATCACCCCACTAGAAAAGCCATTGCCGCGTTGGGTGAAGCAACTCTATGACCACAATAATCCTATGCATGCATCTATTGAGGAGAAGGCAGATGGACCAAGGAGGTCTCAGAGAATAGAGGAGCAAAGGAGGGCTTCTGTTCACATAGTCAATATGGCCTTGATGGCTGAGATTATGAGAGAAGTAAAGGAGCCAACTAACTTGGAATAAGCACTTGTAGATCCAGCATGGAAGGCAGTTGTGCAGGTCGAGTATGACAGCATAATTAAGAATGACACTTGGGAGCTAGTGGATCGGCTAGCAAAGCGGAAGTTTATTGGCACCAAGTGGATCTGGAAGGTAAAGTACAAGGTTGATGGTACCTTAGAAAAGTACAAAGCCAGACTGGTTGCCCATGGATTTTCACAGGTTGAAGGGTTTGATTTTCAAGAGTCATTTGTCCCAACTACCAGAATGACCTCTATTCGCATAGTACTTGTAGTGGCCGCCCACAAGTAGAGGCCAATTTACCAAATGGATGTTCAATCAGTGTTCTTAAATGCGGACCTCAAGGAGGAGGTGTACCTAACTCAACCACTAGGATTTGAGGCCCCCCATTCTAAGAACAAAGTATGTAAGCTGAAGAAGGCATTGTATGGGCTAAAACAAGCCCCCAGAGCATGGTACTAGCGGATATATAAGTTCTTTTTAATCTTAAACTTCAAAAGATGTGCCTCAAATGCTAACTTGTATGTTTACAGGGATGGTAAAAAGTCTATAGTGATTGTCCTATATGTGGATGACCTTCTTATTACAGGTGACTATGAAGATATGATCAACCAAACTTGAAAGGCTTTGAGTTCTGAGTTTGGAATGATAGACTCAGGCTTGCTACACTATTGTTTGGGGATTGAAGTCTGGCAAGAGCCAGGAAGGATCTTCATCTCTCAGAAGAAGTATGCATGGGAGATCTTGAAGGCGTTTGGCATGACCAAGTGCAAGGATATAGCTACACCTATGAAGGTGAATGCAAAGTTATCCATTGAGGATACATCAGTACTAGTAGGCATTGGGAGGTACAGGAGGTTGGTCGACAGTCTAATCTACTTGTGTAACACTAGACCAGATATCAATTTTGATGTTGGTGTTTTGATCAAGTTTTCAAACAAACCTCATGAGAGTCATTAGAAAGCTGGGATGCAGGTGCTCAGATACTTGAAGGAAACTCTTGACTATGGTATCACATACAGTTCCATAACTTCTCTTGTGGGCAATTGTGACTGAGATTGGGCAAGAGACAGAGTGATTCCAGGAAGTCTATTTTTGGTTATTGTTTCTCTTTAGGTTCAAGAAATTTCTCTTGGATTAGTAAGAAGCAGCCAATAGTAGCATTGTCTTCTACTGAAGCAGAGTACAAAGCAGCTTGTTTTGCTGCATGTGAAGCAGTATGGTTGAGAAGGATCTTATGGCATATGGGAGTGCATTATGAAGAACCAACTGTGCGGAGATGTGACAATCAAAGTTGCATCTCCATTGCAAAAAATCTAGTGTTTCATGCATGCACCAAACATATAGAGATCCAGTATCACTATGTGCAAGATTTGATCGAGGATGGGATAGTGGAACTGGTCTACTGTCCAATAGAGGAGAATGGAGCGGATATCTTCACCAAAGCACTTATGAAGGATGTGCTTCAAGTTCATCGTTAGAGAATTGGCCTTGGGCCAAGGATATAGTTTAACTATGGGTGGATATTGAGGGGGGGTGTTAGATATGCTCAATGCCCCACCCTCATAAGGTGCCACCAATGATCCATGGTGCTCAAAGTTTAAGGCCCCCATTATGAGGAGAAGCCATATGTGAGCTCGGACATTGGTTGAGAGTCCTGACTTGTATGTCAAATGAGGTCTATGTGATCGGATGGAAAAAAGGTGACCGTTGTGGGTCTAATCTTTGGGTTAAACAGAGTAGTTAAGCTGATGGCAAGTTGAGGCACATTGCATGGAGTTGCAGGGTAAGAGAGTTATCAAGGGTCCTAGCCAATGGTAAAGGGAATATGGAATATTCCCTAGACAACTAGTGGAGGTGCACATGGAAGGTCATCAGACACATGTGCATATGGAAGGTCAACAGACACATATGCATATGGAAGGTCAATAGACACATGGGCACATGGAAGATCAACACACACAAGTGCATATGGAAGGTCATCCATCATGACCCCCTTCACAAGCTATAAAAGCTAAACCCCTTCACAGCCATCTATTATCTATCTTTCACCCAGTCAGAGTTGTTCCAGCTAGCCTTAAGCTCTTCACCTATCTTCTATCTAGATTGCCATCTAAGCTTCACAGTGGAAGCGCACGGGTGGACAGAGCCATCTTTGTATCAGTTGTTTGGAGATAAAGAAAGTTTATTATTCTCCTCTTATCTGTTGTGTACTCTCTATCTCTTTCTCAAATTCTGTTCACTGTGCCATGTAATTTTTTGCAAGGCTTACAAGTTGTATGACGAGGAGGCAAAGAAGATCATAGTGAGCCTTGGCACGTTGTTCAAGGAGTAGCCAAATATAGTGGAAGAGGAGAATACAAATTCTTCCACTTTAACCTTCAGTAAAGAAGTAGTCTATTGTAAACCTATCCCAAGAGTTATCCCTAGTCTCAAGGAGAAGAAATTTTACCATCTTGCAATCATGCCATCGAAAAAGCCACTGCCATGATGGGTGAAGCAACTATATGATCGTAGTAATCCTATGCCTACCACAGTTGAGAAAAAGGTAGATGGATCAAGGAGGTCTCTAAGAATAGACGAGCAAAGAAATGCTTCTGCTCTTATAGTAAATATGGTGTTGATGACTAAGATTATGAGAGAAGTAAAGGAGCTAGCTGACTTGGAAGAAGCACATGTCGATCCAGCATTGAGAGCAGCTATGCAAGCTGAGTATGATAGCATAATGAAGAATGACACTTGGGAGTCTATGGATCGGCCAAAAAAGAGGAAGATTATTGGGACCAAGTGGGTCTAGAAGGTAAAATGTTGATGGCAGCTTTAAAAAGTTGAAAGTCAAATTAGTTGCAGAAGGATTTTTGTGGGTTGAAGGATTTGATTTTCAAGAAGCATTTGCTATTCCAAATGATATTCCAAATAAATTTAGATGGTATTTGCTATTCTAAAAATGTTGTCTATTTTTTTCAATTGTTTCTAATTTTATTTGCTTTTTGTATGTTTTATTTATTTTTTTTTATTTTTTATTTTTTAAATTTAAATTTTAAATGAGTGAGAAGGCAAGGATCCAAATCTGACTACATTGTACTATGGCATGTGTTAACAACAACGACAAATCTTATGTGGCAATGGCAAAACAATATGCATATCCTTACGTGTTTTCAAAGGGGTTTTAGTCGAAAGTTCGTATTCACCGAGGATCAAAGAGAGTAGGAAATAGAGAATAGGAGATAGTAGATAAGAAAAAGAATAGACATGAGGTATACAAGATTAGGACAAAGCTTAATGATTCAAAGCACTATGTATTGATAGAGCCCGAGAAAATAAACAAAATCCTTGTCTAGGACTACTCAAAATCAATCTCCAAGCATTAGATCTCCTAAAGCTCCTTTGTAGACCAAAAATGCGCACCAAATACTAGCTTCTTCTTTATTGCTCGGATGGAAAATTTGATGGTTCCATTGGCTCCGAAAGGGGGGTGAAAACCCAAGACACCTACTCACAATTCTCCCAAATTGCTCCTTCTTCTTCTCCCCGTTCAAAGTGTTGTTTGCTACCTAAAAACTGTGATCATGTATTGTGTGAATTCTAGAAGTTTTCTATACCCTTTTAAGATATTTACAAGAGATAATATCCAAAATATAAAAAGTAGGCTAAACTTGTTCAAAAAACCCGTATTTTGAAACTATCTATACTATGGACACTAACACTAATGACTAATATAACATTGACTCTCTAGATTAATAAGAAAGCTGGATGATGATGTAGTCTATGGTTTTTCACACTATGTCCGTGTAGTAGTACGACATCCACCCCTTTGAATCGACACATCCTTTGGTATGTGCCAAAGTCCTAGTTGTCGTTAGATTCTAAGTCCTCCTCATCCTCTACAACCATATCCTTTTCTTCTTCATCTTCCATATCTTCTTGGCTAGCCCTTGTATCATGGTCACTATTTTGTTCCAATTCTAGCTATTCATAGGTAGTAGATTCCCACCTCTTGAATAATTTGATTGTTTTCTCTCCTACCCGAAGTTTTATGGTTGTCCCATCCAGCCTATTTAATGCATAAGTAGCATTATCAAACAAATGTCTTACCATATAGGGTCCAAACCATCATTTGGAGACTTTACGCATTGGCACTATGCTAGTTGTCCAAAATGCTATCATAAACTAGCACCCAGTCCCAATCTTGTATGGTTCTTGGCCTCAATCTATGTGTTTTGTCAGACCTTTTCTCGTTTTGTATCGTTATTGCCCTTAACTTTGCAACTGCTATTTCTATGTCTTCTTACTTTCTTTCCAACTATCTAAAACGCAAGGCCAACAACTCCTCTTGATTCAACTCCTCTTCCCAAGGTAGCACACTCCATGTGATTGTCATCTCTTCTATCGGTATGATAGGTTTTTAACCATACATCAATTCAACAAGTATATATCCTATAACAACACTAGGAGTTATTTTGTTAGCCCACAAAGCATAAGGGAGGAATCGTGGCTACTCTTTTACCTTCTCTCCACGTGCTTTTTCCAATGCCTTCATAATAGGTGGATGATCTCTTTCACATTTTCCATTTCCTTCAGGGTTATAAGCTGAAGTTAAAGCAAGATTTATCCCTAGGCAATATACAAAGAAATCATGAGCTTCATTTGTTGTCTTGGTATATAGAGCTCTCCCTTACACTTGATTAGTTAAGACTTCATGGGCAAGTATAAGATATCTCATTTGCTAAAGATCTGCAGGTATTGTGACTAGATCCACCACCCACTTAAAATGAAGAGACAAGGGATATATGGGTTGCAATCCATCCCGATGTCTCATAGATGAATACATGTTTCTTCTTAGCATATTTCCATGAGTACCTATCTTTTAAGAAAAACCCATAGGCTTTCCTCTTAATCTTGTTAAACTCCACATCTAACCACTTGTCTCTCTTTATTAATATGGTGTGGTATTGACCAATTCTCTACCACTCTTTTGTATGTTTGTCTTCTAGAAACATTTCTACATAAGATACATAATATCTTAAGTATTTTCTCTTTGTTGTCCAAGCTTCTATTAGTGTTGTAGCAACTCCTTGTATTGCTAAATTCACTCTTACATCACTTGTACTTGATAAACCAATCATTGTATTTATGGCATTTAATGTTGTCCTTACATTGATGAGAGTTGTACCTACAGTTACAATGGCTAGCAATCTAGTTTCACCAATCAAAACATCATTTTTAGCTATAAGAAAGTCATCTTCTTCCTCCTCATCCATCATCTTATCTTCATTCTCATAAGATGCCCAAGATAACATGTCTAGGTTATTTCTTCCTACAATATGCTGATATTTAGGGCTCAAAGATTTGATGTATGATCAATTGGAGCATAGCAATGTTTGGGATAGCACAACTAGTAATCATACCCAATACTAGCAAACAAGCAGTCTCAATGACTACATGAGCATCCAAAAAATACTCATTCTCACATTTAAGGACTATTGCAATTACCCATAATTCTCTTTTTACTTGTGGATACCTTCTCTGTAGTTCGGTCAATACTTTAGCACCAAACCGAATTGCATATCTTTGCCCTTACTCATCATCTTGCCCAATTTTCCATCCAATCCTGATTGGACTTGTATCAATAGTAATAATGATAGGCTTCCCATGTGAATAATCACCCTTTCTCAATGTAGGAGTACATTTCAAGAGCCGCTTCAATTTCTTCATTACTTTCTGATGCTTTCTTTTCCAGTGAAACCTCTAACTTTTCCTCAAGATTTGATATAAAGCATCAACTAGATGTGCAAAGTGAGGGATCCATATCAACTAGAACACACATGAACCCAAGAATCTATGCACCTCAGATATATTTGTGTGTATATCTTGCATTCAATCAATCCCATCTATTTTCACTAGTGAGGATTTTCACCCATAGGGCCCACACATATGCCAAACAATCAAACCTGTTCAACTCCAAATACTGACTTTTGTCTAGAAAGAGTCAAATGAACCTCTTCTAAATGTGTCAAAATCCTTTCACAATCCACAATATGGTCTATAACAGATTGTTTATACCCATAAGCATCCATCTTTTCATTATTTTCATCCACTATACACCCTTCAATTGGAACATCATCTAAGAAGGGCATTATCAATTGTGGTATAAAATCCATGAGTACCCTATTCATAGCATTTGTCATGTATGCCAATAAGTTCATTGCACCCTGCAGGAGAGTACACATCTGTACTAACCCCAAGGGAGTCTTCATAGTTGTGATATCCTTGATCTCAACTGCAAGCTAAAACTGATCATACCCCAAGTAAATATCACCCAAATAATAGATTTCTCTAAGTATAGAAGCCTCTACAAATTCATCAACCATAGGAGCTCCACATTTCTTATGGTCACTTTATTCATCAGTTGCATATCTTGAATAAATAACAAAGCCCCATTCTTTTTGGGCACAGTAAGCCAATGATTTGAGTACAAGGCTAAAGAGGGCTCCAAGGTCTTCATGTGGCTCACTTCACTTAGCAAATCCATTAGCTTTGGTAAGTTAGCTTTAGGTACCAAAACATGCCTCAAGTTCTAGGGTACATGTAGCACAATAACTATTATTGTAGGAGAGACAACATTCAAATCCACATAACCTATTTCAATTGGCTAAAATACAAATGCTTTCCCATGCCTAGCCAACATCTGCATAAAATAATCTCTTTCGATAGGCAAAAGAAACCCTTCTCCACCAGCTTTTAATTCCTATAATATTTTAGCTCTAAATTGATGACCTATATCTTTAGAAAACTTTTAATCCTGTAAATTTTGCTACCTTGACACTTTCTTGTATAGACTCTCACTGTTTGGTGGAAGCAACAAAGCAACTCATTTCACCTTTTTTTCTATTGTCTTATACTTTGTCTCCATGTTGAATGTTGAAAAGACTAATTTTTTGGTTGATTTTTTGTTGCTTTTGAGGCCTAAATGGTTGATTTTGATGGATTTTAAGTGATGAATAGTTGTTTTGAAAATGTTTGGGAGTGTTTTGGATGATATTGATTATGTTTTGGAAGCTCATAATGATTCTTAGTAGAAATATGAGGTTCTATGATATTCTAATAGGTTTTGTTGAGGTTGTGATTGGTTTTGATACCTTATGTTTAGCTTCTATTTTGTTCTGATTTTCTTTTGTATGAAGCATGGATTGATGATTGATGAAGGTTGAAATATTTTGAAAGCTTATTGAATAGTTTTTTATAGTTTGGAATGGTTTTAGTATGAGTTATGAGGTTTTGTTGTTCTCTGTTGACCTTCTGTAACCATTTGATAAACTTCTGTAGAGCCTCTGTCTCTGTTCTATTCTGTTCTGTTCTCTGTAGATCTTCTGTAAGTGCTCTGTCGAATGAGAGAGTGACTTTGGGAAAGTTTTTTAACTTTTGGAGATGATTAATCTAAGTTCAAAAGAGCTTTAAAAAATGGAAGAAGCAGCTGCTGAAGACTGAAGAAAAGACTGAAGTGAAGTGACAGCAGTGAGCTATGAAGAGACACAGTAGTGACTCTAGTGCCCTTTCATACCTCCCATGCCTCTTGGGAGGTGCATCCACGACCTAATAAGAATTATTGAGAGTGATTATTGATTATTTTAGTGAGGAGAGGATGTACTATTGATTGAGAGAGAGAGAGAGAGAGAGAGAGAGAGAGATAGCCAATTCTATCAAAACAATGTATCTATCTATGAGAGATTGAGAGAGAAAAATATGAAGACAATGAATATGAATACTATGTGATTATTTCCATTCAAAAATGGTGTATTCCTTTTTGTTTATTGTTCTATTGATGGATTATGTGAAGATGTTGAAGATTATGGTTGATTCTATCAAATCTGTGGGAGATATCTACTATGATGCTGTGTGAAGATTTGTTCTTTTCCTTGTTGTGGTTCTCAAAAGAATAAAATAAAATCTTTTTGATGCTACAAGATATATTTTCTTGTAGTAGAAACCCTTTTTCCTTGGTTTTTCTCTTGGGGCTATTTTTGGTGCACAGCCAGGAGGAAAAACTTGCCATCAACAAGCATCAGAAGAGGTAAGAATTCAATGGATGCTTGCAAAGTTCCTTCTTCCACTGAAGAGTTGGAGATTATTATTTCCAAAGCCACTTTCTACAAGAAGTTCATTGAACAATGGGCAGAAACATATTAGCATCATGATGCAAGCTCTATTTGGTGGACTATTTCCTCTTCCAGTTGAAGCAACAAAGACATGCATCTTTGTGGCTAATTGGTTGGTAACAAACTAAAGAGTAGAAACAGAGAGAATGACCATCCATGGAAGATTTGGAATTCATTGAGAAGTTTCAAGAGTTCATCAAGTGGGAGATCATGAAGAAGCTTTAAGAGTTGCGGTCAGTGGAGGTCCACAAAAACAAGAAAGAAAAGAGTTGGAATTTGTTTGTGGATGCTCAACAGCAAGATACTGGGATGCTTGGTGCACTGACAACCTCATGTTTGTTCAATTAGCACCCCATTGGAAGTTAGTAGACAGAGTGTTTTTCACAACATACACTGTTGAAATCCTCAGAAGCTCGCATTATTATAATGTTGGCACAACAATGATCCTAAGAAGAATGAGTTTTGATACTTTCAGAATAGAATATCTCCCCATCTGGGAGTGGTTTGAAAGCTGAATTCAGAGATGCTAAAAATAAGAAAGTATCAGAGATGTTGGCCAGAGAATCCTCCAGATATTGAAGCCCCTATCTGATTCTATTCTATTGAGTACATACCAACTTTTTGGAGCCAACCCCCTGATGAATTATGCAATCAAGAGGCAAGCGTTAGAATGAGTCCAGAGGTATGTGAGAAGAGAGAAGGCAAGAATAAAGGCTGAGAATGAGCTTGCAGCAGAAGCCTCCTTTGACGCCCTAAAAGCACTCTTTTACAGAAGTCCCCATGGCAACTCAAGGTCTCCTTCCTAGTCAGATTCATCCTGGAAATATTGATGGCAGGCTAGCAAATGTAGTCCCATTGCCAATTGTTAAGGGAGAGTACAATGAAGACCCCGATCCTCATGTAGCAAAATTTATGGTAGTATGTGTGGCTAACAATGCCAGAACCCCCGAGCATTGGTTAGGAATCTTCCCCTCCACTGTCAAGGGTGCGGCATTTCAATGGTATGAGAGACAAGCAGGAAGAACTTTTGGCACATGGGATGACCTAAAGTTGGCATTCCTCACTAAATTCACACGTGAAGGTTTTGAAGAGCGAATGCGAGAGGAGTTCATGAACCTAAGTTAGTCCTTTGGAGAAAGAGTAAAATCTTATGTCTTGCGAATGGAATCCATCCTGAAGAGATGGATTAAGCATCATTTGAATGAAGGTATCCAAAAAGGAGTGTTCCTCAGAGGCCTACAACTAGAAGTTTGCAAGTTCGTGGAATTAAGAAAACCAGTCAATTTGCAAGTTGCAGTGGAAGGTGCAAGATTGTATGACAAAGTTGAAGCAAGGCTTTCAATGACTCTAGGAAGAGGAGTCTTAACTTCTCCCATGCCAGGAATGGTATACCCACCAAATGCAATCCCAAGGACAATTCCCTACCCCTATCCCCAGATGCAAACAATGCCGCAGTACAATGCACCTAATCCACAGTGGCCACATACAACAATGTCTCAAATGATGGTTCAACCACAACAATAGTGGCCTCAAATAGTTCCTCCAATATTGACTCAACAACAATGGAACCCTACCAACTGGTATCAACAATCCCAAGTCTCAACAGGAGCTCTGAATCAAAATCAGAATAGAGGATCTCCTAGATCAGCCCAACCTGTATATGGAGTAATTACAGAAGCTTCCCAAAACCCTACTATAAGTACTCCAGGAGGTGAAAATTTGAAGGATTACTTATCCAACTCAGTCGCAAGTACTAAGAAAGAGCTTATGGATGTGATTATGGAATAGCAATAGACGCTCAAGGTGAATAGCACCAATATATCCACTGCTGCGGGAGGAGGGAGAGATGTGATGTGTTCTAATACATGGTGCAAAAAGTGCCATCAAGTGGGACATTTAGCCATTGAATGTACCCAAAAACCAACCATTCCTAGAGCCTTTTGTTTCTATTGTTTGATGAAGAACCATACAGAGGATATCTGCTCTTTGAAAGAGATGCATGAACGAAGACAAAAAGATGAAAACACAAGATTCAACTTACTAGAACCTAAAATGACAACACAAGACATTGGACCAAATCCTAGGGAGTTTGGTCTTAATTTTGGTCCAAGGAGGTTTCCCTCTTAAAGTTACAGAAGGACAACAGCTGGCGGTGGCCAGAGATTAGAGGTGGAATGTTACAAATGTTGAGAAAATGGTAATATCTCACCGAATTGTCCAAATCCTAGAAGATATATGGATTACAAGCCCTTATGTAGCTGATGCAAAGGAGAAGGCCATATTGCAAAAGATTGTTCAAGTCCAGCACATGTGAAATGCAATTTTGATACTCAACAGAAGATCCAAGGACCTGCTTCCAATTTGGTGGAATTGGAAGTGGCCGCAATAAGCTGAGCAAAGAAAGGAGAACCCATAGTTCCAAAAGAGAACATTCCTTCTCGCAAGATCCAAGAACCTGCTTCCAACTTGGTGGAATTGGAAGTGGCCGCAATAACATGAGAAAAGAAAGGAGAACCCGTAGTTCCAAATGAGAACATTCCTTCTCCCAAGACCATGAAGTTCAACAACCTCAGGAAAAACATAACAATGCGATCCAAAATAAGGAAGTACATAGCACCACAGAGCCATAAAGAGCTACAGAGACAATTGTAGAGGCAGGACCAAAGGTCCAGGAAATAGAGGATGCAAAAGTACCTCCTCATGAAGAAGAAGCACATATGCTTTCACTCCTAGAAGAACAAGGGAAGATAAAAGTGGGCATGGACCCATTTCCTAGTCGATTGGAAAAGCTTGTGGATCCTATCAAAGAGTATGATTTGATCAAAGATCTAGACACCTTTAAAACAAACCTAACATTTCGACAGTTACTGGTGCTGTCTCCTAGTTTCCGAAAGAGATTTAAAAGCATCTTGACAAGAAGATGTGGCCTAAGGATTGTTCCCCCAACAACAACAAAGTCCAACAAAGGCTCAAAATCTATGAAGGAAGTAGATGTGGGTAATGCCTTCCTAGATCTTGGAACTCCAGATATTAGTGTATGGATAGAAGGATGTTTTATTTCATATGCATTGATTAATGGAGGCTCATCAATAAACATAATGATGGATGTGACAATGAAGGATCTAGGTTTGCAAGGAATTCAACCTACGCAGTGGCTTATCAGATTGGCAGACCAAAGTAGAATTAAATTGTTGGGCATCCTCCCATACATAAAAACAACCTTGGCAGGAAGAGACTATTGGCTGACATATTTGGTGGTTAAACCAAATTCTTATGGGACCTCATACCCTCTACTCTTGGGAAAGACCTTGGCCTTTTGAAGCAAGAGCCACAACATAGACTAGTTCAAAAGCACCCTAGCCCTAGGCAGAGGACCCAATAAAGTGGTGTTGAAATTGTATGGATTGCCAACTACCGAAGGAAGCAAAGTCTTTGTCCATGGGAGAATACCTCCTGCCTTAACCCAAATTGACTTCTGAAATCACCTCTGACAGCGAGATAGAAGCATGGATGTATTGTTGTCCCTATTACATGGCAATCACAGAGATAGAAGTAGAGTCAGAAGTAGACACAGAGATGGAGGACCTGTTCTTCTCCTACACAGCTATAGAAGTAGAGATAGAGCCTCTGGAGGAAGAGGATGAAAATGATAAGGAAGAAAATGAAGCAGGTTATGAAAGTGCAAATGAAGAAGCTCCTCCGATAGCGGATGATCTTGTTGATGTCCTTACAGAGACCTCAGAGGCCGAGGATCTCGGGGTGTTGGATGGAATGACCATTGTTCCATTTGGGTTGACCAACGGACCACAAAGTATATAGAATCTGCATAAGCAATGGATCAAAGGTATAAAAATTAAGTTCACTAGTGGCTCATGTTGCCCTGACCATTCATTTTGGAGAAAAGATGATGATGATGCCCCTTGTCAACAGAAGCCAGAGCCATCAGAGCCACGGCTTATAGAAGGTCGGCGCTATATGACATTCTTGGACGCATCCTCTGAAGATGAACCCCTAAGTCCAGAAGAAATCATCACTCACACAGAAGTAAACAAAGCTTTGGTACCCTTCTAGCAATCCCAATAGACAAATGAGCCATATGTTCAGAAGGAGGACACTGGTTCTAGTGGAACATCAGACAATGACACTACTCCCTTTCAGGAGTCAAACCTCTATCCAGAAGCAATCCGTGGAATATTTATTCGCGAAGTGGAAGGTGAAAGGCAAGTGACGTTCATGGATACTGATGGTACTGAACGTCACCTGAAAGTGGGTCTCAATCTTCCAAAAGAAGAACTAGTGGTCCTACGAGACCTACTAAAGGAGAACTTAGACGTGTTTTCTTGGTCATACAAAGACCTAAAGGGGATTGACCCTATTGTTTGTCAACACCACATCTATCTAGAGTCTGATGCTAAACTTGTAAGGCAGAGACAAAGGAATATGAATCCTAATTATTCAGCTTTGGTAAAGGCTGAATTATTGAAGCTTCTTGAAGTCGAGTTCATTTATCTCGTGGCAAACAGTGAATGGGTTTCTCTCATTGTGGTTGTACCCAAGAAGAACGGGAAACTTCACATATGTGTGGACTTTTGAAAGCTGAACTCAAAGACAAAGAAGGATTACTTCCCTATCCCTTTCATAGACCACCTGTTGGACACAGTGGTAGGCCATGAGCTCTATTCCCTCTTGGATAGATTCAGTAGATATAACAAAGTCCAAATCACAGAATAGAACCAATCCAAAACAACCTTCACAACAAAATGGGAAACCTATGCTTATAGAGTAATGCCATTTGGGCTCTGTAATGCTCTTGCCACCTTCCAACGAGTAATGATGGCTACCTTCCAAAACCATCTGCATGATTTCATTGAGGTGTATTTTGATGACGTTTGTGTCTATAGGCTAATCCGTGAGCATTGGGGACACCTAGAGCAATGTTTTGACCGATGCTGAGAGTATAGGTTCTCTCTCAACCCCGACAAATGTGTCTTTGGCATCTCATTAAGAGTTTTTTTGGGCCATATTGTCTCTGCACAAGGGATTGCAACAGACCCGATGAAGATTGAGAAGATTGCTGCCTTGACAGCACCAACAAACCTCAAGCAATTGAGAGGGTTTCTTAGCCATGTGGACTAGTACAGAAGATTTATTGCACATTTTGCAATGGTGTTTGCACTGGAGAAGTTTCGACACTACCTACTGTCAATGCATTTCAAGTTCTACGTGGATCATGAATCCATGTCCTTCCTGATGAATAAAGAAAATGTCAAAGGATGATTGATGAGATGGTTGCTCTTGTTCCAGGAGTTTGATTTTGAAGTGGTCACTAAGCCTGGCCATTCTCATGTCTTAGCTGATCATCTATCACTGATCCCTCAAACTGCAAAAGAGGAACATGATGATCCAAACCTTCCTGATGCTTCCTTGTTTCTAGTTGACAGAGTTACTCCATGGTACGCAAAAATAGCCAACCTCTTGGCAACTCAACAGTATCCCCTTGGCATTTTGAGCCATGAGAAGAAGAAGCTTCTGTTTAAATCAGTCCTCTACACCTTGGTAGGCGGTGCATTGTACAAGAAAGGCAAAGATGAAGTGTTACGAAGATGTGTTGCAGGAGACAAGATTGAGATTATTCTTAAGGCTTGCCATGAAAAACCATGTGATGGACACTTTGCATAAGAAATGATAGCCAGAAAGGCTCTATTAGCGGGATACTGGTGGCCGACCCTTCACAAGGATGCATATGACTGCTGTAAGAGATGCAATGCTTGTCAGTGAATGGGGAAACCCACCAAGACCAGTGCCATGCCATTGCAACCTATTCTTCCCCTAAAGCCATTCGAGAAGTGGAGGATTGATTTCGTGGGCCCAATGATCTGCCTACTAGATGGAAGAAAAACAGATACATCCTGGTATGTACGGATTATGTCACAAAGTGGTGTGAAGCTAAAGCTTTGAAGCGGGACGATGATAACATCGTAGCCCTCTTCATGTATGAGAATATTTTCACCCGTTTTTGTAGTCCCCTTGAGCTGGTCAGTGACAGAGTTACTCATTTCCTTAACAAGATCATGGAAGAGTTGACAGAACTGTATAAGATCTGCCATTGTAAGTCCACCCCCTATTACCCTAGAGCCAACGGCCAAGTTGAAGTCACCAATCACATCCTCTACTTGATCCTAACAAGGACGATTACCACAGATTGTTATGATTGGGATGATCAACTTATAGAGGCCCTCTAGGCATACAAAACCTCTTATAAGGTAGCTACATTACAAACTCCTTTCCAATTGGTGTATGGCACAGAAGCTGTCTTCCCTGTTGAGTTGGAGTTGCCCTCTTTGTGAGTGGTAGTTAAAAAACGCCTCGAAGATGATGAGTCCCTCTAGCATCACATGCTGCATTTGGAATGTTTGGATGAGATTTGGCGGATGGCCCTACAATGCATGGAAACCACTCAAGCGTGACACAAGGCCTATCATGACAGCTTCATCAACAGCTTCATCAAGTACAAGGAGTTCAAAGAACGTGATCTTGTCCTGGCCTATGATTCACGATTTGGGAAGTTTTGTGGCAAGCTTCAACAACTTTGGATGGGTCCCTATAAGGTACTTGCTGTGAATCCTAATGGCTCTGTCCAAGTGCAGGTCATTGATGCCTCTGGTGATCCCTTTTTTATCAATGGCTATCGCCTAAAAAGAAGTACTTCCCTCCCTGGGGATCCTAACAATCACAGTTGACGCACCCTTTTCCTTGTGGGCGTCGCACTGTCCTTCTCCTTGTGCTTCTGATAGCCCTTATGATTTTCCTCATGAGGAGGTCTCGTTCTGCTAGCCCCTCCCAGACACATCACATCCTTACTATATTCTCCTCTCGTCTGATCTAGCAGTGGTAATGTGGATGGTCCTATCACATGGTATTTCTACCATACTCTTTATTTTATTTTTTAAAGAAAGAAATAAAAAAACAAACAAACTCTTTTGGGAGAAAAGGAAGCGATTCCCTATCATAGCAGGTCTCGTTTTAAGAAAGGTGGCAAACACCATTGGGCGAGAAGCTGGCTGTGGAAAGGTGGTAACACCCAGCACTCCAGAAAGTTGATTCATCAGTTGCCATCTCTAGGACCCAGTTCCAAAGCTGCCAACCTTGGTGCACTATGTCCTGTGCCTCTCTACAGCATGATGGTTTTTTTAAAGCAGACGATATGTTCTATATCTGATACATAGTTTCGATCTGTTGACTACCTCCCTGGGTATGCCTCTTCATCAATAGACAAAGCAATCTTCATCGACAACCCTCTGAGTGATGTGAGTTTTCATCCTAACCGGATGGGAACATGAGTATGGTCTGCCCTCTGTATCTATCAGTGAGTGTGAGATAGAGGGTGGGGTGAGTGACTAGTCATTTCCCTTCATTTCAATTGAGAGGTGCAATGTGTGAATGGAGTGTTACACGCAGGGTTGGGCCTCTCAATGCACAAAGCATGATCTGTTTTTGTACACTACACTATAAGCCTCCCTAGCCTTCCTTCTCGCATCGTATGCCAGCACAAGGTGGGATGCATAGTTGCACTATCAATTACACACAAGGCATACAACAATTCTATACAAGTGAATGTGAGGATTACATCAATAGGTGTAAGGAATGGGTTGCCCTCTGTCTCTTTCAACAGAGTGTGAGATAGAGGGTGGGCCGAGTGTGACTGGTGTTTCTTCTCAAGCAATTCCAAGAGGTGATATTGAGGGATGTTACAACAATTAGAGTCACGTACGTTTCTATTTCCCTTTGCACACATGGGACGGGTCTTTGCCACCATCACAAGCCATGCCACCCTATTCTGTACACTACATGATAAGGTTCCATGTCCTTCCTGCTTGCACTTATGCCAGATGGGTGGAACACATGAATACACCATCAATTGTGCACACTGGCATACTCCCTCCCAATCACTTTTCCCTTGTTCAGTTTTACATCGGCCGTGAGTAATGGGATTTCATGCTTATTCATTGAGCAATGTGTCATGGGGTGAGCAATTGTTCTATCATCCTCTTGAGTGCCCGTGAGTTGAGAGTTCTATTCTTTGTCATCGATACTTGAATCGATGGAGTTTATCGACAAAGCTACCTCCTTGGGCACTGTTGCATGGTCCCTTCCATACTGGACGTATTCTGTGGCATGCCCTAGTCCCTCTTGCCACCTGACGACAGCTTCAATCTTCCTGCATCAACAACAACAATTCCCTTCAACCATCTACAAAATGGGCCAAGTGTTCCTAACCCTACTTTTCTGTTTGCACGTGCATGTTATATCTTAAGTGTGGGGACGTCATCATCCAGTCGATTGACAAGTCGGCGGCCGTGTCAATCAATCTACCCTAACCGGTAAGGTGTTAAGTGTGGGGACGCGTCCTTGTGTGTCTAATGTGCATACCCCTTGCATATGTCCTTACCTAATCATGTGTGTCTACCATGTACTAGTTCTATCTTGATGGGGTCCCTTCCTCACCCACCCACCCTCATACCCCCTGTCATTGAGGCCGTTTCCCTTGTGGTTGCTTTTCTTTATGCAAATTTTCTCTTTTCTATGTGAATATACCCTACGTTCACCAAATTCCTGATCCAACATTTTAGCCGTGTTGGTCCCTTTGAATGACACACTTTTTGTTTTTACATCCCCTTATTTCGGCTTACCATTTTTGCGTTATTAATTTTTGAAGCTTTTCCCGCACAATTGGATGTATTTCCATGCGAACACGTCCTTCTCACTTTGGAATAGTGATCTAACATACCATCCATGTCCTATGCTTTCCCTGGGATATTTTTTCTTTTAATCACATGTCATTCTGACGTACAGTTTGTCCACAATTAATTTTTGTGTGGTTTCGTGTATTTTTTTAGTGTACGTTTTTTACATTTTTTCATGTGAACTTGCCCTATTCTCCTCAGAATTCAATTATGACTAGATAGCCTTGTCTAGCCACCCTTCTTGCACAATTCTCATTTTCCCTCCACCCTGTTTCGCCCTCTGGATTTTTTGTTATTAATTTTTATTGGTGTTTTCAAGCTTCATGTTCTGGTTTTTAGATATGAATGCCTATTAACCCCATCCCAACTGAGATTTGATGTGACCTCCTTGCAGAATATATATGTCATGATATTTTTCCTTTTTCTTGCCCTTCATTCCAGTGCACGAATCATTCGCTATTAATTTTCAAATCCCGTTTCAGATACAATTCTTGGGTTTTATCCATGCGAATGGGGTTTCTCTTACTTGACACTATGTTTTGATGTGATAGCTATATCAGGCACAATTTTGTGCACATTTTTTCTTCTTCCCTCACTTCGTTTCGGCTAATGGATTTTTTGAAATTAATTTCCATATGTGTTTTCGGGGTCAATTTTTGCTTTTTTTGCATGCGAACCCCTCCTTATTCCCTTGGATGTGCGTTTTATAGTGCTCGCCCTATGAATCCCCTTCCCAATGACATTTTTTCTTTTTTTTACCTTCGTTCCAGTGCCCGAATCTTTTTATATTAATTTTTGCGTCTCGTTTCGGGGGTCCTTTTTTGGTTTTTTCCAAGTGACCGGGTCTTATCTCCATCGAAATGGTATTTGACATGATAGGCATGCCCGACTTGACTTTTCTCACAACTTTTCTTTTTCTTGTGTTTCCATTCAACACACGAATTTTTTGATATTAATTTTCGTATGCGTTCTCGGGCCTAATTTTTGACTTTTTCCCATGTGAACGCTCTGACTTGATCCCGGACACCCCATTGTACTTTTCCCAGTCTCCCCCTCACCTTCTGGCACATTTTTCCTTTTTATTGCATTGCGTTTTGGCTCACGGTTTGCCTGTTATTAAATTTTCTTTGTTTTGTCGTGTCCCTGCGTGCCTCACCTCGCGCGTGAATGCGCGTGTTTTTGCTTCAATGCACCTCGTGATGCCTCCATGGCGTCCATGCCTTCCCCATAGCCATCCCAGCCCCTGTTGCTTCCCTTCATTGCAATTTTTTTACCTTGCCCCGTGCATAAGCACGGGACGAGGGGTTTTTTTAATTTCTTATTTTTCTCTTTATTTATTTCTTTGTTTCATTATTCTTTTCTTTTTTATTTTAATAAAACCACAATTCAAACTACTCCCCCCTCAACTGTTTCCCCCCTCCTTTCTCCTCTCTCTTCCTCTCTTTTCTTCTTTTCACTCTCCCTCGCTTTCCCTCTCCCCTCTTTCTCTCTCCCCATATATTTTCTTTCTCCCTACCTCCCTCTACCCTCCTCCACCCCTACGTGTCTCCTCCCCTCCTCCTCTCCTCCTCTTACCCTCCTTTCTTCCTCTCTTTCGTCCTCATTCTTCCTCCCTGCCTTCTTCCCTTCCTCTTCCCCTCTTCCTCCCACCTCCCACCTTCCTCCCCTCTTCTCCCCCCTCAGCCATGGATGTTGCCGAATGCACCCTCATAGTTGAATGCTCCCTCGTCGAATGCCCTGGCCACCCCTCGTCACAATCGCTACCCTATCCCTCGAGGCTACCGAATGCGCCCTTGCAGCCACGCCATCGGACCCAAAATGCCGCTGCCATGACCATTGTGTAGCACATATCGTCGTCATTACCTGCCCCCCCTCCCATCACTAACTACCCCCCCGCCATTAATAATTGCACCCCCCTGCCCGCTAGTATCCCCCCCCCCCCAAATTACCCCCTGCCTGCCAGTATTCATCCCCCCCCAAATTACCCCCCGCCCGCCCATTTAATCCCCCCCCCCCAATTTACCCCTCGCCCGCCAATTTGTCCCCCCTGCCCATACCTTCATAACCCCCCTACCCTGCCCATTACCCATCCCCTTTCCACCCCCCTCCTAAGCCCCTATCCCCCCCCCCCCCCCCCCCCCGCAGAAACATGAAACCCCCCTAGCCCCCATTCCCCTACTGACATCTCCACCCCTTTCACCGCAAGCCGTCGACACTCGCCGAACCACCCTCGCAGCAACTCGCCGCCCTAGCACCGACCATTTCTTCCCCTACCCCGCTTTGCGAGTGTTCGTGAGGGTGTTCCTGTGCATCACGGGTGCGTTTGTGTTATGTTTGAGAGTCGTCCGTACGTATTCACGTGCGAGGACACACGTCTCAACTTGTTCGTGCGTTGGTGTGTGCCGTACGCTACCGTTCACATGCAGCCCAAATATCTTCTTTTATTTTTCAAAAACCCATTAACACTCGAAAAAAAACGCCTAGAATCCTTAAAAAAATCATTAAAACTTCATAAAAATTCAATCAAAAAATATAAAAATCATTAAAATATTCATTACTGAATTGGGAAATTTTTTGGTTTATCTTGCTGGTTATAATACAGAGAATTAATTGCAAAAGTTTTAAATCCTTGAAAACTCATTGAAAATTGAGAAAAAATCAATAAAAATTAGAATTAAAATAAATAAAATCATTAAAATTTCCATCAATGCATTTCACTACTTTTCAAATATTTTTATAAGCTCAAAAAGCCTTGACACATGATCAACCTATTATTTTTAGGCCAAAATGTTAAAATTTTACCTAAATTCATAGAAATTTCATTTAAAATTCTAAAAATAGGTTGAAAATTTACTGAAAATACAAATCCATTATTGAAGTCTAATGGTTCAATTCTCACTCAAGGTTGATTTTCGAAAGCTTGTTATTAAACTTGTTTTTTAAAAAACCATAATAAATCAAACATAGAAAATAAAAGAAAAAAACACAAACACAAACCACGAAAAGAAACACATAAATAACAATAAAAATGATAATAATACCCAAATACTAATCTGAATTAACTAAACCAAATATCACCCAACTAACCTCACCTTCATATTTCTTTTTTTTTAAAAATAAGGTGTTTCATTTTTTTTCAGTAGTGGCTTTTGCTTTTTTGTTGGACTCATTGCATCTTGGGATCCATCCGTGCGCCCTCGGTCCCTTGCATACACACTCTTGTCAGGTATTTTTATTTCCTACTTTATTTTTTTTGTCACCCCTTAACCACTGTTAATGGTTAAAATGAAGTTAAATCACCCACTTTTCCCTACGCACTCATGCCAAACACACATTTTTCTAAACAATTAAAAATGAACCATCCATTCACTTAGCATGCGCTTCGTGAGCTACAAACACATCTAATTTTATTAAAAATGAAATCGCCGTCACAAGTGCACCCACTACACAAGAAGTGCTAAACACGTACTTTATTTTTAATTAATGAATATGCATTTGGAGACTCAAGAGTCTGGGTATCGAAGTCTGGGATTCAATAACAACATCATTTCACCCTAATAATTTGTAATTAATATTTTAAGAAGGAATCGTTGTTTTCTTATTAAGGTTTACAACCTAATAAAATTTCACCCATTGTTAATAATTTATTAAAACAAATCCTTCACTAAAATCGTTCCCCCTCACTGCATTCTTTTTCCTTTTCAATAAATGTGCTTCTTGGGATGGGCACATGCAATCTTTTGAGTTGTCAGTGCTTACTGAAGTTCTGGTTATGTCTTGAGTGGGTTATTGAGGTATTATGGTTTGATTCTATGATATGATTATGAGTGCGGTCTGTAGTTTTCTTTTCTGCTTGATATGGGGCCTCGGGCGCATGTTTGTTGCATAGCATGAAGCTTTCGATCGAATGTGTAGAGGTCATGCCGAAATTTTTTTAGAATGTGGATTGTTTGGGGTGGTCAGTCAATTAGTCACCTTTGTGTGTGCTTATTCTGGTCGATTTCTTTTTCATGGATATTCTGTTGTTTTACAAGCATTCCCTGTGATTGTCTATGTGCGTGGTGTGTGTGTAATCTATCTAAATGGCATCTCAAGCTCCTCCTCCAATCCTGTACATTCCATTGGTCTCTCACGATTATTCTTTATTGCTGGAATCTGAACTTATTGGAAAAGTAGGCTTAACAAAGTTCATCGCACTCTCATTACTACTCATCCCAGAGGATACTAATACTTGGGATCAGTTTCTAGCCTCTTACAGTTAGAGGTCTAGTCCTGTTAGAGGAACCGTTGTCCAATTGACGCCTGAAAGTTTGGGCAAGGCTATGTCGTTACCCTATCGGGGAGACTCTTTCCCTACTACTAGACAATTGTTCTCAAATGAGGATATCCTTAAATTGTTGCAAAAGCAGACACAGGATGTGTTGGATCCCAAGAAAGTTCTTACCACTTTTAGCATCAGTGTCTCCATGATCTCCAATCCTGGTGGAAGTAGTTGTGCCAGTTCCTTCAGGACCGGTTTATGCCTGCTAAGACACCCTCTAATTACGTTTCAAAGGAGTTGTTTACAACTTCTAGAATCATGTTAAAAGGCATAACAATTGATTGGAGTTCCTACCTTCTGTCCAAAATGGATCAACACTTTGTCATAGCTACCAGGGATAATGTCACTAATGTTACATTTGGATCTTATCTTTCTATCTTTTTGGCATATGCTACCCCTTCAAAGGAAGTTCCTACCTTAATAGTTGATCCACCAAATGCTCCTCCCCCTGCTGGACACTATGATGTTGTCATTGAGAATCTTGATCCTACCCGTCCTATGGCAGTTCAGAGAAAACACTTAAAACGAGTAACTGAATCAACTCCAACTCCTCCTCTAGTTTTTGTTTTTGATCAATCTAGCAATCACCTACTAGTTTTCCTCACAACGCTGAATCTTTTTAGAGCACATCGTGATGGTACTTTGGAGATTTCCATCCCTTCAGTGCAACGCTTGGTAACTGGAGATGCAATTCCCTTCCTATGTCAAGATGTTCGGTGTTCTATTAAGCTCTCAGCCAATGCATGTATCCAACGGCTCTATTCCTCTTGCTATGATGAAGTACAACAAACAAAAGAAGAGCTAACAAAGGAAAATGTAGAGCTAGCTTTTGCTCATGAACACTTTTCTAATCTTTGTAACCAAATGAAGCAATAGACTAAGATCATTGATGCTAAAAAAATGGAAATTTTTAGTTTGCACACTCAATTGATTGACACTAACACTCAAATGGTTAATGTAACTGAGAGACGAGATAGATTGTTGAAAGAATCTCACAAGCTTCAGGCTTTGTTAGCCACCCAGAAAGAGGAGCTTAAAATAGCAAATACCGCCTTAGACTAGAGCTGAAACCAAATTCAGCACCTTAAAGAGCAACTGGTCCAGTCACATTCTTCTTCACAGAGCCCTATTGTGCATCTAGTTCATTCTTTGACCCCTGCAAACTTGGTAGTTCTCCAGAGACAGGCCACATTATGTCCGCTTTTTCAAGCTAAAGTGGAAAGATTGCAGTTCAGGATGGATTTATTATGGTCTACATTTGAGCAATTTCAGGAGTATGTTCCTCCCAACCATTCCTTTTTTGTCCACTATCAGCTGCAGAAGTTTGCCTTCAATATTAAGCTCTCAACGATGGATCTACCAATTCCAGAGAATGGTTGGAGTGGAGCATAGTCTTCTGATTTGCTAATAGAAGTTGTCCGTATGGTCTTTGAATATTCTTTGACTTTGGATACCATGCTATTGTCTTATATGTATCTACGAGGTGATCTATTAATTCTAGATGATGTAGATCTGGCTTGGTATGTAGGGGATGTGGTCTTACAAGCTGCCTTATATGTTAACCATTTGGAGTTGAGGATAGATGAAATGCTCCACTGCTATTCTTCTCAAGTGGTTGCTTGCCCAAATACTTTATGGCATTCAATGATTGTTTCTATAGTCCTAAACCAACGACAAAATACAGCCTCCACTTATGTGCAGAACACTAGCCAACTGAGGGTGGATCTTTTAGCTTATCTTTCCAAGAACCATCCATTTGATTCATCCTTCTTTGATGCCTACCATCGACAATCTGTTTTAGGTCCCTCTATTCCTAGCTTATTTTATTATCAACAAATGGCCCATCGCTATGATGCTTTTTTTTTCCTTATCAATCCAACTTAGTAGTCATCTTACCTCTCATTTTCCAACCTCAAGGTGCTCCTCAAATTCCAATCTTTACCTATCGTTCTTTCATTGAAGATCAAGTCTTTTTCCCTTCTCCGCCTTGTCCTTCCCCATCTATCCATATACCTTCTACTTTTCCTGCTTATCAATTAACACCTTTCTTAACTGATTTGCCTAGACTTTTAGCTAATCCTTCTTTAGCTTATTCCTCATTTTATGATTTTTCCTACCCATCTCTTCATCCTCTTTTACTCATTCCTCTTCCATCTCCTTCCACTGCTATTTCTCAACCCCCTCAATTAGTTAGTGGATATGAAGGATTTTATCAGCAGATTCCAAGAAGAAGAGGATGGAGCTCAATTGATTCTCTTACGGGACCATAGATTAATTGGCCATTAATTCCAGGGGACTGGACAATTTCTAGTCAAGTGTACCAAAATTATCTCCATTTTTCCCAACAATATCCACAATCTCTAGATCCTTCGGTGAGATTGACAGTCCATTTTTCTTGGTACCTAGCATATATGCATAGGCATTCCCTTAACGATCAAAAGGCCATTCCCAAGCTTTGTATGAATATCAATGTGAACATTGATTCCCAACAACTGGATATTCTATATTTTCATGCCCTTTGTCTACCTACCAGATACCTAATTTTGCTAGAAAGGGTGTGCTGCCTTCAAATCTTTCAAAATCCTCCAAAATCTTTTGTAGATGAATACTTATCCATGGACCATTTTTGTAATTATAAAGCTTTCAAGAGGGATCATCTTCACCGATACCCTTGAATTTATCTTCTATACTTCTTAATGATATATCTCTCTTTTGGAGGTGCCATTTAGATGGTTGTTTTGTGTTTGTGCTGTATTAATTTTTATGTGATGAGTTCGTGCTGGTTGAATAATTCATTTGAGACCTCTCTTTTTGACTATTGACATTGATGGTGATGGTGGATGGAAAACCTATGATGCAACGTTGAAGAACCTCTTATATCATTTACAAAATTTTCGTGACTTTCTATTGTTTATACGATGTGTTAATGCATAACGATGTTTTCCTTTAGTTGTATTTTTTCTTAGATACAGGTGATAAGTTGGAGCCGTGGTTGGGGGAATTATTGAAAATACTAAAAAAGCTCAAATTTAGCTCTTTATTGAACTTATATTCTTCTTTTTCTTAGGTCACGAGGACACTTCCTTTCTAAGTGTGGGGATATGTTGAATGCTGAAAATACTAAATTTTTTGTTGTTTTTTAGGCTTGAATGGTTGATTTTGATGGATTTTGAGTGATGATTAGTTGTTTTGAAAATATTTGAGAGTTTTTTGGATGATTTTTTTAATGTTTTGGAAGCTCATGATGATTCTTAGTAGAAATATGAGGTTTTGTGATGTTCTGATAAGTTCTGTTGAGGTTTTGATTGGTTCTGATACCTTATGTTTAGCTTCTGTTTTGTTCTGATTCTCTTCTGTATGAAGCATGGATTGATGATTAATGAAGGTTGAAATATTTTAAAATCTTATTGAATAGTTTTTGATAGTTTGGAATGGTTTTAGTATAAGTTATGAGGTTCTGATGTTCTCTGTTGACCTTCTGTAACCTTCTGATGAACTTCTGTAGAGTCTCTCTCTCTCTTCTGTTTCTGTTCTGTTATGTTCAGTAGATCTTCTATAAGTGTTCTGTGGAATGAGGGAGTGACTTTGGGAAAATTTTTTAACTTTTGGAAATGATGAATTCAAGTTTAGAAGAGCTAAAAAAAATGGAAGAAGCAGCTGCTGAAGACTGAAGAAAAGACTGAAGTGAAGTGACAATAGTGAGCTATGAAGAGACACGCTAGTGACTCTGGTGCCCTTTCATACCTCCCATGCCTCTTGGGAGGTGCATCCATGACCTAAGAAGTATTATTGAGAGTGATTATTGATTATTGTAGTGAGGAGAGGATGTACTATTGATTGAGAGAGAGAGAGAGAGAGAGAGAGAGAGAGAGAGAGAGAGAGAGAGAGAGAGAGAGAGAGAGAGAGAGAGAGAGAGAGAGAGAGAGAGAGAGAGAGAGAGAGTCAGAGATAGCCAATTCTATCAAAACAATGTATCTATCTCTGAGAGATTGAGAGAGAAAAATATGAAGACAATGAAGATGAATACTATGTGATTATTTCCATTCAAAAATGGTGTATTCCTTTGTGTTTCTTGTTCTATTGATGGATTATGCGACGATGTTGAAGACTATGGTTGATTCTATCAAATCCGTGGGAGATATCTACTATGATGTTGCATGAAGATTTGTTCTTTTTCCTTGTTGTGGTTCTCAAAAGAATGAAATAAAAGCTTGTTGATGTTAGAAGATAGATTTTTGCCAAGCAAAAAATGCTATAACATCATACATTTTCAAAGAACATACTAACAACACTCTATTTTCAGCCTCATTTTTTGCATGTGTAGTTATTGAACTTTCAATCATAGTATCAATAATATTCAGCCCATAAAAGGGGCTTGAAACGCCTTCAGTTTCAACTAACAATCCCAATGGTCTGAGTTCCTTAATAGCTCATTTCATAAATATGCATCCAACTTTTCACATAGCTTTCAAAGGCTTAAAACAACATGAACTGTTTGCTATAAAATAAGAATAATCGTTAGTAAATGCGTGCTCCATTCCATCAAAAGGTGACTACATCCTTTGAATAGCACTACTATAGCCCCACATTATAGCAGTGCTCGATGAAAATTGGGTCTTTGAATTTCCTTGCATTTGGAGGTGAAGTATATCTGGATTCCTAGGATGATTAACATAAACATGAAGAATTTGGACTGATTTCCTCCCATCCTTGCTTCTAACTCTTGTATAAGTTGAACCATCATTAAGAACCTTTTTTTCCATACACACTCCTGCAATATAGAGCTATTCCAAAATCACTGTATATGAGAAACTATCTTGCATAAAAAAGTGTTGCTCTTCTTGTACATCACCAATCATCACTTTTATATTAGGATGTGCAACATAGAGCTCCCCTAAAGAATTCTTTGCAACTCTCATACACCAACCATGATTAGTGTCCATAGGCCATGCACCACTCTCATACAATCAATGCTCAATGATATTAATCTCGGATGTGTGGTCAAGCAAAGCAACACAAGGAATTTCACGCTCCCCTATTTTCACTACCATTTTAGTGGTATCCCTTGCCCAAATATTTCTTGTGTAATGACTCTGATAAATAAATCCTAGAGCCTCTTCCCCATATTGTTGCATCTACCTTGCTCTAACATGCATATTGCTACAAGATAATGCATTTTTAGCCACTTTCTTCTCTTTTCCACATGCGCTGTCCACTGATTAGCAGCATCTTGCATACATAAACCAACACTTGCATCATGCTCATATTCATCACGAATGCCCAATAAACTAGTTTGCTCTTCAAATTGAAGCAATGCACTAGTGGTGTCACTAAGAAACAAATGCTTCCTCTTAATTATGTCAATGCTTTTTTCATGAAATTCCCACTTGGCAATGTCAAGAATCTCTCCCAAGGTGAATTACACCTGAATGTTTAAAATCTGTTATTCATGAACCTTCTTAAGATCCATGGATTTCTCAATATCAGACTATTGTAGCTTATATATTGGCTCCTTGCCCTTATTTTTGCCCTCTTGTTTGCTATCTCGTTTCTGCTCTTGTCCAACCTCTTCCATAACATGCTAGGGAGGTGGCTGATTTGTAGCTTTAGGTAGATCGACACTTTTTCTTGTTACTCTCTTAGATGTCCCTACATTATCTTCATCTCTCTTTTGTTTCTCTTCCACAAGTACATTTGTGTTTTGCACATTTTCTAAATATGTATATACTGAATATGCATCTACCAGTGATTCCTAGGTTGTTATGTTACGAATGTCTTGCCCTACATGATACATTTCACTAATAGTAACTTTATGCTTTTCTAGTGCATGCAAAGCATGTGTTCATATTGCAGCCTTCAAACCAACCATCACTTCGGTAGGCATTCTATCCAATTATAGACCAAAAGTAGAAGCATGTACAGTCGCATAAGCATTTCGAACAACCAAGTCTTCCAACAACTTTTGCATACCTCCCTTTCCAAAATTCAAAGAAAGTGACAATCATGTTTCTTGTGCATGGATCTTGCCATCTTTTCAAAAGATGAGATGTCATGCCAAGGCCTCTTGATAAGTAGCACAATCCTTCCTTTCATGCTACAAACTATCACACCACATACATCTTTTCCTTGGTTTAGGGGCTATTGCTCATCCCCTTTCCTCTTGTTCTTTCTCGTCCAATTTTTCCACCTTCAACTAAAGATCACAGCTACTTTTAATGAATTCATCTAATATATCTTTCCTAATAATAGTGGGAACAACACGTGTAGCCATAGGGTTACCCATAGAAGTGAGTAGCTTACAAGATACATCAACTATTTTGCATGTACCAGTGGGCAAGCTGGATACATGCAATATTTCTTTTCTTCTATGATTTTTCATCGATGCAGTAAGAGTTTCCTCAACATGCCTCCACTCTATTTTAAGCCATGTCTCTGTAGTTTGATCCTCTAATAAATCATAAACCTTCTCTTAAAGCTCGGGATCTGTCACTTGTATAAACAATTCAATTTTTTGACTTACAAGAGCTTATTGTTCTACAAGATCTAACTGCTCAAACTGACTTCCAAATTCTCTTAGTAACTCCTATATTTAGCTACAAGACCCTTATTGGGTTGTAGAACCCACTCGTGGAAAGTCTTGTGGGTAATCAAATTATTGTCTTCAATGTAAAATTATTCCCTAAGTATCTTCTTGAAAGCTACCTAGTCAGCATCATGCATGTACGACCTTTCACATTGGGTTTACTAATATCTGAGGGATCTTAGTCAAAAGGTTGTATCCACCGGGGATTAGAGAGAGAAGGAAGTAGAGAATAGGAGATAGAAGAGAAGAAAAATAATAAATAAGAGATACACAAGATTAAGACAAAGGTTAATGATTCAAAACACTATATTTTGATAGAACTTGAGAAGATAAACAAAATCCTTATCTGGGGACTACTCCGAAGCAACCTTCAAGCATTAGATCTCCTAGACCTCCCTAGTAGACCAAAAACATACACTAAACATTAGCTTCTTCTCTACTGCTCAGATGACAAATCTAATGGTTCTATTGGCTCCAAAGAAAGGGGGGTAAAACTTTAGGACACCTGCTCAAAATTCTCCCGGATCGCTCCTCTTTTTTCTCCCCATTTGGAGTGTTGTTTGCTACCTAAAAACTGCGATCATGCGCTGCGTGAACTCGGAAGCCCCTCTTTTTTGCATGAGATCTCCCCAGAACTAGCTAAAAAGCCACTTGCTTTTTTCAGCATGTCACCCTATTCTAGACGTTTTCTACACCTTATTAGGATATTTACAAGAGATAATATCCAAAATATTAAAAACACACTAAACTTGTCCAAAATCTTGTATTTTGGAATGATCTATAATATGGACATTAACACTAATGACGAATATAACATTGAGTCTCTAAATTAATAAGAAAGCTGGATAATGATACACACTAGGGTTTTTCACATTATATCCGCGTAGCAGCATGACAACATAAACAACAACAAGAAACCATGTCAAAAAAAAAACCATAGAAATCCAAAGTTGATATGGAAATAACATTTGCAAGGTAAATGACAAGCTTGTAGGCAAATAAGGGCTAGTGGGGAATGATGTGCAAGTATGGGGAAGAGACTGACACATGGAGAGAGATGCATGGGAGGGTAGGAGAATAGCACGAGAAGGGGGCCAATATGGAAGGTGAGAAGGGGGCCAATATGGGGGGCAGGGGGGAGAGGTTAAGGTGGATGTTAATGGTTTCTTTGAAAAAAGAGAGCAAAAATGGTGAAAAAAAGAGTTAAATAAACTAATGAATGGAGTGAACATCAATAAAAGGGTTAGAGTTTTTAATGGGATTTAAAAATATATTTCATAATTTTTTGTGATTTTTATAAATAATTTTTTTATATTTTAAGGGTTTTTAATCAAATTTCCATGTGCTTATTAGGATTTTTAAACAATTCTATTTAAATTTTTCAATTTTTAAATGGTATTGACTATTCTAAAAATTTTAGCTTTTTGTAAATTTTTTAATTTTATTTGATATTTATGTGTTTTATATATATATATATATATTCCTTTTTTTGAATTTGACTCTTCTTAATGAGTGAGAAGGCCATTGGGGGGACTAGGCTAAGGAGCAAGCTACTGCAGAAGTATGGAGGAGAGACCGAGATGGAGAGAGATGCATGAGAGGGTGGGAGAACAACATGAGAAGGGTCTAATATGGAGGCTGGGAAGGGGGGGGCTAGGGGGTGGGGGGAGAGAGGATGGGAAGATGGGTTAAGGTGGGTGTTGATGAATTTTTTTGGAAAAAAAAGAGAAAAAATGGTGAAAAAAAGAGTTAAATAAACTAATGAGTGGAGAAAACAGGAATAAAAGGGTTGAAAACTTTAAGGGGATTGTTGAATATTTTTTCAATAAATTTTATGATTTGTTTGAATATTTCTTTGAATTTTAAGGATTTGAGCTTGGTTGGCTTCTATGAACTATAGGACCATTTGACATATTTCATCCAATCATTCAAAGTGCAGAAGACGATGCTATAGAGACTCATTGCAGTCATAAGGAGGGAAATTTGAGCTCCATCAAGAAAATACCTTTTTTGTCGTACACCAACTAAAAGGGTATTTGTCTTGTAGCCACCTTAAAGGATGTTTTGTATGCCTAGAAAGAGGGCCTGTGTAAGTCAATCGTTCCACTCACAGTGATATGCAAGGATTGTCCTTGTCAAGATTATGTAGAGGATGTGACTTGGCTATTGGTGGCTCTGTGGTCGTAGGGAGTGGACTTGTGATGCATGATCTTATAGGTCTCTATCAATTCTTCCATGATATTGCTTAGAAAATGAGTTCCTATATCACTTACAAGATTTAGAGGACTTCTAAAGCAAGTGATAATATCCTCATACAAGAATAGAGCCACATTATTGCCATAATCTTGCTTGAGAGTTTTGACTTCACACCACTTCGTTACATAATTAGTACACACTAGAATGTATTAATTCTGCTTTCATTTGGTTGGAAAATTGATTCGGTCCACAAATCCGATGCCCCATTTCTCAAACAACTTCAAGGAAAGAATTATCTATAGCGGCATGGCATTGGTTTTTGTGGGCTTCCCAATGCATTGAAAGACATCACCTTGCTTACAATAATCATAAACATCCCTGTGGAGGGTTGTTGGCCACTAGTATCCTATGATGAGTAGAGCCTTTTGGGTCATAGCTTCTCTTGCAAAGTGTCCTCCACATGGCTTGTCATGGCAAACTTTGAGGATGCATCTCCTTTCACACATCTTCATAGCACTTCATCTTTATTTCTTACATATGACATCGTCTAGTAGGGTGTAGGGGGTTGATTCCAACAAAAGCTTCTCTTCTCTTTTTCCTAAAGATGCCAAGAAGCTATTGTTGGGTCACTAGGAGGTTGATATTATTTACATACCAGGGAGTTACAATTTCCACTAGAAATGAAGAAGCATTTGGGAGGTCCGGATTATCTTGCTCCTCTTCTTTACTCTAAGGGATTTGCAAGAGATGATTGGCCAAGACATGGGGTGATTGGGCTTAGTAACTAGTTCAAAGTCTAACTCCTAGAATAGGAGTAGCCATCTCATAATTCGTCCTTTGACATCTCCCTTGTTTATCAAGAAGGAGAGTGCTTCATTATCTATATAAAATTTAAAGTGGGTTGAAAACAAGTAGTTCCAAAACTTATCCAAGGCAAATGCCATTGTTAGGCACTTGACCTCAGCCATTGTGTAGTTCTACTCTTTGTCAATGATCTTTCGGCTTGCATAGTAGATTGATTGATCTAGCTTTGAAGAACCCTTCTACCAAAGAACTACTCCTAGGCCTTTGAGTGATGCATCGTATTCACATGAAATTCCTTTGTCTAGTAATAGGAGATTGTAGGATGGGTGATTTAATTAGATACTGCTTCAAAGTATTAAAGGATTATTCATAGTCATCTATCTAGTTAAACTTGGCATCTTTCCTTGTCAAGATTGTGGGAGAGAAGGAAGGAGTCTCGCTTGAAGCTTTCTTGCTTGCACAATGGGGGAAGACACACAAGGGTGGAGGCTGAAAACAGTTTTCCTCTTCTTAGTTGTGTAAGCCAAAAGAACTCAAGTACAAAGAAATAGAAGAACCCTATATATGGGTCTCAAACCAAACTCAACTAACTAAGGTGGCATACTAACTGAGCCACGAACTAGAGTAGATAAGGATAGCTATCATGTAGCTATTATTCATGGGCGGTGTACCAACCGCGTCTGCAACTGACAAGTCGGTGACATAAATATACAACGGTCACCCTGGCGTATCACGAGTGGAGCTCGATATCTCAACACTCCCCCTCGAGCTCAATCCCAATTCCTGCACACCAAGCAGGTCTCTGAACTTGCGCAGCTTCTCTGCGCCCAATGCCTTCGTGAATATGTCAGCTACCTGATCCTCTGTGCTGACATAAACTAGATCAATAAGACCTAGTAAAACCCTCTCTCGCACATAGTGATAATGCACCTCAATGTGCTTTGTTCTAGCATGATAGACTGGGTTATTTGCCAAGTGTATACTACTCATGTTGTCACAATAAATGACAACTGGCCCATCTGTAGACTGATGCATATCATAAAGTAGCTTATGCAACCAAGCTACCTCACATGCAGCCATTGCTGCACCCCTGTACTCAGCCTCTGTGCTCGACAAGGCAACTGTAGGCTGTTTCTTGCTGCTCCAAGTGACTGCAGCACTCCCAAAAGAGAACACATATCCACTGGTAGATCGTCTATCAGAAATACTACCAGCCCAATCAGCATCAGTGTATCCATGCAACTGTATCTGAACCCCAGTCTCATAAAATAGTCCATACTGCAATGTGGACTTCACATACCTGAGTATGCGTCTAGCCGCATCCAAATGTGGTTTCCTTGGAGCCTGCATAAACTGACTTACCAATCCAACAGCATAGCTCAAATCTGGCCTGGTAATAGTCATATAAATCAAGCTTCCTACTATGCGTCTGTACATAGTAGGGTCTTCCAGAAGCTCACCTGCATCTGTGCTCAGCTTCACATTCTGCTCCAAAGGAACTGAAATAGGCTTACAGCCTGTCATCCCATATTTGGACAGCATGTCCAATCCATACTGCCTCTGCAAGAGCTGTATCCCACTTGGTGATCTAATCACCTCAATGCCCAAGAAATAACGCAGCTCTCCCAAATCCTTCATCTCAAACTTCTGCTTCAATAGCATTTTCACATGAAGGATATCTTCATCACTGTCACCTGTCATAATCAAATCATCAACATAAATGACAAGTAGCATAATACCTTTCTCTGTTTTTCTCACATAAAGTGAGAAATCTGCCTTGGAAATCTGAAAGCCAATAGTGACAAGATACTGTCCTATCTTGTCAGACCATGCTCTAGGTGCCTGCTTCAAGCCATACAAGGCTTTCTTCAACCTGCAAACAAACTCAGGATGAACAGCATGCACATAACCTGGTGGCTGCTCCATATAGACCTCTTCTTGCAAATCACCATGCAAGAAGGCATTCTTTACATCCATCTGATGTAAAGACCATCCCTTTGATGCAGCCATAGCAATGACTGCTCTTACGGTTGCCATCCTTGCAACCGGACTAAATGTTTCTTCATAGTCAATGCCATATGTTTGTGCATACCCCTTGACTACTAATCTTGCCTTGTATCTGTTCACAGAACCATCAGCATTGTGCTTCACCTTATAAACCCACTTACAGCCAATTGCATTCTTACCTTTAGGCAAAGGTACTAACTCCCATGTAGCATTTGCTTCCAAGGCATCCATTTCTTCATCCATGGCTTTCTCCCATTTTTCTTTTCCCATGGCTTGCTCAAAAGATGTGGGTTCTGGTTCCTGTATCACTTTGACCATATATGCATAGTGAATGGCTGTAAATCCATCATATTTCAGCCTATCCACAGGATACCTAGCTCTTGTAGACCTGCGCAAAGTAGGTTCACTCCCAGGTGCTCTCAAAACATCCCTGGTCTTCCTTACTCCAGGTGTAACAATAGAAGGAATACCCAACTCATCATCAATGCTCTGTTCTGAGCCACTGGATTCACCATCCACATAAGAGTGACCTGCATTCACATCAAACATGGGCTGATCAACCTTCTCTTTTCCTTTTCGTGATACCTGCATACCACTATCTGCATTGCTTTGAGAAGATTCTCCTGATCTCAATCTGCCTGTCCATGGCGAAGAATGTGAACCACTGCTAGAGGACGCTCCAGGTCCACTAATATTTTGTGACTGCTGCTGTGAATTCTGTGTAGCATTACCATTTTGTGCATCTTCATCATCAATCACATTTACTGGTTTATACCAGCTACTCATCTCATCAAAAACAACATCTCTGCTCACTGTAAACTTACGAGTAGAAGGGTTATAGCATCTATACCCTTTTTGCTGCAGAGAGTAACCAATAAAGATGCACTTCTCAGCTTTTGGATCCAACTTGGATCTCAGCTCATCTGGCACATGTACATAGGCAATGCAACCAAAAATTTTCAAATGAGAAATATCTGGTTTCCTACCAGTATACCTCTCCTCTGGAGTCATTCCATGTATTGCTGCAGTGGGAGTCCTGTTCATTATGTAGACTGCTGTAGCAACTGCTTCAGCCCAATAAAAATCTGGCAAGTCTTTTTCATTGAGCATGGCACGAGATACCTCTCCAATATGCCTATTTTTCCTTTCTGCAATTCCATTTTGTTGTGGGGTATAACTGCATGAATATTGCTGCTTTATGCCATGCTCCTGCAAGAACTTTGCAAACTCATTTGAGAGGTACTCTCCCCCTCCATCTGACCTTAGGCATTTTATCTGCAAGCCTGTTTCTTTTTCAACCATAGCTTTAAGAGTTTTGAAATGCCCAAAAACTTCACTTTTCTTTTTCATAAAATACACCCAAACTTTTCTGCTATAGTCATCAATAAAACTGACAAAATAATGACAGCCTCCAAGAGATGCAGCTTTAGTTGTCCACACATCAGAGTGAATTAATTCCAATGGCTTCTCACTCTCTTGAACATGTCTAGGAAATGGTTTCCTTGCCTGTTTTCCAAACTGACAGGCTTCACATACCTTATGCATTTCTGCAACCTTGAATTTGGGCAATCCTGCAACAATATTTTGGGCCTGCATTGATTTAAGTCGCTGTACATTAACATGACCAATGCGTTTATGCCAGATATCAATATCTGCAACTACACCGGTCCCATGTGCAAACATTGCTGCACTCAATTCAGACATGTCTGCATCCAACGTAAACATTCTGCCCTTCTTCTTTCCTTTTGCTATCAAGCGACCTTTATTTTTCATATCCTCAACAAAGCATCCATGAGGATTAAATCTGACCTGCAAGCCCTGTTCAACCATTTGACCAACTGAAACCAGATTCTTGGTGATATTCGGGACATGAAACACATCGGACAGGTATTTCTTTTTCCCATCTTGCATAGACAAAGGAATTTTTCCAATCTGCACAATAGGATGTGCAGTATCATCACCAGTCTCCACAAATCCTGGTTTTTCCATTTTCCTTGCATCCTCCATCCATTCTGCATGACCTGTCATGTGGTTTGATGCACCTGAGTCAACATACCATACATCATTGCTTTCTTCTGCACTTGTCACAGAATTGTTCATGTGCTGCACCATGAACAAATGCTCATTTCTGTCATCACCCTGTCTGTTAGAAGATGCATAATTCCCTTGTTGCAGTTTTCCATTCATGATGTCATTCTGCTTTTTATAGCAGTCTTTAGCCATATGACCCATTTTACCACAATAGTAGCATTCAACATTACTGTTTGCATTTTGACCTCTTTGCCATCCACCACGACCTCTTTGGCTCCCCCTGCCTCTAGAGTTACCACGTCCTCCTCCATAGGACTGGTTTTCTTGAGTTTGCTGCATATTCTGATTTCTGCCACGGCCTCCAAATCGGCCTCCTCTACCTCTGCCTCTACCTCTTCCAGCATTTGAGTAGAAGACAGCTTCTTTTGAAGTTCCTCCTGAAGAAGATGCACCACCATTTCTCTGTTCCTCAGAAATTAGAAGAGCAATCAACTCCTCAAAATCAGGAAATCTTTCACGAACTGAAATGGATGTCCGAAACTGTGCATAATCCTTTCCTAGACCATTCAAGGTCACGGAAACTAAATCATCATCTTCCACTGGCGACCCAATGGAAGCAAGTGCATCTGCAATCTTCTTCACCTTCATGTGGTAGTCGTTGATGCTCATACTTTCTCTTTGCACATTATGCAACTCTTGCTTGAGCTGCATTTTCCTGGCTTGCGTATTTGTGCTATACATTTTTGACAAAGTATCCCATGCCTCCTTTGGCGTACTTGCATCCTGAATATGCACAATCATAGAGTCTGAAATACTGATAGACAGCCAATACATAACTTTCCTGGCTCTCTCATGCCATGTTTTAAATGCCTGCATTTGTTGTTGATTGGGAACATCAGGAAGAACTGGTTCTTCTTCATTTCCTGCAACAAATTCCCAATATCCTTTTCCCATAAGGAAATTCGTCATTCTAAACTTCCATGCCTGGAAGTTGTTCTTGTCAAGCTTTTCAGTGACAATCTGTGAAAGAGAATCAGACGCCATTACAGAATACTCCAAGAAATTCTGTCACTGCAAAAAACACAGCTTCACCCTCACAAGGGCAAATCTGCAAAACTGGCGAAAGTGGTATTTGACCACACAGTCACTTCCTAGTGACGATTTTGCATAAACAGGAACCAAGGATGATTCTGAAACTCCCAATGTCTCTGCGCACAAGCATACGATGCAATTTCTACAGTAACTTTTCACCGACCTGTAGAACAGTGGTCGCACAGCATAAAACTGAGCCTTTTCTTGAGTGCGTGCAGAAAACTTCCGTTTGCAAAACAGGCCCCGAAATGGCCTCAAATCAGAAAAACAAGGTCGCCTCTTGCTTCACCGCGAAGGGCGTCTCAACCTGAGACAATGCACTCCTGCAATTTCCGGCTGTGCTACCTGCAGAGATCTGCTCCCAAAACAGAAAATGAAAGCAACACTGCTCCTCTTACCAGACCACCGCGAGCTTGGCTTGCTTTCTTGAGCTCCTTACCATGAACAAGGCTCTGATACCATGTCAAGATTGTGGGAGAGAAGGAAGGAGTCTCGCTTGAAGCTTTCTTGCTTGCACAATGGGGGAAGACACACAAGGGTGGAGGCTGAAAACAGTTTTCCTCTTCTTAGTTGTGTAAGCCAAAAGAACTCAAGTATAAAGAAATAGAAGAACCCTATATATGGGTCTCAAACCAAACTCAACTAACTAAGGTGGCATACTAACTGAGCCACGAACTAGAGTAGATAAGGATAGCTATCATGTAGCTATTATTCATGGGCGGTGTACCAACCGCGTCTGCAACTGACAAGTCGGTGACATAAATATACAACGGTCACCCTGGCGTATCACGAGTGGAGCTCGATATCTCAACATTCCTCAAGAGCTTGTGCAAGGGAGCTGCTTTTATTGCAAAATATGCTATGAGCATCTTGTAGTAGCCCACATGGCCAAGAAATCCCCTTAATAATTTGAGCTTAGTTGGTAAAGTCAAAGTAGCAACCTTCTCAATCTTAGCAAGGTTTGTGGCTATCCCCTATCTAGACACAATGTAGCCTAATAGAAGTCCTAAAGAAACTCCAAAGATACATGTTTTTGGGTTGAGGAGGATCTCATGCTTCGGACATTGTTCAAAGCATTGTTTCAAGTGTCCCCGATGCTTATAGAGAAGATTGAAGACACAAAAACCATCTAAATATACCTCAATGAAATCACGTTGGTGATTTTGAAATGCAGCCATCATCACTCTCTAAAATGTGAGAAGGGAATTGTAGAGCCCAAATGGCATCACTTGTAAGCATAGGTCCCCCATTTAGTGGTGAATGTTGTTTTGGAGTGTTCTTTGGCGATCTGCACCCTGATTATATCTATTGAATCCGTCTAGTAGAGAGTATGACTCGTGCCACTGTGTCTAATAATTGATTGTCAATGAAAATAATAGAGAGCTGATCTTTCTTTGTTTTGGAAACTGCTAATTCATCATTAAGAAGATTGTTATGCACCTTTAGATGACATTTAGCACCATCTGCATCCATAAAAGTCAGCTTTTTTCACCTTTCACTTCTCTGATGAATGTGCCATGTACTATTTTTGGATAAAGATTAAACTCCTTCAAGGGAGTGACCTCCTCTTTTAATGATCCATTGGGACTAGCATATTCTTTCCTTGGCTATAATATATCTGTTTCTTTTTTATGCTAAAAAGGAATGAGGAATGTTTTTGATCTAGTTTGAGGGATACTTGCTTCTTGATATGAGGTTTTGTTTTCTAAGGATGAGTCTAGGAACATCACATAATAGGAACCTTTTGTAGTTCTTTTCTTTGGTGGATTTGGTGCCTGTTGACAAGGGGCATAATTAGCATCTTCTCTTGAGAAAGGCAGCTCAAGGGGACAATAACTACTATGAAAGGAAAACTTGTTTTGCTTAATCCACTTATTGTACATCTTCTACACATTTAGAAGACCACTGAATAGGCCAAATGGGACCATTTTCATGCCACCCAATAAAAGGGGCTCTTTAGCTTCTGAAATCTCTAGGACTTCATTGTCATTTATATCCATTTTTTATCAAATAGACTCTTCCTCTTCACTTTCTAAATGTTGATCTTCACTTTTATCATCATTCTGTTCTATCTCTAATTCTACACCTAAAAGGGCTCTATATGGGAAGAATAAGCTCTATGTTGCATCTTTTTCTTATGCTTCTATATAATGGCATATGCTTCTGCCTCTATTTAAGCTTGGGCTTCTGTATCTGACTCTGTTGTTGCCATGTAGCATAGAAAGTAATACATCCATGTTTCTATCTCATTGTCAAAGGTAATTTTAGAATTCATTCTTGATTCAAGTAAAAATATTCACCCTTCAACGGCATTTTTGTAGTTTTCGTGAGATGGCTTATTGTGCCCACTCTTAGGGACTTTGCTTCTATTTTCTTTGAGAATTTTTTTCAACGGTGTCTTCTTTTGCCGATGTTCCATCTACATCTTTGTTGGAAGGGTAAGATGAGATCTCTATAGAGTTGGACACATGTACTTTTTGAGCACCATACAACTTCAATACCACTTTATTTTATCCCCTACCTAGGGTTAGGGTTCCTTTGAACTAAATAGTCCTTAGTCAAGCTTCAAACAACCATGATATTTTGAGAAAGAGAGGGTGAGATATTCCATAAGAGTTTTGTCTTACCACCAAGTATATCATCTAGTAATTTCTTCTAGCAATTGTGGTCTTTATGTAAGGAAGGATGTCTAAAGGCTTGATTCTACTTCGATTTGCTAATTGGACAAGCCACTAAGTAGATTGCATGCCTTGTAGGTCTACATATTTTATTGTTATATTAGTCATTACATTCACTAAGGAACCTCCGTCAATCAATGCACTTACAATGAAATAGATAGTTGGCTTTCGGATACATTCAATGGCTAAATATCCCAATTGATGGCACTTTCCACACCATGTGTTTGATAGCATCTCATCTTTTTTTGCTCTTGCAATGTTGGATATGCTAGCAATATTCACTTGCAATGTTTGTAGCTATTTTGTAATCACATCCATTAGCTCTTTCTTGATGCTTGCAACTGAACTGGACAAGTAGTCCTTCAGATTTTCTCCTCCTAGAGCACTTGGAGTAGGGTTCTAGGGAGTCTTTTTAATCATCACATAGACAAGTTGGGTTGATGCAGAGGGTCCTCTATTTTGATTCATATTCAAAGATCCTATTGGAATCGCTAGTTGCTGGTTTCAATTGGTAGGGTTCCACTGTTGTGTTAATTTTCCATTAGGAGAATTGTTTGAGGCCACTGCTCTTGTGGTTGAACTATCATTTGAGGCACTCTCTATGACGATTAAAGATTTAATGTACTGTACTGGGACATTTTTTGTGTCTAAGGATAGACGTAGGAACAGTCCCTGGGACTACATTTGGTGGATACATCATTCCTAGCATTAGAGGCTATAGGACTCCTCTTTTGGAGATCGTAGACAACATTGCTTCAACTTTATTATACAATCTTGTACCTTCCATCACACCTTGCAGGTTGACTAGTCTTCTCAGCTCCAGAAACTTATGAACTTCTAGTTGTAGGCCTCTAAGAAAAACTCCCTTCTCGATACCTTCATCCAAGTTATGGTTGGTCCGTCACTTCAATATAGATTCCATTCTAGAGACATATGCTTCCACCCATTCTCCAGAGGATTTGACTTAAGTTTACAAACTCATCTTGCTTCTACTCTTCAAAATCATAAGTTGGTCCCATGTGTTCAAAGTTCCTCTTGTTTGTCTCTCCTACCACTAAAACACCATGCCTTTGAAAGTGACAAGCAATATTACCAACCAATACTTTGGGATCTTAACATTGTTTGCCATACATGCTATCATGAACTCAGCTACATGAAGATTGAGTTCTTCATTGTATTCTCCTTTAAAGATTAGCAACACAACTACATTCACTAGCCTATCATCAACATTTCTAGGATGGATCTGGCTTAGAAAGAGACATTGGTTTGCCATTGGGACTTCTATAAAGAGTGCCACAAGGGCATCAAATGAGGAATCTGCTACTAACTTGTTCTTGATTTTGAGTTTTTCCTTCCCTCTTCTCACATATCTTTAGAATCATGTTTACTATTGCCAAACATTGTACTCAATACCTCTCTTCTTTTGAAGGTCATGAATGGCCAAGATTCTCCTTTGAGTTAGCCTACAAGATGATATCATTCTCTTCCTTCTCCCACTCTGCCTTTCAACTTAGATATACATGTTGGTACTTTTTCCTCTTTATTAAAACTACAATAGTTGATGCCAATGTTGTTGCTTTAATAGCTTTGTAATCACCTCCAATCATTCTGACCAAGCTGAAAATTTTTACATATTCTTCTTCAACTCCAATTCCACTTCTCATGCTTCTCTTCTCCAAAACCAACTCTCTCCTCCTTGAAAAAGCATCATGCACTCTTTTTTTCCCTAAAAGGATGGTGCCCAAAATTCCCTTATGAATCTTTCCCAAAATGCTAGCTTAAAGATAGTAAAAGAAAAATAAAGCTAAGGATATAATTTTGATTCTTTGTCCACTCCCAACAAACAAGAAAGCATAAGGAGAATCCTCTATGATATCATGGCTTACGGTTTATTGGAAGGCATAAGCGTGTGGGTAACATGCACCATTCAACTTGTGAGTCCTAGGAAGAACATGCCTTTTCCCATCATGAAGACACTTCTTCATTGTGCACATCTCCAATTGCCATATACCTCTACTTCATTAGCTAATAGTAAAATGAAAATGGAAAGAGCTAACCAAAGAGACAAGAATGATGCCACATTATTCACATCCTAGGTTTTCTGGGTATGAAGAATAGCACATGTAAGCCTTGCAATTGCAAGCTAGCTTTCACCACTAAATGGGCTCTGATTGGGAAATTTTTCACTCACTAATTATGAAGGTGATATTTTAGTAAGCACAAAAGATGCAAACCAATCTACTTAAATTGCAACACATATCCCATCACTACAGCGTTGAATATGCTACAAGCATGTCATCTGTTGTTTGATTTAGTTCAACCTAAGTTGATGGACTAGCTTTGTGTAGACATCGTCCTCTTTTCTCTCAGTTCTTTAATTTTTCTGTGACCACAATTACAACCACAAACTCTCCAAGACAAAATTGACAACTTTAGATCCCTTTTTGGTATCCTACACACATGCATGATCCACTTCTCTATATTTTTCAATGTTGGCCTATAGCTTTTCTTTAAGGCGTGCAGGTCATTAGTTCTCATCCTCGAGGTAGAAAATTTTGTGTGAACATTCCTTTCAACCCGGTATACATCATACATCTTATGCTATTATGGATGGATGTCATGTAGGCTAAACCATCCTTCTCTGAGTGAGTGAAAGAAGTTGTTCAAGTGGCTCATGTTCTCATATGATCATCATGGATCTTATTCACTCACACTACTTGCCACTAGTTTTCTTGTCAAGCCTCGTTTTGTGAATATTATCAAGACTCTTTTTGTGAATACATGACTCTCCTCTCCATCCTTTTGACAATGACCAGAAGTAATAATCCCCTATCTTGTTTTGGAGCTCCTCCCTTTTTTTCTCCCAATGGAGACTCCCTTTCATTCTCAAAATATGTGTTTTTTTCTTGTGCTTTTTGGGACAGCTGGTACCTTCAAGTCCTATAAACAAAATATATACCTAAATCTATCTTAAAGAGAGCTTAGAACTTAGGCTTTCTTTATGTCTTTCCACCCTTCAAGGTTTCAACTATTGTTGGTTGTTTCATTGTTGATTGTGCTCAAGCATTTAATCATTATTTCATGTCAATCACAACAAATATAAAAATGATGCACATGAACTCAATTTCATTTTTTGTTGGATCCTTTTGGAATTGGAAACACTCCTCTTTTTGCTCACACAACTAATCATCATAGGTGCATTCAAAGATATCTTCATTGCCTTTCAAAGCCATCATTATCCTTCTAGGATTACCCTCAACTTACCATAGCTTGCTAAAATGAAGCCTTATGTATATATGTATTCTATTGGCTAGAGCTTTCACATGTTGGAAGATGATCGGTACAACATCCACCCCATCCAAATCTACACATCCTCTAGATGTTCCATCGATGCATCCACCTAGGTTAAACACCCAAATAGTCCTAATCATCATGTATAAAAGCATTCATCCACTTGGATCATAGATATAAATCACAGTCAGCTCTACAACTCTGGCACCACACCAACCACTCCCTCCTAGGTCATAAGGCCTTGGGTAGGTCACTTATACTCAAGGCTTTTGAACCTAGAGATACATACTTGAAATACATCCATCAACAAATACATAGAAACAAGCAATGTTCTTCTTAATCCAGTGCATGGGAAACTACTCATAGAACCACTTTCTTTCCACATCCAACATACTTTGAGTGTTAATTGCATCCAACAAAATCTAACCATTACTCAAAACATTGAAGCATGCCAAATCCCAAAGCCTCCTTGGATTTCCTATCAAGGCATCGAACAAAGCATCTGAAACATTATCCACCTATGGAGGATCACATCCAATATTGTTTATCCACATAACCTCTAGCTCATAAAATTGTCTCATAGATTGCAATTGTGTACTAAAAATCATGTGCATCAAGAAAATCACAAATCTCCCTCTAAGTCCTTGCATCAAGCAAAACATGAGATGCATAAGCATCTTCATATACACTAAGAAAATGTGCATAATCTACATATTTAAGGGCTATCTTCTCCACTATAGGCTCTTCCAAGACATTAGCAATATAGCTATTCAACACATCAATACTCTCTACAATCTCTATTTGCTTCATTGCATCACATAAAATAGGAGAGACATCATCAATATGGTGACTCAAAGCATCAATAGGATTTGTGACATTAGCAATGTAGCTACTCAACACATCAATACTCTCTAGAATCTCTGTTTGGTTCATTGTATCACATAAAATAGGAGAGACATCATTATGATGACTCAATGCATCAATAGTATTTGTGCAAGACATCATTTGATTGGCTACTTAAAACATCACTAGTCTCTATACAGGCATCCAGTGCATAAATACTCAAAACCTCAGTAGGCTCATAAAAAACATCCATAGCATATCTACACTCAAACTTAGTAGGAAGTAATAAAGTGTGGGCAAAATCGTGTGCCTCCTATATAAGTTTATCCTCCTCTATTTGCATAAGCATGCTTCATTCCTTCTCTTTCCTCATCTGAAATGTCTCCTCTGTCTATCTTCTTACTTTCTCTTCCCACCTTCTTTATTATTTATCTTCCTATTTCACCCATTTTTGATACTTATATGCTGCAACAAGCCTCATGCATAAATCCTAAATTTCTTCAAATTTTATTAAGTTACATATCCAAGCTTAATTATCTATATACTAGAATCCAGCACTTGTTATATATTTTTCACACAAAGCATATGTTCATCCTTAGAAGTGACTTGTGTCATCGGGAACTTATACACTACAATAAGACTGTAATATATAGCCAAGCCAAAAGTTTCTTTCCAACTATGACTTTTGGTCAAAGTCTAGGTCTCTCATCAAATGGTTTCTTATTCTGAATCTTGGATACCCCTTGGATGCCTTTAACTTCTCCATGGCTATCCTAATGTCTTCTAGCTTTCTTTCCAATTGCCTTATGCATAAAACTAAAAACTTCTATCTATTCAATCCCTCTTCCCATGGTATCACACTCCATATAATAGGCATCTCCTCTATTGGCATGATGGGCTTCTAACAATACATCAATTCAACTAGCATAAGTGACAACATTTTGAGTTACTCTATCAACTCACAAAGCATATGGAATCAATGGCCACTCTTTCATCTTCCCTCCACAAGACTTTGCTAAGGCCTTAATGACAGGTGAATATACACGTTCACTTTTTCCATTGCCTTTTGCATTATAAGTTGAAGTAAGAGTCACCTTTAACCCTGTTAACACCAACACGAAGAAAGCAAAAGGAAGTGGAAAAGACGCAGGGCAAAGGCGGAAAAAAGGTAGCCCGACTGAAGAAAGAAAATGAGAAAAGACCAAAAGCGCAAGGGCAACCTTAAAAGTCCAAGGCAAAGGCAAAAGGGGAAAGGCGCATTTTAAAATAAAAAGGCGCACCCTGAAATCTTGTAAAAGAGCGCCGGGCTCTCACCCGTGCAATTTGTAAATGTAGATGGGCGGTGGAAAGGAAGCTAGGAAGATAGAAGGACAATGGAAAAAAGGGCCAAGGCTACGGCCGGCCATGTAAAAAGGGGAAAAGGGGATGACCGCCCAAAAAGGGATTTAGGGTTTTGTATATAAAGTTGAAAAGTGAATGAGAAGCTCATTCTTGTGTGTGGCCAAAAGTAGCTCTCCTCTTCTTCTTCTTCTTCTTGTTCTTGCTTGCTTGAGCTTGTGCTTGAGAGAGGGAGTGTGAGAGTGTGAGGGTGAGGGACCAAGGAGGAGAAGCTCTCCATCGTCTCCTCTCTTCTTCTCTTCTCTTCTCTTCTCTTGTCTTGCTCGCGGCAATGGAGCTTGGAGCGTGGAGCTTGAGGATGGAGCTTGCTTGAAGCTTGCACTTGGATCGTGGAGCTACCGGAGTGTGCGGGAGAGGAGGTAACTCGAACGACATCAAGGTAAGCTCACTACACCCGTAGATATGGATGGTGTGTCGGCTATGTGAGAGGTAGCCATTAGTGCTCGGCTTGGAACGCTTGAAACAATAAGCGGTCCGAGGGTCTTGGCGGTTGAGTGAAAGCTCCCACATTTTGGTTCCGTTGTCGGGACCAATGGATTCAAGCCTTGAGCGCTTGCGCGCTTCGAATTGAACATCAAAGTAAGGGTTTCCTTGAACTTGTGCTTGAGATAGGTAGGAAGGGAGGGGGTTGAAGATGGTATTCGATCTCCTTGGTAAGTAGGTTTTTGGCTTTCTGTGATTTATGTTCTGGAATGGAGTAGCATAGGTATTTATTTTGTGATTTGGATGCATTTAGGGTAGGAAAAAACAAAGAAAAAGAAGAAAAAACAGGCAAACAACAGGGTTTTCTGTTGCTGTATAACAGGCTAAAACAAGGAAACAGGGGACCAGATTCAGGCAGGGACAGGGAACTGGCTGTGAGGTTCTGCAGTGCTGGGGAAGGACCTTAAAAGGCCTGGGAGGCCAGGACAGACCTCATTTCCTTGGTTTGCCTTGTGAGAGAGAGAGAGAGAGAGAACTTCTGGTTCACAGGACGGGGAAGCGCTGCGCCGATTCCTAGGCATCAGTGATTCGTGCTGCTTCCGGTGAGTCTGGTGTTTTCCAACAAGTGCTCTTATTAGATCCAGAAAATCTGTGGTGATTTCGTGCACCAGACAGTGAGGACGGGACAAACGTGTGGGAATCGCGCCCGCTGCCGACGCACTCGGACCAACTCACAGTGGTCCGATTCCCAGAATTGGACCACCCGAGTTCGGGAGTCGGACCGTCCGATTCCCAGAATCGGACTAGCTCGATCGGACGTGCCACATGGCACTCGGACCAACCCATCCGATTTTGAGAATCGGACGTTCGGACCAATCCGTCCGACTCGGACACTCGGACGAGTCCATAATCGGACCACTCACAATCGGACGAGGTTGTCCGACTCCCAGAATCGGACCAGCCAGAATCGGACCAACTCAGAATCAGACCAGGCCGTCCGAGTCCCAAACTCGGACCAGCCAGAATCGGACCAACTCAGAATCGGACCACCCTGTCCGATCCGATTCCCAGAATCGGACCACTTGAAAATCAGACCATTTTTTGATCCGACTCCTAGAATCGGACGTGACCAAAATCAGACCACTGGTCCGATCGGACCAACCCAAAATCGGATGTCTGATTCCGATAATCGGACTCCCGAAAATCGGACATCTGAGAATCGGACAGAAAACTGTCAAAATCGGACAGGTACCTAGAACACAAATTTTGATACATCTAAACCCTGAGATTGACCCCTAACACTACGTAGAGCTGAAGGCATATCACAGATCCATAACCGGGCTAAAATTTAGAGCACGTAGTTCAAAATTTGGCTATAATCGGTCCTCCAAATTGCATATGGCGTCTACCGTAACGGCCCTGCGGGCCGAGGGGGACTGCCCCCCCCCCCCCCCGGGACCCCCGCAGAGGGGGCTATGCGCCCTCTGCACCTCCCCCGAGAAGGTTGGAGAGAAAACGCATGCCGTGACAGGCCTTCCAAATTGGACCCTAGCATAGCAATGGCTCTACATGAGCATGGAGTCCCACTTGCAAGAGAGCAGCCAAAAGCCCATACCCGAATAGAGAGAAACAGAGACCCTAGAACCTCAATGGGCCAATCTAGCCATCAAGGGCGAAAAGGCCACACCACGAGGACACAAAGACATTGTGTTCAAACCGTGTCTAGTCAGAGAAAAATGCAACTTCAGCAAGCTACAAATGCGAAGATGACTAGACATGACACTCTTGATGAGAGATGTACCTTGAGTAGCACTGCACTGACGATCCAAGACAGCAGTGGAGAATCCACATCTGGTCGTGCAGTCGAGAACTCAAGGGCATCTGTCAGAAGGCTTAAATTTACAAGCCAGGACCCGGAAGATGAAGACATAGTACCACCTGCTTATCTTAGGGTCAAACTCGCCGCAAAAAGAGAGCATACTATTGATGCTCTAATTGATGAAGGAGCAGATTTTAATGTCTTGACATATGAATCATGGACCCTACTAGGCCAACCAGAGCTCACACCAACTAGTGCAACTCTTAGCCCTTATGGGGGACGCCCACAAGCACTCGTAGGGAAGTGCAAAATCCTTGCGACAATTGAAACGGAAAGCTTGCCTATCCTATTTCATGTTCCTCCAAAAAGTGCTAGCTGCGGGAAAGAAACCCTCCTTGGAAGACCCTTCAAGAGGGCGACCAAGTGTGAGGCAGACTATGTAGCACAGAGGATACACCTGACACTACCGGGTGTGAGGATAGTCACAACCTTTAGCAAGGGTGACCTCATCAAACCTCGAGGGAAAGGCAAGGAAGGTGCTGACGTAACAGTCAAGCCTACTAACGAGGGCAAGGACTTGTTGGAGGAGTTGATACAAGCACAGGTCGAACAATGAGGACCAGTAAGTGAGGCCAGGCCTGAAAAAAGAAGGTCAAGAGACAATGCCAAGGACGGGCTCTGGACTTACAAATATCGTAGAAGACCCCAAAAGAAGTCCAAGCCGTATAGACGGAGGCGTCGATGGAGAGTTAGCACAACACCGCGATGGATATCCAAGGCGTTGCTTCGTGCTCAAGGGTATTATGCAGGCAATCATTGGATTTGGGTACCCAAACTCCCTACTAAGCCACCTCTATCCGAAGCCCAACCTATGTCCAAATCAAAGAGGCGTAGGAGATCTAAACGAAAAACCAAATCCCAAGTCAAAAACAGTGGAGTGACCGAGCCCCTCATGGTTGAAATCAAGAAACCCAACAGGACCAATCGGAGGGTAGATCCTCAGCCTAGTGTGCTTGACAATCAGACATCAGATGTAATTGTTGAGGATACGCAAAAGTCACTAGGGCCCAAGGAGATTTTGATTCCCCAAAAGGATAGCAAGCATCATAGGCACAACATCGCTCAGGGCAAGGTTAAATGCTCAACAAAGCAAATAGCACAATCATCTAACAGCCATGAGCAAATCTCCAAGCCAATGTCAAAGCCACCTAGGAGTCCCAAGTCTCCTACGCCCTCTTCTCCCAAACAGACACAAGAAGCACCACAGCAGTTGTCAAGGGCAACTGCTCAATTCCAATCTCTACCTCCATCTAAGATTCCAACCGTCAAAAAGGTGGGACATGATGCCATCTGTACCTCTCAACCCAAGGATATGCCCGAGCCACCTAATGCAACTAGATCAGCTCAGGTTTGATCTACACAAATGAGTGCTCAAAGGCCAACGAAAGACACAACCACTTCTGATCGCCCTAGGGACTTAACACTGCCATCCACCAAGGGTAGCCAGCCCATTGAACTAGTTGCTACTACTTCCAATCAGGGATCACAGCAGTCACAGCCCTTGGCCGTGACAATACCCTATGTGGAACGTGCCCTTAGAAGTTCACCTATGGAGGGGGTGTCACAACCAAATTCCTCGGCAACTCCAGCACTTTCAAAGTGCCTAAAGCCTAGGACGGAGGAGTCAAATGCAAGGGAGTTGGTTGAAAAGCTAGACTCTCCGAAGGGAGCGATAGTTGTGCCCTCACAACCGGGCAAGGCTACTCAGCAAACCACGGGTATGTCCCATAAGGACGCACTAGAGAAGGGAAATGCTGAGGCCTGACCAAGCACATCAACGGTCGATATAGGCGAAGATCCTGAGTCATCGGGAGAGGCACCTTCATTGACCGAGAAAAAGAGGAGAAAGCAGAGAAAACAACAACAGATGCAGGTGGTTGTGGACCCCAAGAACATTGAGACGAAGGGCGCTGGAGAGCAGATGAATAAAGCATCGAGTCCACCCACCAATGAACCCATTGATGCCTCTCTTAATAGCGGTGAAACCCCAGACACATCCGTGTGTTCTGAGAAACCAAAGCAACCATTGCCATCAACAGTTGCTTGCAACACTCTATCCACTGACAATAGAACTCACATTGATCAATCAAGAGTGGATACAACGATGTCACAACAGGGTGACAAATCTATACTAGTCACATCCGAGAAGATCCATGAGGGAATAACAGCAAAACCTCAGGAGAAACGTGAGAACCCCAAGAGCATAAGAAAACCTAGCGTTGACCAATCTTGCTCATCTAGGCCTGAGCCCCCAGCCATGCTAAAGCCTAAGGAAACTCTTAGAACTTTGCATGAGATAGCAACCGAGCAAGCCCTCGCTGAACATGAGTTGGAGGCTAAGCTCAAAGTAGTCGCACGTGTCTACGTCCTTGCAGATGTGGGCACGATCCCCAAGGAGCAACTTGGAGAGTACTTGACCTTTCCTCTATCATGGGAAGAACAAGAACATCTCAACAGGCACTACGACAGGCTCCTGCATGAACAGATGCGACTCATCCCTGACGAGGAGGCTGATGAACTACGCTTAACCGTCACGTTCAATGAAGTGCTCTGCCGACCGAATCTCATAGACCTAGAGCTACTAAAGCGACTGTCAGCAGGCCAGAGTCAATTTGAGCGGCGTTGGTGCGAAAGCCGCGTCGTAATGGCCAAACTAGTGGCTCAAATCATGACGGTCTCAAAAGAGCGATTGGCCAAATGGCGGTCTCAAAGAGACCCAACCTACGTGGCACCAACTTCCCTTCGAGTGTTCACTGACATTCGGGGTGCAGACTTGGCTGGGACTAGGCTACAGGGCCCTTTGATTGATAAGGTTCTCACCGAAGAGGAGTTACATATTGCCAGTAGACTCGGTCAAGGTTCCATGCTACTCGACGTGGGAAAATATCTATCAGTATTAAGTCAGCTGCCATGAATACTAGATGCGTGCCATGCTCCGGTACAACCCCGAGTTCTACACTTGGTTCTTATCCTCGTGAAGTGACATGGATTCATAGATATGTATATAAATAAACACTGATTTTTGTGTCACCTTGTATAAACAATATCAACACACACAAGCAATGATAGTCAAGCGCAGGGAGAAGAGTTGGTTCTAACAGGCTAACCTCCTCAAGCCCTCTTCTCATCACACATTTACTTGTCATGTGCACTTGATAAACCACACTAAAATCCCTTCCATGCAAATAATTGTACCCTGTATCAAGGTCTAACCCTTGGTTCGCACCTTGCAGGTTTCCTTTTTTAGTGGAACGCATGGAGAATCATCAAGGGTTGGCTTGCAAAGACGCTCTTCGCAGAAGGCAGGAGCATGTGGCACGCGCCCCTCCACCAGAGCGCTATGTGCCCACCATCAAGAGATATGCCAAGAAGCGGGGCCCTAAGCGACATTGCCCAGGGCGAAGGCCAAAGAACCCGCGAGTCCAGAAGGTCGAGACTCAAAACCTGCAACAGGCCACAGCACTAGTGGTGCGCACTCCCAGCTCCTGCTCGGGCCCCAGACGCTCAAAGGCAGAAAGGGCAGCTCGGGAACGAGAAGAATTTAATGAATTATTTAAAGAAATTCTGGAGACAGTAGCGAGCCGCGATTACACCATTCATATCCCGGCCGACATGTTCCCTGCTCACCCCCACAGGAGTCCCACACTAGCAGAGCCCCAATCACCCGGCCATCCAGACTCGCCCCGCCTCGTACAAATCGAGTAGCCCATAATGCATAAGGGGCTTACAAATGATAACTGGCCAGGACTTTTTGTTTTAAATGATTGAGCATTCTTGACTTGTTAAGTGTTGACATGTGCCTGACTTGTATGAAGTTATCATATCTGCGTTTAATATATGCTACGCCTTTACCAAAACAAAAAGCTAATCAAGCGCAGGTGATAAATATCTAGTCAACACCATAGAATTTAAATAAGTGATGTCTCCTTGCATTGCACTGGTTTATTATAGTTGCGGCATACACAATGCATATGCTCTCATGAAGCGACAAGTGGATGCCGGATAATACAGGTCCCCGTGCGAAAATGCTCGATGCCAATCACCGCAACACCCACAACCCCATAGCAAGCCGCGACAAAGCCACGTTGCCGAAAGCACCCTTGCCAATCGCCCACATTGCCACACTCCCTTTCTGAGTCAGGCTCTATAGTTGGCTCATGGCAGTCGTTACCTCAATTGTGCCAGCATCGCATGTGTCGCAAGGAGGGTTGCAATATCTCAAGTGTATCTCCCCCTTTCACCAACTACTTCTCTAACAACGAGGCTAGGGCACCATCATCATTGTACTATTCATTTTCTGAGCCTTTGAAGCTTGACATTTTCCAACCCATTGAAAGGCTGATAGCCTCAACATATTGTAATGGTTGTACTCAGGCAAAAAAAAAAAGAAAAAAAAAAAAAGAAAAAAGAAAAAGAAAAAGAAATGAATGGAAAAATAAGAAGCACCCACGATCACAGCACAACACCTAGGGGTCCTCAAATTAGGTACGTCGGGTGACCTTGGTTGACCGGCTTTGTCCCTAGTCCCCTAGCCCCTCACACTCACCCACAATTGTTCAGGGCACATCAAGGGCAGGACATACCTGGGGAGCTTGTCTCGCCTAGCGTTAGACCTGTCACCCTGACCCACTTGCACCATTTTCTTTTACACTCTGCCTTAGTACCATTGCAATCAGTGTGATACGCACCGCACGATTGGCCATGAAACATACACCGTACTCATCAAGCAAGTCCAATGGGTTCCAGCTCCTGAAAGTGCGGTGTCCCTGTATTCACTTATGCTCCGTCGTGCAGTCACAATGCAAAGGATGTCTCATATATCTTCACATGTACTTCTTCTCAACATGGACAACTTTGCTTCATCCACGAATTGTTATGAGAAACTAGCCCACGGTCTTCTAACTATGTAATATCTAAGTATGCACGAGCACTTACATAATATCTGCACTAAAGTATATGCACAGTTTGGGTCCTCAAGTGCAGGACAATACTCTCAGCTTGCTTAGAGTTTGACCTGTCTCCCAAACTAATCAAACAAGTCTTGTGCACGATAAGAAGACTAGCACTACCCCTTAGGGAGAGACCACACGAGAGGTTTTCAAATTTCAGGTGTTGAAGACTCCACAGAACGTGTCATTCGATCTTCATCAACACCCAACTCTAAATGCTTATTCCTTACCATCCGACAAGCCCACAAAGAATCGTCATGTGCAGACTCCCCAGCCAACCAACACTTGTGCTGGCCATCAATGCGATCCCCAACACAGCATGGCCCTACCACCAACTCCAACAATCTTCCACTAGCCACCTTGGCCACCAACAGGCCCCCAGGACCTTCTCCCACACCACCACCAACACTCCTCCACGGAAACCACAGGCGTCCTTGTCACCCACGTCTTCGGTGCATGCTACAGCCTGCTACCTACGACAGTGAGTGCCATGGGACTGGCACTCGTCTAGGAGGGGGGTAATGTTAACACCAACACGAAGAAAGCAAAAGGAAGTGGAAAAGACGCAAGGCAAAAGCGGAAAAAAGGTAGCCCGACTGAAGAAAGAAAAGGAGAAAAGACCAAAAGCGCAATGGCAACCTTAAAAGTCCAAGGCAAAGGCAAAAGGGGAAAGGCGCATTTTAAAATAAAAAGACGCACCCTGAAATCTTGTAAAAGAGCGTCGGGCTCTCACCCGTGCAATTTGTAAATGTAGATGGACTGTGGAAAGGAAGCTAGGAAGATAGAAGGACAATGGGAAAAAGGGCCAAGGCTACGGCCGGCCATGTAAAAAGGGGAAAAGGGGATGACCGCCCAAAAAGGGATTTAGGGTTCTGTATATAAAGTTGAAAAGTGAATGAGAAGCTCATTCTTGTGTGTGGCCAAAAGTAGCTCTCCTCTTCTTCTTCTTATTCTTGTTCTTGCTTGCTTGAGCTTGTGCTTGAGAGAGGGAGTGTGAGAGTGTGAGGGAGTGAGTGTGTGAGGGTGAGGGACCGAGGAGGAGAAGCTCTCCATCGTCTCCTCTCTTCTTCTCTTCTCTTCTCTTCTCTTGTCTTGCTCGCGGTAATGGAGCTTGGAGCGTGGAGCTTGAGGATGGAGCTTGCTTGAAGCTTGCACTTGGATCGTGGAGCTACCGGAGTGTGCGGGAGAGGAGGTAACTCGAACGGCATCAAGGTAAGCTCACTACACCCGTAGATATGGATGGCGCGTCGGCTATGTGAGAGGTAGCCATTAGTGCTCGGCTTGGAACGCTTGAAACAATAAGCGGTCCGAGGGTCTTGGCGGTTGAGTGAAAGCTCCCACAAACCCCAAGTAAGAAAAGAACTCTCATCCTTCATCTACATCCAATTCACCCCTATCTGCTATAATTTATCTAACACACCCATATCCATAGAAAATATCTTCTAAGAGAAATGTACACACTACTGTGTGGCTACATGAATACAGTGTGAAAAAAACTGGAGTCTATCATCATCTAGATTTCTTATTAATTTAGAGAGTCAATGTATTATTAGTCATACTCTCATTGTCCATGGTATGGATGATTCAAATAAGGGATTTTTGGATAATTTTAGCTTATTTTCTATATTATTTCCTGTAAGTATCCTCAAAAGGTGCAATCAACTTCTAGAATAGAGTGATATACAGAAAACAAGTGGCTTTTTAGCCAGTTTGAGAGATCTCTTACAAAAGATAAGGGCTCCTGAATTTGATGACGTGCAATCATAGTTTTCAAGAGGTAGCAAACAACACTCAGAACTATGAAGAAGGAGAAGGAGTGATTTGGAAGAATTCTAATTTGGCGTCCTTGTGTTTTACCTCCCTTTTGGAGCCAACAAGATCATTAGATTTTCCATTTGAGCAACAGAGTAGAAGCTAGTATTTTGTGCATGTTTTTGGGTATAATAGGGAGCTCTAGGAGATCGAATGCTTGTAGATTGCTACGGAGTAGTGATTGACATTGTCTAGATAATCTAAGAACGATTGTTCTTGGAGTTTAGCCATCAAACAATCAGCTTATGACTATTGTAATAACTAGGAATACAGAGGGCTGAAGTGTATTTGGAGTCCCATACAGGGCTTTTGTTTCCCTTCTTAGGTTCTATCAATATAGAGTGCTCCTAGGAGAAGTACTTGGGCTTATCCTACCAAAAAATCATCTAAACCTATTGGCATTTGGATTGTTTGGAATCTTTGTCTTAGATGTATAACAAAATTTACATGTAAAGCATGCAGAGTCTGTATCATTGAGGTTTGTCTTCATCTTTGCATAAAGGCTTTGGAAAACTTGGCAGAAGGTTTTATGATTGATTCATGATGTATGGAAATGTCTTTAAGAGAACTTGATTTCCAACATTCTTAAGATTCATTTGAATCTCCTGCCTATTCTTTTTCATCTCTTCTATCTCTGATTCTCTACTTCCTTTTGTCTCTAATCCCTAGTGGATACGATCTTTCGATTAACCCCACCCCCCGCCCCCCCAATATTGGTGAAGTCAACGTGAAAGTTGTTGGAAGAAAAGGCATGATGCGAGAACCCTCAAGCATAGTTTCTAGTGATGTTTTGCTGCAGTTAGTGCAAAATATGAACATGCTTATGTAGGTAGAACAACAACAATAGGTGATGTAGGCTTCTAGTCAAATAGAAAATGTTGTGATGAATGGTTTATTCGCGTTAGAGCATGAGATGAAGTTGTTTAATGGCAAGTATGTATTTGCATATTTTCATACCTATGCTCAAAAGTTGGAGTTCTTTGGAGTGGCTCAACTCACATGAAGCTAGTATTTAGTGCGGGTCACTGTACATGAATTGAAAGCACGAGTTACCAAATTGTACATGCAGGATGCTAACTGAGTAGCTTTCAAGAAGGCAGTTAGTGAAGAATTTTACATTGAAGACATCGGTTTGATTGCCTATGAGGCTTTCCAAGAGTAGGTTCTAAAACCCAATAAGGGTCTTATGGCTACAAAGTTATTAAGAGAATTTGAAAGTCAGTTTGAATAGTTAGATCTTACAGAACAACAAGCTCTTGCTAGTCAAAAAAATGAATTGCTTCTACAAGCAGTAGATCCTAAACTTCAAGAGAAGCTTGATGATTTGTTAGAGTATTAGACTACATTGACATGGCTTAAAACAGAGTGGAGGCATGTTAAGGATACTATTATTGCACTAGTTAAAAAGCATAGAAGAAGAGAAAGATTGCATGTATCTAGCTTTCCTAATGTTACAGGAAAAATAGTTTATGTATCCAATAAGCCTCCTGCTTCTAGGACTAATCCTATAGTTGCACCTACTATTTCCACTTTTATGTAAGATATATTAGATAAATTTGTTAAATACATGCAATATCTTCAATTGAAGGTCACAAAATTGGATGAGAAAGGACAAGAGGAAGGGGATGGTGTGTAGTAGCCCCTAAGCTAGGGAAAAGAAGTATGTGGTATGATAGTTTGCAATATGCAAGGAATTATTGTGCTACTATTAAGAGAACTTGGTATGATAACTCATCTTTTAGAAAGATGGCAAGATCCATACACAAGAAATGGGATTTCCTCTTGCTTTGAATTTTGGAAAGGGAGGAATGCAAAATTTTTTGGAAGACTTTGCTATCTAAAATGCTTATATAATTATACATGCTACTACTTTTGTTCTACAGGTGGATATAATGCTTGGCCATGGTTCGAAGGTTGCAATATGAACACATACTTTGCATGCAGCTAAAAAGAGGAAAGCTACTAAGAGTGAAATGTCTCACGTAGGGCAAGACATGCAAGACATGAATAGCTTAGAATCAATGACAGATGCATATTCAATGTATACATATTAAGAAAAATTGTAAAATACAAATGTACTTGTGGAAGAGAAACGGAATAGAGATGAAGATAATGTAGGGACATCTAAGAGAGTGACAAGAAGAAGTGTGGATGAGCCTAAAGCTACAAATTATCAACCTCCCAAGCATGTTATGGAAGAGGTTGGGCAAGATCAGAAAGACGATAGTAAACAAGAGAGCAAAAATAAGGGCAAGCAACCAAGGTATAAATTGCAATCTAATATTGAGACAACCACTGATCTCAAGAAGATGCTTAAAGGATGGATTTTAAAGAGTTAAGTGAAATTCACCTTGGGAGAGGTACTTGGCATCACCAAGTGGTAATTTCATAATAAAATCATTGACATAATTAAGATCAAGAATTAGTTTCTTGGTGATACCACTAGTGCATTGCTACAATTTGAAGAGAAAACTAACTTATTGGGCATTTGTGCTAGGCATTTGTGCTGAATATGAGCATAATGTAATTGTTGGTTTATCAAAGGAGGATGCTATTAATAAGTGGGTAGCATGTGAAAAAGAGAAGAAAGTGGCTGAAAATGCATTGGCTTGTAGCAATATGCATAGTGAAGTAAGGCAGATGTAACCATATGGGCAAGAGACTCTAGGATTTCTTCCTAAGAATCATTACACAAGAAATCATTGGGCAAGGGCTATGATTGAAACAATATTAAAAATAGGGAAGCATGAAACTCATTGTATTGCTTTGCTTAACCATAGGTCCAAGATTAATGTCATTGAGTGTGGATTGTATGAGAATGGAGCATGGCATGTAGATATTGATCATGTTTGGTGTATGAGGGTTGCAAATAATTCTTTGGGGGAGCTCTATGCTGCATGCCCTAATGTAAAAGTGGCAATTGGTGATGTACAAGAAGAATAGCACTTTTTTGTGAAAGATAGATCCTTATATGCAACAATTTTAGGACATCCTTATACTACAGGAGGAGTGCATATGGAAAAAAAGGTGCTTGATGATGGTTTTTCTCATGTAAGAGTCAAAAACAAAAATGGGAGGAAAGCAATCCAATTTCTTACTATTTGTATTAATCATCCTAGGAATCGAGATACACTTTGAGAGTCTCCTTTTCCTCCAAATGAAAGGGAATTCAAAGAGCCATATTTTCACTTAGCACTGCTATAATGTGAGGCTACATTAGTGTTGTTCAAAGGATACACTCGCCTACTAATGGAATAAAGCATGTATTTACTGTTGGTTATTCTCAATTTACAACAAAAAATTCATGTTGGTTACACATATCTATGAAACATGTTACTAAGGAACTGACCTAGTCATTCTTCCCTCTTAGAAAGAGTGCTAAGATATTGGCCTATTCTCAGCCATTTCCCTTCATATTCCTCTTCTAGAAACACCTCCATATCTAAAATATAGTACCTATTATATATTCTTCCTATTGTATCTACTTTTCTCATGATTGAAAAATCCTTCTTTGTTGCTAAATTCCCTACAATAACAACATTCCCAAATAGACTACCTATTATACTTGTTGAATTTATTACTATTCCAATATTTATGATAGTTGTACTAGCATTTAAGATACCTACACCACCTCTCTGGGGGTTCACTATATATATATCCTCTATATAACGTGCGTTCATGGCCTATTTATAAATATCCTAATCTGTAAATTTTTCTTAAATAAAACACAACCCTTTTCTATTCAATCTATAAGTAATCACTTTATATGACACCCTTCTGTATGTAAAAAATGTATAAAAATAGTGTTTAAAAAACCCCTTATTTTGAACTCACGTTATATATACATATATTTATGAGTGACCCCCCCGAGCACCACCTACATATACAATAGCTATACAATTAGCCCCTACTATAATTTCATCATTTTCAATAAGAAATTCCTCCTCTTCATCATCATCCATCATGCTATCTTCATCTTCATAGCATGCTCATGATAATATATTAGCCTCTAGGTTGCTCCTCACAATATGATGTAAATTAGCACTGAGCAACTTAATATAAGATATTCAATGCAACATGGCAATGTCGAGAGTAGCACAAGTTGTTATCATACCCAATAAAATTAAATAATCTATCTCCATTACTACATGAGCACTCATAAAATACTCTTTATCACATTCAAGAGCTGTAACCACTCCCCAAAGCTCCCTCTTTACTTTTGGATATCTCTATTTTCTCTCATTCATCATTTTTTCTCCAAATCTAATAGCATATATATTCCCCTCAATATCATCCTTTCTCACTACCCATTGAATATGAATAAGGCTTGTATCAACAGTGAGGATGATATGCCTTCCATCCAAACAATATTTCTTCTTCAAGGTTGGTGCAGAATTCAACAAATTCTTTAGCTTTCGAATAGCCTTTCTATGCTACCTTCCCCAATGAAACTTTTACCTCTACCTTAATAATTGATAAATGCTTTCAATTATATGTGAAAAATGGGGAATCCATATCAAATAGAAGACGTATGCACCCAAAAACCTTCTAACTTCTAATATATTGAAACATAACTCTTGCATCTTGCTAATCCCATCAATCTTAACTGTGATGAATTTCAACCATAGGGGACATACATATGCCCTACAATTAGCACCTCCTCAATATCAAAGAAAAGTTTTGCATCTATAGAGTGAGATGCATTTCCTCTAATCAAGTCAAAATATTCTTACAATCACTTATGTGGTTAGCAACAATAAACATCCTACAATCCTTGTCAAACACCATATTGGAGAATATGGGAATTTTCCATCAGTTTGGGACACGTTGTCAAATCTTTGGATTTGTCATAACTTGAACACTATAACTCCAAATCGAGCACTCTATAGCTCAATAGATTCCATTTTTCAAGCACTTTCCAATGATAGGTCATATCATATTGTTTTGAGAAACTTATGGGCATGTTATCCGAGTGCCACCTTTTTAGTATTCAAAAAATGAGAATTGGGAGATTCCCAAACTCACTAATATTGTGTTGTCATCTAACTCCTCATTTCTTTCCTACACTTCATAGCCCTTAATAGGGACATCATCAAGACGGGGCATAATGTGGTATGGGATATGGTCTCTCAAGACCTTATGCATCCCATTCATCATGTGGGAGATCGAGTTAGTCGTCCCCTGTGGAAGGGTACACTTGCACCAAACCAAGTAGTGTTTTCATAGTAGTGATATCTCAACTCTCTAATATAAGCTAAAGTTGGTTAGATCCAAAGTATGAGTCCCCCATTGAATACATATCCTTGCAAGAAATGGCTTATGCAAACTCATCTACAATAGCCCTACACCTACATTTCTTATCATGACCTTGCCGATTTACTACATAACCTATATAAACAATAATGTCCCATTCTTCTTTGGGATTATAAACCAACTATTAGAGTATGGAGCTAAAGATAGTTCTAGAATCTCCATCTTTATTTTCTCATTAAAGAGCTCCATCAGCTTAGGCAAGTATGTGCAAGGTAGAGGAATTGGTTTAAGATTCCATGGAACATGCGGCACTTTTTAAAGATCACCATTGGAGCCACAATAGTTGAATCCATAAAGCCAATTATAGTAGGTGGAAATGCAAAATCCTTTCCGTGATTTGCTAACATTTGCATAAATAATCCCTTTATGTTTGGCAAGAGAAATCCATTACATTAACCTTGATCTTTTTCAATGTTTTTGTAGTAAATTTATCTCCTACACCATTTGGATCATGAAGATTTGCTTGTTTGGAAACTATCTTATTCATCCCATTATTGTTAGGGGGTAAAGGAAAAGCCATGGGCCTAAACTTTTTGTCAACTATTTTAGATTTTTTTTCCACCAATGCTTCAGTCCTCTTTGCAGCCTTTTACATTCCTATTTAGAAAATTCACCCATGACATTAAACATCTCCAAAGTACATACATGAATTACATGCCTTTTAGTCTTGTTTTTAGCATTAATTACTGTAATGATTTGAACCAACATATCAATAAAATTCAACCCGAAAAATAGCCCCAAAATAAAGTATTTTCCAACCAAAAGACCATATTTCTTCAACCCATTTTCAGCTTGATGTACATAATACTTTTTAGTCTTGCACATGGCTACAATACTCTTGAATCTACGCGCACTAATTTTTTTCCATTCCTAAAAACTAGCCACAAATATAGTTTTTTCTTACCTTGGAGGAAAAAGACATATTCTAGATAGCACTATCATAGAATCCATTTATAAAGTGTTGTCTAAGAACCCTTGAAATCTCTAGCAGCAGATGAAACTAAGTGTATCCCAATTACGGGGATGATTGATACATATAGTTAAAAATTGAAGTACCCTTCTACCATCTTTACTTCACACAAAAGAAAAGAAGAACCATCATCTATCACCTTAGTTTACATCCTTGATTCCACATTGTATGGCTAACCCAAGATAACTAGATAACTATATGAATCTTGCACAAAGAAGTGATATTCATATTGAACATCTCCAATAATCACTAGAACACTCGCCAACATGCACCATAAAGCTCCTTGGATGAGTTTTTTGCAACTTTCATACACCAATTGAGATCCATATCCACTAGCTATCCACCATTCTCATATAGACTAGTGTCTACCATTCACCTATCTTTGCAATAGTTTCAGTTGTAGATCTTGCCCAATGCATACAAGAGTAGTGGCTATTAGGAATAAAGTGAGGATTCTCTTCTTTATAAACTTACTACTACTGCACAACTCTCTTATGTCTAGTGCCACCCAACATAACACTTTCACCCACCATAACATCATTCTTGCCACCCTTATACAACCCATTTTCAGCATCGACTTGTTTTATGAAAATAATGGAATCATCAATAGATTCCAACTAAATCTCATGTGAACCCATGTCTCCTTCAACCTACACTAGGGCTTGAGTAGATTCCCATGTATACTATCTTTTTTTTCTTAATGATATCTATTATCTGGTCATGGAATTCATGCTTGGCAATACCAAGAACCTCACCGAGTGTAAATTCAAGCTTATTTCCAAGAATGCGTTTCTCGAGCATTTTCTTTATGTTGGTTGTTGTCTCTACGCCAGATTGCAACTTGTAACCAGGTTCATTGCCTCTCTTTTCCTCCTCTTATTTCTTTTCATGTGAGATATCTTCCATTACATCTTTTCAAGACTAGATTTTTTAGTAGCCTTCTTTTGCTCCATCTTGCTTCATGTCATGTGCTTTATAGGACCTCTATTCCCCTTCTCTGCACAAGCCAAAGCACATGACCATACTATAGATCTTACATCAGCTTTACATACATACAAAGAACCATATGATTTCTCAAGTTCCAATCCATATATGGTAGCATGTATGGTTATAAACACATTTCTTGTTTCATACCACTTCTACATAACCCTTTCATCGAAGTTTGGCTCAAGATGCAACTGTGTTTCAGTTGTATGAATTTTTTTATCCTTTCAAAATACCAAGTCCTTTGCTTTTGTATCATAATAATCCATGCACTCCTACATTTTATGTTGCAAGTTATCACACCATATACATTATCCAATTTTACAACCTTTGAGTAAAGGTCTATGATAGTGCAACTCATGCAAGCTTTTAACCATTTCATCCATAACATCTCCTTTTTGGGTCAAACTTGAAAGCATAATGGGTTGTTCAGCCATAGATACAAATACCTTTGCTACAATTTCAAGACTTTTCATAGAAATTATAGGCATAGACCATGTTTCTAACCTCAATCTCATCCTTTCTTTCTTTACAATCATATTTACACAATCGATGACATATCCCCACTTAGATTTCAGCCTAGTTTCTGAGGTTTTATCTTCTAGTCGATTAGCCAATTTCTCCTACAACACAAGGTCATCAACTTTCAATAATAATTCAACTTTTTGGCTTTCCAATGACTGCTAGTCATCCACATCCAACTGAGCATAGTGGCTTTCCAATTTAATGCAACAAGGCTATAGTAGTAAGACCATTGCTGGGTTTTTCCACTCAATTTGTTAATATTTCTATGTAACTGATCATGTGTCTTTGAGTAAAATCTCCTCTCTGAGATCCTTCTTAAAGACAACTAAATTGATACAATTTAGCCAAATGTTCTTGCAATGCATACACAACAACACAAGAAAAATACCCACATGCATACTAAGAGGAATTCCATGAAAAATCATATTGTGTGCATATACCATAGATAGGTTAATACATTCTATCCATTCAACTACTTCATCTCATGTCCCACATCTTGCAAAGCATGCACAATAGCAAGATCAAGTTTTTCAGAATCCTACCTTTTTCTTTATTATTGGGCTTGCTCTTACTATGACTACAATACCAAGACCACTTGTTACATAATATCTCTTGAACCATTTGATGAATCCCCCATGATTACACTCCTTTTGTTGACCTTCACATTGGTTTCACCAATATTAGAGCATATATGGTTAAAGGTCTACCACACAGGGTAAGATACAGAAGAGTATAGGGAGATCGAGAGATGGAGCAAGATGTAAGAAAGAGACTTTAGAATTTGGAAGATTTAATGGAGACAAATAGAGTTGAAACCAAGTGACTTCATTTCATACAGCTCAATAGATCAATCAATTTGCAATATATTTGATAGATTTTATAGAGACGCCCAAGACAAAGGAAGATGCACACACTTGGGATGATATCCCAACATACTATGGCTCAGTATATACACTAATATATGAATAATCTCTACTAAACATAATCCAAAAGTTGTAGGTAACACTTCAAAATCTCATGCATATATCAATCTATTGATTTATGAAACATGATAGATATCACCATTGAAGACAAGATACATGAAATAGAATACATAAATCCTTGTAAATATCTTCTACATACCTTCAAAATCACTTCAACCCTATAATTATGGCTTTATTACAACATTAAAACATGGTACATATGGTTCCTCAAATCTAAGAAAAAATCTATCTTTTGTATACACTATGTATACCAAAAGTAGAGACTAAGAATTAAGCGATGAAATTCAAGAGAAGCCCTATTTGAGCATCAAATCTCCATTTCTAGCTTATTTCCCTCTCATTGATTATTATTCACAGCCCAAAAAAATCCACATGAAGAGCATAAACTCATCAAAACTCCTCTTTGATGTTCAAGGAAGGTTCCCTTGAAGTTCGGGACCAAGAATCAAGTGAGAGATTTCCTCCAAGCTCATGTAAGAGATTACCTTCAAGGATAGCTTATTGCCTTCCCTTCCCCTATTTTTTCCTCTTGAAACATAGTCCCCATACTCTCCTCTCTCCTCTCCAATGCATAAGTCTTCAACCCTCTTACTTTCTTTGACTATTTCCCCCTCTTTAATGTCACATTTCCAATTGGATAGATCAGCCTATGTTTTCCTTGAAATTATGTTGAAATAGCCCCTTTCAATTCACGTTTTGCTTCTCCACTACAAACCTCAACATAAGTCACTTAGGTGACTATCACATCCCATACAAGGCCCTATGAGAATTATCTTCCATAACTCCCATAATGTCATTGTCATTAACATGAATTCTCATGATAATGACAAGCTTAATACATGAATTATAGATACAACCTATCATTCTACCACTAAGTGGTCAATTTATAAATCCCATCACATGCTAGAACAAGTTCCACTTTCACACTCTATGCCATTAATCCCATGACACTGCAAGCTCTCATGTCAAGATTGTGGGAGAGAAGGAAGGAGTCTCACTTGTAGCTTTCTTGCTTGCACAATGGGGGAATACATACAAAGGTGGAGGCTGAAAATAGTTTTTCTCTTCTTAGTTGTGTAAGCCAAAAGAACTCAAGTACAGAGAAATAGAAGAACCCTATATATGGGTCTCAAACCAAACTCAAATAACTAAGGTGGCATACTAACTGAGCCACAAACTAGAGTAGATAAGGATAGCTGTCATCTAGCTATTATTCATGGGTGGTGTACCAATCGCATTTGCAGCTAACAAGTTGGTGACATAGATGCACAACAGTCACCCTGGCATATCACGAGTGGAGCTCGATATCTCAACACTCCCCCTCGAGCTCAATCCCAATTCCTGCACACCAAGTAGGTATCTGAACTTGCACAACTTCTCTACACCCAATTCCTTCGTGAATATGTCAGCTACCTGATCCTCTGTGCTGACATAAACTAGATCAATAATACCTAGGAGAACCCTCTCCCGCACATAGTGATAATGCACCTCAATGTGCTTTATTCTAGCATGATAGATTGGGTTATTTGCCAAGTGTATACTGCTCATGTTGTCACAACAAATGACAACTGGCCCATCTGTAGGCTGATGCATATCATAAAGTAGCTTATGCAACCAAGCTACCTCACATGCAACCATTGCTGCACCCCTGTACTCAGCCTCTCTGCTCGACAAGGCAACTGTAGGCTGTTTCTTGCTGCTCCAAGTGACTGCAACACTCCCAAAAGAGAACACATATCCATTGGTAGATCATCTATTAGAAATACTACCAGCCCAATCATCATCAGTGTATCCATGCAACTGTATCTGAACCCCAGTCTCATAAAATAGTCCATACTGCAATGTGGACTTTACATACCTGAGTATGCATCTAGTCGCATCCAAATGCGGTTTCCTTGGAGCCTGCATAAACTGACTTACCAATCCAATAGCATAGCTCAAATTGGGCCTGGTAATAGTCATATAAATCAAACTTCCTACTATGTGTCTATACATAGTAGGGTCTTCGAGAAGCTCACCTGCATCTGTGCTCAACTTTACATTCTGCTCCAAAGGAACTGAAATAGGCTTACAGCCTGTCATCCCATATTTGGACAGCATGTCAAATCCATACTGCCTCTGCAAGAGCCGTATCCCACTTGGTGATCTAATCACCTCAATGCCCAAGAAATAACACAGCTCTCCCAAATCCTTCATCTCAAACTTCTGCTTCAATAGCATTTTCACATGAAGGATATCTTCATCACTATCACCTGTGATAATCAAGTCATCAACATAAATGACAAGCAGCATAATACCTTTCTCTATTTTTCACACATAAAGTGAGAAATCTGCCTTGGAAATCTGAAAGTCAATAGTGACAAGATACTGTCCTATCTTGTCAGACCATGCTCTAGGTGCTTGCTTCAAGCCATACAATGCTTTCTTCAACCTGTAAACAAACTCAGGATGAACATCATGCACATAACTTGGTGGCTACTCCATATAGACCTCTTCTTGCAAATCACCATGCAAGAAGGCATTCTTTACATCCATCTGATGTAAAGACCATTCCTTTGATGCAGCCATAGCAATGACTACTCTTACGGTTTCCATCCTTGCAACTAGAATGAATGTTTCTTCATAATCAATGCCATATGTTTGTGCATACCCCTTGACTACTAATCTTGCCTTGTATCTATTCACAGAACCATCTGCATTGTGTTTCACCTTATAAACCCACTTACAACCAATTGCATTCTTATCTTTAGGCAAAGGTACCAATTCCCATGTAGAATTTGCTTCCAAGGCATCCATTTATTCATCCATGGCTTTCTTCCATTTTTCTTTTCCCATGGCTTGCTCAAAAGAAGTGGGTTCTAGTTCCTGTATCACTTTGACCATATATGCATAGTGAATGGCTGTAAATCCATCATATTTCAGCCTATCCACAGGATACCTAGCTCTGGTAGACCTGCACAAAGTAGGTTCACTCTGAGGTTCTCTCAAAACATCCATGGTCTTCCTTAGTCCAGGTGTAACAATGGAAGGAATACCCAACTCATCATCAATGCTCTGTTCTGAGCCACTGGATTCACCATCCACATAAGAGTGACCTGCATTCACATCAAACATGGGCTGATCTACCTTCTCTTTTTCTTTTCATGATACCTGCATACCACTATCTGTATTGCTTTGAGAAGATTCTCCTGATCTCAATCTACCTGTCCATGGCGAAGAATGTGAACCACTGCTAGAGGACGCTCCAGGTCCACTAATATCTTGTGACTACTGTTGTGAATTCTATGCAGCATTACCATTTTGTGCATCTACATTATCAATCACATTTATTGGTTTATACCAGCTACTCATCTCATCAAAAACAACATCTCTGCTCACTGTAAACTTATGAGTAGAAGGGTTATAGTATCTATACCCTTTCTGCTGCAGAGAGTAACCAATAAAGATGCACTTCTCAGCTTTTGGATCCAACTTGGATCTCAACTCATCTGGTACATGAACATAGGCAATGCAACAAAAAATTTTCAAATGAGAAATATCTGGTTTTCTACCAGTGTACCCCTCCTCTAGAGTCATCCCATGTATTGCTACAGTGGGAGTCCTATTCATTATGTAGACTGCTGTAGCAATTGCTTCAGCCCAGTAAAAATCTGGCAAGTCTTTTTTGTTGAGCATGGCACGAGATACCTCTCCAATATGCCTATTTTTCCTTTCTGCAATTCCATTTTGTTGTGGGGTATGACTGCATGAATATTGCTGCTTTATGCCATGCTCCTGCAGGAACCTTGCAAACTCATTTGAGAGGTACTCTCCCCCTCCATCTGACCTTAGGCATTTTATTTGCAGGCCTGTTTCTTTTTCAACCATATCTTTAAGAGTTTTGAAATGCCCAAAAACTTCACTTTTCTTTTTCATAAAATACACCCAAACTTTTCTGCTATAGTCATCAATAAAAGTAACAAAATAATGACAGCCTTCAAGAGATGCAGCTTTAGTAGTTCACACATCAGAGTGGATTAATTCCAATGGCTTCTTACTCTCTTGAACATGTCTAGGAAATGGTTTCCTTGCTTGTTTTCCAAACTGACAGGCTTCACATACCTTATGCATTTCTGCAACCTTGAATTTAGGCAATCTTGCAACAATATTTTGGGCTTGCATTGATTTAAGTCATTGTACATTAACATGACCAATGGATTTATGCCAGATATCAATATCTGCAACTACACCGGTCCCATGTGCAAACATTGCTGCGCTCAATTCAGGCATGTCTGCATCCAACGTAAACATTCTGCCCTTCTTCTTTCCTTTTGCTATCAAGCGACCTTTATTTTTCATATCCTCAACAAAGCATCCATGAGGATTAAATTTGACCTGCAAGCCCTGCTCAACCATTTGACCAATTGAAACCAGATTCTTGGTGATATTCGGGACATGAAATACATCGGACAGGTATTTCTTTTTCCCATCCTGCATAGACAAATGAATTTTTCCAATCTGCACAATAGGATGTGCAGTATCATCACCAGTCTCCACAAATCCTGGTTTTTCCATTTTCCTTGCATCCTCCATCCATTCTGCATGACCTGTCATGTGGTTTGATGCACCTGAGTCAACATACCATACATCGTTGCTTTCTTCTGCACTTGTCACAGAATTGTTCATGTGCTGCACCATTAACAAATGCTCATTTTTGTCATCACCATGTCTACTAGAACATGCATAATTCCCTTGTTGCAATTTTCCATTCATGATGTCATTCTGCTTTTTATAGCAGTCTTTAGCCATATGACCCATTTTACCACAGTAGTAGCATTCAACATTAATGTTTGCATTTTGGCCTCTTTGCCATCCACCACGACCTCTTTTGCTCCCCCTGCCTCTAGAGTTACCACGTCCTCCTCCATAGGACTGGTTTTCTTGAGTTTTCTGCATATTCTGATTTCTACCACGGCCTCCAGATCGGCCTCCTCTACCTCTGCCTCTACCTCTTCCAGCATTTGAGTAGAAGACAACTTCTTTTGAAGTTCCTCCTGAAGAAGATGCACCACCATTTCTCTGCTCCTCAGAAATTAGAAGAGCAATCAACTCCTCAAATTCAGGAAATCTTTCACGGACGGAAATGGATGTTCGGAACTGTGCATAATCCTTTCCTAGATCATTCAAGGTCACAGAAACTAAATCATCATCTTCCACTGGCGACCCAATGGAAGCAAGTGCATCTGCAATCTTCTTCACCTTCATATGGTAGTCATTGATGCTCATACTTTCTCTTTGCACATTGTGCAACTCTTGCTTGAGCTGCATTTTCCTGGCTTGAGTATTTGTGCTATACATTTTTGACAGAGTATCCCATGCCTCCTTTGGCATACTTGCATCCTGAATATGCACAATCATAGAGTCTGAAATGCTAATAGACAGCTAGTACATAACTTTTTTGGCTCTCTCATGCCATGATTTAAATGCCTACATTTGCTGTTGATTGGGAACATCAGGAAGAACTGGTTCTTCTTCATTTCCTGCAACAAATTCCCAATATCCTTTTCCCATAAGGAAATTCGTCATTCTGAACTTCAATGCTTGGAAGTTGTTCTTGTCAAGCTTTTCAGTGACAATCTGTGAAAGGGAATCAGATGCCATTATAGAACACTGCAAAAAATTCTGTCACTCCAAAGAACACAGCTTCAGCCTCACAAGGGCAAATCTGCAGAACTGACGAAAGTGGTATTTGACCACACAGTCACTTCCTAGTGATGATTTTGCATCAACAGGCAACAAGGATGATTCTGTAACTCCCAGTGTCTCTGCACACAGGCATACGATGCAATTTCTACAGTAACTTTTCACCGACCTATAGAACAATGGTTGCACAGCATAAAACTGGGCCTTTTCCTGAGTGCGTGCAAAAAACTTTCGCCTCCAAAACCGGCCCCAAACTGGCCTCAAATAAAAAAAACAGAGCTACCAAGGGCTAAAGCCCGTTCCCGCAGCATATACTGCCCTCTTGCTACACCGCGAAGGGCATCTCAATCTAAGACAATGCACTCTTGCACTTTCTGGCTGTGCTACTTGCAGAGACTTGCTCCCAAAATAGAAAAATGAAAGCAACACTGGTCTTCTTACCAGAACACCGCGAGCTTGGTTTTCTTTCTTGAGCTCCTTACCACGAACAAGGCTCTGATACCATGTCAAGATTGTGGGAGAGAAGGAAGGAGTCTCACTTGTAGCTTTCTTGCTTGCACAATTGGGGAATACACTCAAAGGTGGAGGCTGAAAACAGTTTTCCTCTTCTTAGTTGTGTAAGCCAAAAGAACTCTGGTACATAGAAATAGAAGAACCCTATATATGGGTCTCAAACCAAACTCAACTAACTAAGGTGGCATATTAACTGAGCCATGAACTAGAGTAGATAAGGATAGCTGTCATCTAGCTATTATTCATGGGTGGTGTACCAACCGCATCTGCAAACTGACAAGTCGGTGACATAAATGCACAACGGTCACCCTAGGATATCACGAGTGGAGCTCGATATCTCAACACTCGTACCATCTAATCTTGTTTACTCAAATAGCTAGGGAAAGCAACCATAGCCCATTAAGCAAGGAAAAAGAAATAAGAAAATTATCGGGTCAAGGAACTCACCATGTTTTAGTCTAGATGTTCATTCTCAAGCTCTAAAGTTTTGATGATCTCACTAATGATTGTGCATATAATATTTTCACTTCTTAATCCATCCTCCTTGATGTGTATGAAGCTCATCCCCTCCACTTATTTATCCAAGCCAAAGCGAGTCTACTCACTCTCTCCTCCCCTCTCTCTCCCCCTCCACTTATTTATCCAAGCCAAAGTGAGTCTACTTTCTCTCTCTCCTCCCCCTCTCTCTCCCCCTCTCCCAAGCTATAAAAGAGTCAGGATATATGGGTAGGACATGGGATTAGGAGGGGAATACCCAATTATATTGATGGGATATTTAAGATGTTGAGAAACCAAATTAGGGCATCAATTATATCAATAATAAATCCCTTTTCCTATCTTTTTCTCTCTTTTGTTGCTAATCTTTCTCTCTCTTCTTCTCTCTTCTCTTTCTAAGCTACCCCTTCTCTCCTTCTCTCTCCTAAGTCTTCTTGATTACAATTAGTATCACAACCTCGGTCTTTGGTCCCTTTTTCTTTCTCTTTCCTCATATCCAATTATATTTTACAAAAAAAAAACTAGTCAAACAAGTAAGTAGGGAATAGGAGCTGTAAGAACCTTTAATGGAGTATGAAAAGTATTGGCACCCTTTCTTGGAAGACACATGGGTGCTATATTTCTTGGTAAAAGAGATTCAAGGAAGTAATCTCCCTTCTCTCTTTATTCAAGGTTTCTTCAACCTCCCATGGTGGAAAGCACTTCACATCTCTCTCTCTCTTCTCCTCCAGGGCTCTAGTGGTATTCATTAGCAATTCCTAGGCATTCCAAACAAGAGATCAAGAAACATTTCATGGAGTGCGAATTTGGAGCAGGCCACATAGATTTCAATAGCCATTTATCATTCTTTTCAATCTTTGTATAAGATTGGCCTACTGGTGTGTGTATGGTGATGGATGAGACCTTTTGTTGCCCGAAAGTTTTAAATGGGATGTTTTGTCTAGGACTCATTACAAAAGCCATGGTAGGCCACTGTGGCTAATTATGCTTTCTTGGATAAAATTGGAGATAGAAACACTTCCCTTTCCATTTGAAGGACTTTTGATGTAGGTGCAAGGGCTATAGTAGGTTCTCCCATAGATGATGCATCCATTTGCTTAGGAAAATGAAAAGTGGTTCTTGAATATTCTTCAAGAGTAGGTACAATGTGCTTAGCATAGCTTGGCATTGTCTGTATTGTAGCATCAAGGTGGAAAATTAACACTTGAGGCTACCTTTGCATGGCCCATACCTTGCTTTGGTGTTAGATCTTGAAAGGGGTCTTGTTCTACAACTAAAGGATAGTCTTTCATTGAGCCACAATCTAGGTGGTTTAGTAGAAATGTTATAGCTATTGAAGAGCCGATGCATGGCTTGTTTTCCTCCTGATGCCAGATGGTCGAGATAGTGTGCCTATCTTTGGAGTACATTGGAATCTGGCCACTTAGCTTCTCAAAAACCTTCATAGCATGAGTGAGTTGATCTAACAAACTCTTACCTATAGAAATATTCAAGATGAGCTTTTGTGCCTTGATCTCTTGCATGGGGTGACTGGCTTAATTTCTTCTCTGACATAGCCATGATTGCAACTTCTGCTATATTCAAAACCAGTCATCTTACAACCTTCCCATTTGTATTAAGCACAACTTCGGGTATATCAATCACTTTCCACAGAAACTCAAAGTGATAATCATAGGCAAGCATATTTTAGACTTGCCTTGATCACACATCTTTTTTCCAAGTTATTAATACCAACTCAAGCTGATCATCAATCTCTGAAACACACCAAAACAAGTGATGGACTCAAGAAGCATAGCCTTGCGAGAACTTGATCAGAGTATCTAAACCTTGAGACTTGATAGTTTGGAATGTCAAGGGGAATCTTCTAGTATCTGAAAATCCAAGGATGCATCAAAGTCTACTGGCAATCATCTTTCTATGACAAACATAGCAGATTGCTCATCTACCACATGAACAAGTCAATGAACACCATGAGAAAATTCTGAAGAATTCCACAGATCCACCATTTTTCCACAATAGCAACTTTGGATTTGATAAACCCATTATTTGCACTTGCTAGGGGTTTTCTTAGATGTTTCCTTTCTTGTCTTAGAAAGTTCAAGTTCTTAGAAAGCTCAAGTTTGTTGCATATAGTTCACCCCAACTTCACTAGTAATTGGTCTACCAAGACTACAACTCTACTTCAAGTTCATCTATTGCTTTGTTAATGAGAATTATAATGCTTAGTATACAATAATTTATTACAAACTTAAGATGCTTTGAAAGTATCTTGCCCAAATATTCAAATCCCATATGACTTGCTAGATATTTATAATCTAGACTAGTTGCAAAATATCCATGCTATTCTCCTTGGTGGATTCTCCATGAAGCCATTCCACTTCATCTTTGAAGTGAAGCTCCTAAGGTAGATTACCGACCACTAGTGAGATAGATGTTGTGTAGTCATTAATTTCTATTGTCATTAACTCTTGTACGTTTGTCAACTTATCTTCATGAACCAAACTAAAACTTGGTGATCAAGCTTTTAATGCTCTTTGGATCCATGCCAAATCTAAGAGCTCTTGATGAGAATTTACATGTTGGAGGTTGCACACTTCTAGAAGAAGTGACAACTACAGCTTGAGGCTTAGCACAAAGACTTTGGCTCATCATTCTTGGGCAAGTGATTGTACTCATCATGGTCTAGGGCAAGTGACTATACTTACTTGATGCATGTGGCATTATTCATGCCTTATGTTCAAGCTCTAACACGTACTGGTTATGTGTTGCAAGCTAACCATCTACAAAGATTTGGGACTTGGAAAGCAAGAGAATTTTTGGGGATTTGTGGCCTAAATTTTAGATTAACAAGTAAGCTTAGATTCCATACTATGTGAGCATGAATTGGAATGCTGGTGGAAACCATCTGTATATCGGTTACAGTAATGGCAAGCATCATTGACGGATTGAGAAAATTGTGACAATATATAGTGGATGGATTGGAAATTGGAATTCAAGATTTTGCAATTGAATTGAGGCTCGAAAATCTATGTCTATTAAATATTTTTATGGGAACTCCAGGTAGATATTATCTCTTCTCTCTTTGAGAGATATTGTGCTTGTACATTGTCTCTTGATTATGAAGCAACAAAAACAAACAAAGGCATGATCTCATGTTCTACTCAATTGCAACTAGGCTGAGTAGACTATAAAAAGCATATACAACATTGATAGGATTGCAATGCATAGTAGTATATACATTTATGGCACCAACTATGGTTGTGATAGTTGGAATTGTTTTATTAGCAAGTGAATCTTGTGGAATTGGGTTATCTTTTGCAGAGTGCCTAGCTCGGGGGGGTCACTCATGAATATATATATATATATATATAACGTGAGTTCAAAATAAGGGGTTTTTAAAACACTAATTTTATACATTTTTTACATATAGAAGGGTGTCATATAAAGGGGTTACTTATAGATTGAATAGAAAAGGGTTGTGTTTTATTCAAGAAAAATTCATAGATTAGGATATTTATAAATAGGCCATGAACGCACGTTATATAGAGAATATATATATAGTGAAACCTTGAGGTGCCTAGGAGAGACTACTTCATTCTATTGAATTGCAAAGGGACTTTCAAGCATCTATAATTGTGGAATAGTCAGATATGTCAATTTGGCCATATCACTCCCAAAAATGGTAGAAGATAGTGCTACATTTAACATTTCCAGGTTTCATGGAGGAAAGGTTTGCTGTTGCATTTGTTTCTACCTAGAACAAATGCAATCGCATTGTTGAAGGGCATCAAGCCTTCATTAAATCTAGAGATAAATTAGTAGATACTATGGCAGGTTGAATGCCTAGGGTGAACAACTCCTATAGCTTACAAATCAAGAATTGGAGAACTTGAATTTTGAACTAAGAGTGTTGGACTTGTTGTGCCAGTATTTTCATTTAGATCCACTCTACACACCTAACAAGAATTGTGGAAATTTATCATGTAGTATCTAAGGGGAATTAAGCAGGCTTTCATGAATCAAATGTAAGAATCTAAAGGATGACAAGTAGAGACTGCATCAAGTTGTCAAGGGCATTTGAGAGGTCCATTGGACAATAAGCAACTGCTCAATAGACTCAATCATGGCTCCTAGTTCTAGCTCCCTTTCTCACTCTTGGCATCCAAAAAGGAATACATTAAATGCTATTCTATGATGACAAGAAGCTCTTCGGGCTAAGAGCTACAATTAGTTACTTGACCAACATAGTTAGTTCATGTCTAAGATGCATTGATTGATCTCAACCATCTCAATTACCAACATGCAAGTCGTATCAATTATAAACTTGTAGCCCTTATGACTCAAGTTTCTCAAATGTTCGTGCTTAAAAGGATAGGTCAATGTGATTAGGAGTAGCAACATGGTAATTCTCATGGAAATTATGAGTACCACGATCATTGATATGGATTTAATGAGCAAATGAAATAGCATGTACCTGATTATGGTATGTTGAGATATGCAAGCTCAGTCTACCTACTACCTATGGACATGACAACTAGGTGTGTGTAGCTATATATTGTGTATGTATCTTTAATAAGTCAGTAGTTGACTTAACTAGAGTTATGAGTAGTTAGTCACAGGTCACTAAGACCTAAGGTAGATGTACTTTGTTCTTTGGTGTGATGAATAATAGAGAACATTTCTGAGAGCTATCTGCTCGCTCTTGCCTCTATCTCTCTCTCATTTTTTTACATTGTATCAGAGCCATGACCTCATGACCCCATGAATTTTTAAGACTTGGAAGATTAGAATCTTAGCATTGGGCAAGAACACATCATTGGAGTTGCGGGAGTTGGAGCCTGAAGAGGAAAGACTGGTGATTCTGTTGTTCATATGGAAGTCATAGGCTACACTCATTGGTATGTATCTTGTGGGCCTTTCACCCCCCTTATTGTATCTCTCAAAAGCCTTATTATTACCCCCATGTCCTAAAAATCCCCAAGCCCCCCTTCTTATGTTTTTGGAACCTCGCCCCCCCCCCCCCCCCCCCCGTGTTTAAAGGATCATAAGCCTCTTTTTTCCCCTATAAAGAGTGGGCTTAGAAGTCCTATTATTACTTTTCCCCCGTGCTTTTAAAAGTCACTTAACCCTTTCTTTGAGCCCCCTTTTCGTATTTTATAAACCCTCAAGGTCCTTTTCCTTGGAACCACACCCCCGTGCTAATCCCTCAAAACCCCTATCCCTTTCCTTGGAACCAAACCTATTTCCTCCATGTTAAAACCTTCCCTAGTCCTTCCCTTGTGGCATATTAAAACCCCTTCCCTCCAAGTTGACCTAAGGTCCTTCGACCTTACTTATAACCTTTACTGTTACTCTATTTCCTTGGAGTTCTCATCCGCACCTTGTGTTTTTCCATCCCTTTTTCATTCCTCGTTTGAACGAGTCATTAAAAGGCCATTAAGCCTTTTCATGGCTTCAATGAATCTTAGTCGTAGAAGACTCTGAAACACCCTTTTGAATTTCTCCGACTTCCAAGGAGAGAGCCTTCCAAAAACTACTATCGACGGGCGGTGCAAGGGAGCAATAGTGAATTCCAAAGAAAAATTGCAAAGCTGCTTCCACGTCCGAACGACTACAATTGCGATGCCTCCTAAGAAAGTCCAAGGCGCAGCCATAGAAGGGTCATCTCCCAGTATCCATGTGGATATCTCACCCCAAACCTAGGTTTTTCCTTCTTAATTTTATATCGTTGTAATTCAATCATGCAAGATGAATTGTTAGGGATAGGATATATTTTGTCCTAGTTGTTCATGACGAAGGAATTTAGTTTAATGGAACATGAAAAATAGATAAAGCATAAGCGTAATTTTTTTTCAAATAGCTCTATGCATGGAAAATGCAAATCATGAAAGGACTCTTACGATGCATAAACTCTATGAAATTATCATTGTTAACTGCATAACTTTGCAAGGAAAAGGTTGCTTATTTAGCATGAGTCTGTTCGCAAAGAAAAGAGAAGATTAGTTGGATTTAACCTAACCTCAAATCAATGAAGTATAAGATTGAAAAGTCAATTGACACGTAGATAACAAATCATATGAAAGTAATCTCAAGATTACCTTCTAGAGTTAACAAAATTAAAATGCTGCGAAATATTAGTTGGGAATGAGTTAAAATTCCAAGAAACGTCTATACCTTAAATACTTGTTTGCATTCCCTGAATGTAGGGTCAGTAAATTATAATTGAAAAAGGAACTAGGATTTGTCCCTGAGATTCTTACAAGAATGAAGCTAGGAAACCCTAGGTCTAACAACGTCAGTTTAAAGAAAACCGAAACAAATTGATTCGTGATTCCATTATCGCATAGTACGATGCGGCACTTGTACAGCAAGTACAAAGTCATATGGTCTTGTGATTGGATCATAAAAAGGAATGCCAAATTCTGGCAACAAGGATGGTGGATCCTTATACAAAGTTATCTTGCAAGAGGATGTGTACTTTGATATCCTCCTTGGGTAAGGAAGATTAATTGGAGATTAAACCAGAAACAGAAGTACCCAATGACCTTTAAGGTTTGACCAAGTTGGGCTAATAGGGTACGCCCTAACCCAGAATATAAGGGATCTTGCCAAGTTGCAAGACACCTCGGATCGAGTTCTTGATGCGTTTGAAAGGAATGATTCCTTCCTTAGAAGTTTGCCAACAACAAAATAGATCAATGGAAATGTTTGTGCTTGCTAGAGATTTTAGAGCACTATTTGACTTGTTGACCAATGAATTACAAAATAAATAAATATCTATACTTTAGGTTGAAGTCCTAAAGGGAGAGGTAGCTTCAGTTGCCCCTGACTGCCTACCTGACCCTAACCAAGGGGGTTGTTGACCACACCGAGAATGTGGACCGAACCCGCCGCGAGAGGTCTCTCCATTGAGCGCTACTTCGAGCAGGAGGACGCTTGGGTGCCAGGGGGGGCTCTGGCCATAAATCCCTTGCCTTCCAAGTCCTACACAAGAGGCTAACGTGACTCAGGATTGGATCTTGAGGCCTGCATACTAGTCTACGGGCAGAAACTTGGAATAATGATCCCTGTGGATTGCTGGATAGCCTTCAGGCGGATTGTGTATAAGCCTACGGGGGGAACTCCTTGTATTTCAAAGATAAACATGATGACCTGTTAATAAAGAACTTGTCTGATATTGTTTTTCTATGTCAAGTGATAAGATTGCGTGAAGGAACCAGTGCTTAACGGATTAATTAAAGAAGCTGGTTGTTACATGTCCAACTAAGGTGTTAGATAATTACATAACTAAAATGTTGAGATGCAGCAATCACACTCACTGACAGCCTCTTTGTATGGAGCTTCAAGGCCAAGGATATGCAGGTTTACCTATCCCATATGCACATTGGTGCCTACTACAGTTTCCTAATTTCCTATAAAGCATTGTACTTGCTTCCTTTTCTTAATACAATGATAGTACTCTTTTCTTATCAGTATAGTGTCATTATCATTGTCCACATACACAAGATGTTGTTTATGAGTCCAAGTCTCAATCTTGGAACCTAATTCACTTTTGTAACAAACAGTGCCTTTGTCTTCTCCATCATGAGTCCACTCTTCTCCTTCCATCCACCATAACTCACTATCGTGTCCTAGATCCTGCATCTTTCACATGGTATCAGAGCATAGACGAGCATGGCACTACTCCTTCAGCTCCATTTCACTTTCATCTATCTTAGCTTGCGAACTCAAGACTTCATCTTCTACTCCTTTTTCTTACTGCCTTGTTTGGCAGCCATAGCCAAACTTGCACCTACCTACCTTTGAGCTCTTAGATCTCTTGAACCAGGAAATATCTCCCCAAGCTCTCTTCTGGAGAATCATTCCTCGACTCCCTATGCTCCTTCCTGGCACATCACAGAGGCACATTGGCAATCGACAGCCCTGGCATTGCAAAAATTCGTCTCGTCGCTGTCCAGACTGTGCCGTTGTTGATTGTACTGTCTGCACCGCCAACACACGACGAATTCCAGGCTGCAACCATGGGGCTTTGAAAGGCTATGACATAAGCTTCCTATACATGTAAAAAGTTTGGGAAATGATCAACTAGAACTCTTGCAATCTGCAAAAAACTAGCCCCCTGTCTCAGAAACCCTAATTCCACCATAGCCAAAATCTCCCAAGCTCATTTTTTTTCTCATTTTCTCACTCTTGCCACTAAACCAAGCTAAAGCCCACTCTGATCTACTGTCCCAGCACCAAATAAAGGAGAGGAAGAAACTTGATAATACTAAAGAAGGATCAACGACCCCAAGCAAGGAAGATTCAAGCTCAACATCAAGTCTCTACATAGTGTGTTTTCACACTACCATTACTTGTGTCTCTTGACACATTGTAATCTGTTCCTTCACTTGAAACATCTAAGAATCTTGGTACTGATTTGCTGCTGCTATCCAACATGGAAAAAGACTCTCCAAATGCTCGGTTCAAGGGAGTCGGGTTTCACACCTGGCAAACCCGCATCAAGCTCATTCTGATGAAGAAGGGTCTTTGGGCCATCACAAATGGCAAAGAGAAGAAACCTCAGGATGTGGACCTTTCAGTTACTTGGCAGAAGAATGATGACAAGGCACAAGCCATCATTAAACTGGAATGGGACGACAGCTACATCCATCATGTGGATGCTTGTGACACGTCCCATGACACTTGGGAAAAATTGGATACCTTATTTGGTGCACAATCAAAGTCCTCTAAGTATGGTTTATTAATTGAATTTTTCTGACTTGATATGAAGCCTCATACATCCCTGGCATCCCATCTGAACTACATGGAAAGCCTGCTTACTCAACTTGCAGGGATAAAGCTAAAAATGGATGAAGATATTTGCATTGGTGTCTTGTTAAAAAGTCTACCTCCTACTTATGATAATGTATCAACCACTCTAACCAATATGCCTGATCCTCAACTTGTTGACATTAAAGCCTCTTTGCTAGAGGAAGAAAATAAACTTAAAAGCAAAGAAGAGCCTAGCACTTCAAAGGATGAACAAATGTTATATGTAAACAACAGAAACAAAGGTAAAAAGGAACCACTCTTCTGTGACTTCTACAAAAGGACCGGACACACTGAGAAGTTCTGTCATGCTAGAAAGAGGTCCCAAAAGGCCTATCTTGCAGCTGTGAAAGAAGAAAAAGACCATGGACCAAAAGATGAAGATGAAGATGAAGATGAAGACCACCAGGATTGGGAAGACAAGCCTCATCAGTCCTTCTACTCTCATTACTCTGATAGACTGTTTTAAAAGCCTTGTATTTCCTAGCCCTAATGCTTCTTGCCATAAGCTTTGTAAACTCCTCATGTAACTTGGCACTACATTCCTTGTACACTTTGTGAGGCCCCTGCTACAATCTCTGGATGTCCATCATGTTTTTGGTGCCCACACTTAGCCTTTTCTGCGACAGCCTCTGGTGTCTACCATGTTTGTGGTGTGCCCACACTTTGCAGGTGGTTCTCATTACAGCCTCTACACACTTTGCGCCTTTCTAGTTGTGATTGAGGAGGGGTGTTGAGATTCAACAATCACACTCACTGACAGCCTCTTTGTATGGAGCTTCAGGGCCAAGGACATGCAGGTTTACCTATCCCATATGCACAGTGGTGCCTACTGCAGTTTCCTACTTTCCTATAAAGCATTGTACTTGCTTCCTTTTCTTAATACAATGATAGTACTCTTTTCTTATCAATAAAGTGTCAGTGTCATTGTCCACATACACAAGATTGTGTTTATGAGTCCAAGTCTCAATCTTGCAACCTAATTCACTTGTGTAACAAACAGTGTCTTTGTCTTCTCCATCATGAGTCCACTCTTCTCCTTCCATCCACCATAACTCACTACCATGTCCTAGATCACATGGTAGTGAGTTATGGTGGATGGAAGGAGAAGAGTGGACTCATGATGGAGAAGACAAAGACACTGTTTGTTACACAAGTGAATTAGGTTGCAAGATTGAGACTTGGACTCATAAACACAATCTTGTGTATGTGGACAATGACACTGACACTTTACTGATAAGAAAAGAGTACTATCATTGTATTAAGAAAAGAAAGCAAGTACAATGCTTTATAGGAAAGTAGGAAACTGCAGTAGGCACCACTGTGCATATGGGATAGGTAAACCTGCATGTCCTTGGCCTTGAAGCTCCATACAAAGAACTTGTCTGATATTGTTTTTCTATGTCAAGTGATAAGATTCCATGAAGGAACCAGTGCTTAACAGATTAATTAAAGAAGCTGGTTGTTATATGTCCAACTAAGGTGTTAGATAATTACATAACTAAAACAACCCAAGGAAAGTGCGGAGGATGGGCCATGGGTCCGTCCTATGGTTGGGTGGTCCTAGGTCTAACAACGTCAGCTTAAAGAACCCGAAATAGATTGATTCGTGATTCCATTATCGCATAGTATGATGTGGCACTTGTACAGCAAGTACGAAGTCATATGGTCTTGTGATTGGATCATAAGAAGGAAGGCCAAATTCTGGAAACGAGGATGGTGGATCCTTATGCAAAGTTATCTTGCAAGAGGATGTGTACTTTGATATCCTCCTTGGGTAAGGAAGATTAATTGGAGATTAAACCAGAAACAGAAGTACCCAATGAACTTTAAGGTTTGACCAAGTTGGGCTAATAGGGTACGCCCTAACCCAGAATATAAGGGATCTTGCCAAGTTGCAAGACACCCAGATCAAGTGCTAGATGCATTTGAAAGGAAGGATTCCTTCCTTAGTAGTTTGCCAACAACAAAATCAATCAATGGAAATGTTTGTGCTTGCTAGAGATTTTAGAGCACTGTTTGACTTGGTGACCAATGAATTACAAAATAAATAAATATCAATACTTTAGGTTGAAGGCCTGAAGGGAGAGGCAGCTTTAGTTACCCTCGACTGCCTGCCTGACCCTAACCAAGGGGGTTGTTGACCGCACCGGGAATGTGGACCGAACTCGCCGCGAGAGGTCTCTTCGTTGAGCGCTACTTCGAGCAGGAGGACGCTTGGGTGCCAGGGGGGGCTCTGGCTATAAATCCCTCGCCTTCCAAGTCCTACACAAGAGGCTAACGTGACTCGGGATTGGATCTCAAGGCCCGCATACTAGTCTACGGGAGGAAACTTGGAATAGTGATCCCTGTGGATTGCTGGATAGCCTTCGGGCGGATTGTGTATAAGCCTACGGGCGAAACTCCTTGTATTTCAAAGATAAACATGATGACCTATTAATAAAGAACTTGTTGGATATTGTTTTTCTATGTCAAGTGATAAGATTGCGTGAAGGAACCAGTGCTTAATGGATTAATTAAAGAAGCTGGTTGTTACATGTCCAACTAAGGTGTTAGATAATTACATAACTAAACCAACCCCAGGAAAGTGCAGAGGATGGGCCATGGGTCCGTCCTATGGTTGGGTGGTCCTGGTTGGACGGGAACTTTTCTCAATTCACAAGGAATAGCAGAATGATCGTCAAAGGACACGAACAACAAAAGCGTTGACCTAGAGTTATGTCTTAACCCGTTTTATATTGTTTTAGGTGAACGAAATGGGACTATGCCTTATGGCAAAGAGGTTGAGCTTTGCATCCCTCTCATTTCCCATTCTCCTTGAACCAAGTGCGGCGTGAATCCGCTTCCGACCTGACTTTTCTGCGTAAAGTAGTTCGCTTGGGTCCGACGCTAGTTGCTATTAGGAAATGAGCAATCAGGAAAACCCTAATCCGGGTCGATCCTAAGTGGGAACGACCGAATTACTTCTGCTACGTGGCAGATGCGGAAAGCCCTAGATCGCAAATCCCGTAACATTCCGTGGGAGTGTCGGGCGAAGCTTTCTAGACATCCTTTCCGATGGACTGCTAAGATGTGTCCTGGATAATACTAGTGGACACGTTACAGTTGGTATCAGAGCCGACCAACAATGGAATTGTTTTTATGAAATCTCAATGAAATGAAGTAAAGCAATTATTGCTGTCCAAACATTTCCTTACCTTCAATGTTGTCTTGCAAAATTACGAAGCGTGGAACAAGTTCTTGGTATTTCGAGTCATGTTTATGACTGCAATGCATTCTCTGCTTTATAGACAAATAATTGGGATGATGAACGTCCTGGAGCAGATCTATAATCCATCATCTTTGTACATGGAACGAAGATGGACGGGTGCTTCAGGAATCTACTATATAGCCACCCAGCGGTTTTCTTATCTACAGACCAACCTAAAGAGGATCAAGTGGTCGGAAGACCTGAAAGTCGTGAAGCTATTTGTTTTTGTGGAAGCTCACGTAAATTCAACTTTACATATTCAAGGTCGGAGGGTTGAGATGAACTCATATGTATATGAGGAAGTAACTCGTGTAATCCCCTCCGACAGGATTAAAGTGTTGGGCTGCCATGAGAAGTATGGATTCCAACGGAAAGGATATCCTAAACTTCCAATGACTTATTGATTCTTGAATATCCATGACCCAAAACCTTACTATTACACAGTTCCTGTAGATAAATGTAATACAACGTTGTTCTCCCCAAACTAAATGTAACAGATGGCTTATCATTGCATGAAATGTTGTATTCAAAAGGGCTATGCCCATATAAATACAAATAAAGACTTCTTTTTATCAATGTCTAGTTGTGCATGAGAGTTGATAAAAAGTTAAGTAGCTACATTGTTTACGAGATAGCTGAATTAAATATGTAATATAAATCAATAACGATTATCGTATAATAACGTTAAGAAACCTTTATCTAGGCACAAACCCAGGTACAGGTTCCTAATTTGCCTCCTACATCAAGTACTGCTGTAATCCAGGAGAAGAAGTTTCTTCTCAAGCAGATTAAGCCACCCGAGTTTGATAGGAGAGGCGGATTCGTCCAAGTTGATGCTGAAATCTAGATTGAATCCATGGAGGATTACTTCGAAGCAGCCGGTACTGCACCCGCCAATCAAGCTATTCTCGCCAAGTTAAAGCTCATCGGCGAAGCCAAACTTTGGTGGAAACAATGGTGCAGGGATCAAGGGATCGCAGAGGGATTTGTTACCTGGGAGAAGCTGAAGAAAGCTATGCAAGGAAGATATTTACCACCTACTTATTGTACACAGAAAATGAATGAGTTCTATGAGCTAAGACAGCTGGGGCTCACTCTTGATGCATACTACTTTAAATTTGTCTCACTTCTTAAGTATGCACCGCATATGGACATGACGCAGCAGGTGCCCAAATTTTGTGCAGGTTTACATCCACCAATCAATACTCGTCTTGAATCTATGCGTCCATCAGATCTTCAGGATGCACTCATTCGGGCGACGCCTATAATTCAGGAGGTGCAGTCTAGACCAAGGGGTAACAAAGCTTGGTCTTACAATGACCCAAAGAGAGGAGAATTCAGACCTCAAATTAAGAGAGTTCAAGGTCATAATCAGGGACAAAGAAAGAAAGCAAGGACGAATAACGTTAACAACTTTGTTCCTTCTCAAAGTAATGGCCAAAACCTCCGTTGTTTCCACTGCAACGAACCCGGTCACTTCAAGAGGCAATGTCCCAAGCTTGGTGGAGGACATTGCCAAGCGCCTTTCCAAGGAACAGGCCATGGTCAAGGAGTTGCTACCTGAGGAAGAGGAAGAACCGCCTGCATTGCCAATAGGTAAATGTGTGAAGAAGGAGAAGAAGAAGATCCGACCATGAAAGCAGAATTCGAAAGAGCGACAATCCATGCCGCTTTACACAAGAAAGGGCCGAATCACCAGTTCTCAGTGATTCAAACACCCTCAGACTATCAAGGTAAAGGTTTCAAGACCTTGATTGATTGTGGCAATACACATTCCTTTATCTCACTAGCATGTGCAAAAAGATTAGGAATAGCCACAGTAGAAGCACCTACCCTGCTTGTGGAATTTGCAAATGGTCCTGAGGTTACTTGTACCCGGCAAATTGCTAAGGTGGAATTCTTTGTGGGAGGAAAGAAGGCTTTGGTCAAATTCAGGGTCATGAATTTAGGTATCCATGAGTGTCTACTCGAAATGGATTGGCTGAAGCCTAACGACGGCCACATTCATTGTGGAAAGGGTCAAGTTTCCTTTCGAAACTCTGAAAGGGAATTAGTCACAACTCAAGGTGAGGCTGGAGTGCCGAGAATCCAATTGGCCAAAGTGTCTCAGATCATAAAAGGAGTCAGAAAAGGATTACCTGTTTACTTGATCAAACTCAACAAATCAGATCAGAAGCAAGAATCTCATGAAGGACCTTCTTGGCTAAAGGAATACGCGGACGTATTCCCTGAAGATTTGACTGAACTTCCGCCTCAAAGAGAAGTGGATCATGAGATTAGGTTAGTACCTGGAGCTACATCAATTGCAAAGAGACCTTATAGAATGTCCATACCAGAAGCAATTGAGATGAATGAATAACTCAAGCAACTGTTAGATCAGGCCTAGCAATTCACCCTAGGGAGCTCCAGTACTATTCCAGAAAAAGAAAGATGGGACACTTCGACTATGTATTGATTACTGTGGGTTGAATCAATCAACAGTCAAGAACAAGTATCCTATTCCTAGAATAGATGAGCTTCTTGATCGTCTTCAGGGTGCAAAGATCTTCTCCAAGATTGATCTCAGGTCATGTTACTATATTAGATAAGGATCAAGGAAGAATATATCCCAAAGATGGCCTTCAATACAAGATATGGGCACTTTGAGTTCCTAGTTATGTCATTCGGGCTTACGAATGCACCTGCCACCTTCAATAGGTTAATGCAGGATATCTTTAGGCCATATCTTGATGATTTTGTGCTTGTCTTCTTCGATGAAACTTTAGTCTATTTTAAACAGGAAGAAGATCATGAACCTCAACTTCGGATTGTCCTTGAGACAATGAGGTCACATAAGCTGTATGCTAAAATGAAGAAGTGTGCATTCTTCAAGCGTCAGATTGAATATCTAGGATTCATAGTATCAGCAGAAGGAATCTCAGTGGGGCCAAGGTCAGAGATGTGCTTGAGTGGCCAATACCAGTATCCGTCAAAGAGATACGTAGCTTTCTTGGATTGATAGGATGGTATAGGGTCTTCATCAAAAACTATGCTTTGATTGCAGCACCTCTGACAGACTTATTGAAGAAGCAAACTTCCATTGCATGGTCAACTCCCGAACAAAATAGCTTCGACAGATTAAAGCAAAGTTTGGTATTAGCACCTATTCTAAAACTTCCAGACCTCAATAAAGAGTTTGAGGTAGTAACTGATGCTAGCATACTCACCTTGGGGTGTGTACTTATGCAGGAAGGTCATCCAGTAGCATACTTTTCAAGGAAATTGAAGAGTGATGAAAAGAATTATGCTACCCATGATCTGGAATAACTAGCTATCATCCATGCTCTAAATCTTTGGAGACACTATCTGTTGGGTAACAAGTTTACTCTAGTAAGTGACCATAAAAGTCTCAAATGGATCTTTACCCAGAACGAGCTCAACATGAAGCAACGTCAGTGGATTGAAGTGTTGGAAGAATATGACTTTGAAATCAAGTACCGACCAGGGAAAGAGAATGTAGTCACCAATGCACTTAGTCGCAAGGCATTCCTAAATTCCCTAATCTTGCAGAATCCATCAACAACCAGATCTCTAGCTACAAAGGTATCTATGCCAAACAACCCTATACTTGAGTTAGCTAGAGAGGAAGCATGCCATGATTCAGCCTACCAAACAATGCTAAAGGAAATCTCTATCAAGGATCAGAACCAAAAGTTGCAGGTTAAGTATCAGGAATTTTCCATTAATAGTGGACTTGTCTACTATAGAACAAGGCTGTGTATACCAGTAAGCCAGTCACTTAAGCAGAAGATATTGTGGGAAGCTCATGATTCTCCTTTCGCAGGACATCTTGGCTATGCTAAGACTCTTAATGCAGTTAGGAAGAGCTACCATTGGGAGAGGCTCAAAGGTGACGTTCTCCAATATGTCACCGAGTGTTCATCTTGCCAACGTATCAAAGTTGAACGTGTCATGATGCCAGGGAAACTGCAACCGCTTGACATCCCCCAAATGAAATGGGAATTCTTCAGTATGGATTTTGTTGTAGGCCTACCCAAGTCCAGGGAGGATACAACTCCATCATGGTTGTGGTTGACATGCTTACTAAGGTTGCACATCTTATTCCAGTAAAGACAAACTATAAAGCCTCAAACATTGCAAGATTGTTTATCAAGGAGATATTCAAGCTACATGGTTTACCCAGAAGAATCATTAGTGATCGTGATTCTCTCTTCATATCACACTTCTGGAGAGCTATCTTTGAAGCTATTGGGACTCAACTCTGTTTTAGCACCACTTACCATCCCCAAACGGATGGCCAAACAGAGCGAGTAATTCAAGTCATTGAGGATATACTTAGGGCATACTGCTGTCGTGAGCCGAAGAGGTGGATTCAATACTTGCCTTTGGTTGAATTTGCCTACAATGCTTCTTACCAGCAAAGCATTTAGATGACCCCTTTTCAAGCATTATATGGTCATGATTGCAGAAGTCGCCTAAACTTTTCTGATCCAACCTTAAGGGTTGAAGCTTCAAGGCAGATGTTGGAAGACATGGATGACCAAATAAAGTCAATAAGACAGGACATACAAGCGGCCAAGGATAGACAGAAAGCATATGCGGATTTGAAGCGTCAAGAAAGGGTCTTCGAAGAAGGAGACATGGTCTTCATTCGCATACGCCCTAAAAAGAGTTCCCTATCCTTAGGAGATTGCAGGAAGCTAAGTCCAAGGTATTGTGGGCCATACAAGATCCTCAAATGCCTAGGACCTAATGCTTATAAAATGCGACTCCCTGAGAACCTAAAAGTTCATAATGTATTCCACATTAGCCTATTGAAAAAGTATGTACCTAATCCTAACCATGTACTTGACGATCAACAAATTGTAATGCCTAGTCAAGGAGTCCTTGAACTAAGGCCTGACAGGATCTTAGATGTTAGGGAGAGACAATTAAGATCCAGAACCCTGAGAGAATGCCTCGTCCAGTGGAAAGACTATCCCGAAGAGGATGCCACTTGGGTAGATGAAGGCACACTCAACCATCAATATCCCTGGTTTATCTCGAGATGAGGACATCTCGATTCCTCTAAAGGGGAGAGAATGTAATATATCAAATGGAATAATGCAAATTTTTTATTTTCCCTCCCCAAAACCGACTGTCGTGCTGTAAGGGGAGGGAAATAGAATGGAGGACTAAGCTCCTTGGTGGAGCTCGGCGCCTTCCACCGCCATTCACAACGACACATAAGGAGAGGGAGGATTCCCCTCCCTCCCCTATTTAAGAGAGGGGTTGCTGCCGTGGAGAGGGAGAAAAGAAAAGGGCTGTTGATTCCCTCTACTAGTGCCATGAGATAAAGGAGGATGGCTGAAATAGCACGCGCCCTGAAGACCAGACGTCACCTGCTCGCCACTGGGAAGCACCACCTGCACTCGGCGGTCCCTCGTGCAGAAGATCCCGCATCTCCTCGTCACGCCTGCTCGCCGTTGGGTTCTTCTTCCAGGTGGCGTGGAAAGCTTCCAAGGAGTGGAAGCTTCCAAGGGGCCCTTAAGCCCCTTTTCACACCCCCCCCCCCCCGGGTTTTAAAACCCCTTAAGCCCCTTTTCACCCCCCTTCTTATGCCTCACCAAACTCTCCCTATTCCCCCTAAAGATCTAAGGCCTTAAAGGCCTTATTAACCCCCCCTCCCCCCCGGTTTTATCCTCTTAAGGGACTTTCACCCCCCTTATTGTATCTCTCAAAAGCCTTATTATTACCCCCATGTCCTAAAAATCCCTAGGTTTATGCTGTAATTGAAGGCATCTACTCTCATTTCATGAGGATTGCCCCGCAAGTTTCTAAAGATACCACTACATTCTCTAGCAACAATCTAACATCAAGTTGAGACAAACACATTTCGTGAACCATTAGAGACTCAAGTGGGAATCATTGCACTTGATTCAATAAGAGTGAGAAGTGAGGGGGATCTGAGCATCAATCCTTCTATCCATAAGACATAGTCTCACATTGGCCTCCTAAAATGGTTCTTAACCAATTCTAGGACTAAATCTATGAAGACATGTTTGTCCATGTTTTTCTAAACTTGGGGACAAGCCACTTAGCTAACTAGGTCCACCCGACCATAAGATGGTTTTTTTAGGAGACTATCCACATGCTTCCCATAAGTGTCATGGCATATTTTAGTGATTTAAAAAGCATGCAACCACCTTGTGATAACACATAAAAATAGCTTCATCAATTTATATTGCAGAAGATTCATTGATATGCCTTTTGGATACCAATATTAAGCAATCCATTTTTGAAATCATAACTATTTAGATTTATTTTGATATATATAGTGTACTTTAAAGAGAAAACCAACCCAAAAATTGAGTTGCCACCCTTGCCATGTTTATCTTGGGCCTTCCAACGCTCAACCACATTGGGCTCGTATAGATTTCCTTCTTTATTTTAGGAACAAGATTGAGATTACAAACTCAAACGAGAAGATCTATTTTTGAAGGAAGTTCTAGTGACCCTATTTTGTTGACCTACAAGGCGGCCGTCCTAGGAGTTTCTGTTAGTGTGAAGGCGGTTAGAAAAGCTTGTTGCCAAAACAAATATATGCAAAGAAGAGAAATCTTGAATATATGAAAGAACATATATGAATATATGGAGGTGTGTAAAAAGGGGTTCTAACCCCTCTAAAAATAGAAAAAAAAGGAAGAAAAATCCTTAAGCAGTTGTTCATCGCCATGCGGAGGCTTGGTAGGTTCTTGGGGATGGTAGGGTCGACGCCTTGTCTTCCTAGGGGTGGCATCTAGCTGAAAAATAAGAATAAGAGAAGGTTGGATCGAAAATAAAAGTAAGCATTAGAAAAGGATTAAGTGTTGCCTTGCAAGGGCTTGGTAGGTTCTTGTGTACCAAGATAGGACCTAAGCCCGATGCCCTGTTCCCTATTCTCCTTGGGTAACTATGCTCAGGTCCCTCATTTTTACATGCACGAGTATGGAAAATAAAGGCCTTAAAGGACAGTGTGCTAAAAGCCAATATTACTTGATCAGGCTATAGGAGTCCTAGCCTAGGCAAAGCTCCTAGCTCAGTTGTCCTCAGTTCGGAATGTAGTTCAGACCACCACTTCATATGACCTCTTTGATAGTTCTTTTTGGCCATGTTGGAGCAGTTGGTTTGTGACTAGCTCTAGGCTTTCTGTCAGATTATGCTGAATCTACTCATCGTGGATTTCATGCCTTGGTTTTGACAAGGGGTAGGTTGAGAGTTGTGATTTGTTTTGTTGAGTATATTTTGTATCAGCTTGATGCTCCTTTTGGTTGATGTGTAGATCTCTTCGTGGGATTTGACAGCGAGCTAACTTGCCCTATCCCGTGGTCACCAATGAGAGTTGATTTTTGAGGCCTAAGATGTGCTGAAAAATTGCCAAAAACCCCAAATTTTAGGGAAAATTTGAATTCCATCGAAGGCGGTAGCTATAGTCAATTTAATTTTAAGCAAAAAGCCCGAGATGTGCTGAAAAAATGCCAAAAACTTTGAATTTTAGGGGAAAATTGGATTCCATCGAAGGCGGTAGCTGCAATAAGTATGATTTTAAGCGGCAAGTTAGAGACAGGTTTTAAAAGTGCTTCAAGGTACACCAACTAATGGTTGCAGTTTTTTCATAAATTTTTTGACTAAAAATTTGGATCCCAAGAGGTGTTAAGCAGTGCGGGAGCCCAAGACAGACTGGAAAAAATTTACAGACTTCAAATTGGACACCGAACGTGGGAGATAGGCTGGAAAAGGGGGCCAATAGGGAGAACTAAAAGGGTGTGACACTTGGGGGGACCCCTTTGGCCCCCAAAACTTGATGATTGTTGGGCGGGGGGAGGGGGGGGGGAGCGGGGGCCATTTTTTCAACTGCATGAAGAGATGGAAGGCACCTTGTTGCAAATGACGACATTTTGGAGAGGGAGGAGGCTATGGGACCTCAACACAACCTTATGAAGTGATTCTACCCACCATGTGCTGCTTCTCTTCTGTCTCCATTGCTACCCTTCACTCCTCGAATGACTGCATGGATTAAAAGATCCTCTTTTATTCTTTCTCTCTCCTCCCTCTCTCTCCCCTAAGAGGCATTCATGTGGAAGAAACCGGATTGATGTGAATGCTCGTCTGGATTGCTTCCAAATCGAGTGGGGTTGAAGATGGATGATTGGAGATGGGTTGAGCATCAATGTTGGACTATTTTGTTGTCCCGAATTAGATATTAAAAACCCACAACAAATAAAAAACCGATAACTCTCTTTTATGAAGGAAAATGGCCATTTTTAAATATTGTATTGGTCAAATGGTGTTCATATTGGATGAAAATTGGTAGACATGTTGGTTACTATTTATTTGAGGCTTGTGTGAAAAAAAATCAGAATACATAATGTCATAATAATTTTCTAAAACCCAAAAAAGCACACATTTTACAAAGAAAATGGGATTTTTGTCATTTAGGGTTTGATAAAAAAGATGCATGAGGGATAAAATGTGGAAAATGGGTAATTATCACTTGTCATAATTAGAGAAACTAGAAAAACCAGTAAATTCTCTATTTTCTTGATAAATAAATAGTAAAAAATAGGAAAAATATGAAAATAGGTTTTTTGTGACAAATAAATAAGAAAAAATATGATTAATGTCCGTGAATGTTTGGCAAGGTTGAGGCATGAGTTATAGCCTTAGTTCAACCCTTGTTTTTATGTTTTAGTGCATTTTTATTGCTTTATATATCAAAATGACAAAAAATAAAACCCATACACCTATGCAATGATGGAACACATAAACGGTAGGGGAAGAAAAAATTGTGGAAGTGTTTAAGTGCAAAAAATGAAGTAAAGTATGATCTTTTGGTTGTGCACATCATATAGGACGATAATAATTTAAGTTTTAAGGGGATAGTAGCATGAGAAATCGGTGCTAGTCTCCATACATCGAAGCATACGTTTAGTGAAGATCATGAAAGGGCTGTTTTTGCACATCACAAAATGCTGATTTGATAAATATTATTTGTGCACTAGGATCATATCCATGTTTGCACTTTGCATGCCATATGGTATAAAATCTTGGATGCATATCACTTCTATGCAAAACATTGATCAACATTGAGAGTGTGAGGAAATCCTTTGTTGTAGGTTAGATGAGCGGTTCCTTGGGATAAGTTCAGTGAGGAAATATCAACTTTTGGATCGGTTGATAAATCAAAGAGTGGACTATGTATCATGTGTCTGATATGTTGAGGCAATGCATCTTGGGGCCAATCCTCGAGATGTAGGAGAGTTGCAGTGATACCTATATGTTATGGGATCTCCCTTTGAGGAGACAGGAAGGTAAACGTTGGATTGTGTCATATTACAAATGCAAAATCGATATTAGTAATTAGTGTAGTGTTTTCCTTAGACACTCTTGGCCGAGAGGCCGTGCGGGTGTCTTGTGTGTCTTAGAGGTCCCGACTAGTGTTAGAGAGTGAGTGCCAGGTCCATTTTAGGTCCCGACATCTTGATTGCTTGAGCTTGTGCTTGATAAAGGAAGTGTGAGAGTTTGAGGGAGTGAGTGTGTGAGGGTGAGGGACCGTGGTGGAGAAGCTCTCCATCTTCTCCTCTTCTCTTCTCTTCTCTTCTCTTCTCTTCTCTTCTCTTCTCTTCTCTTGCTCACGGAAATGGAGCTTGAGGATTGTGCTCTCTTGAAGCTTGCACTTGGATCGTGGAGCTACCAGAGTACTCAAGAGAGGAGGCAACTTGATTGGGCATAGAGGTAAGATCACTACGCTCCACTAGGATCGAAGGTGCATTACCTAGGTGAGAGATAGCCATAGGTATTTTCTTGAAATGCTTGAACAATAAGTGGTCCATGGGTCTTGGCGGTTGAGCATGATCACCTCTACATTTTGGTTCCATTGTATTGAAAGTGAGAGAAGGGTTGGATCCAACAGTGCAAAGCTGAGAGCTCACACTCCATTCATAATTATCCATAACACATAACTAAAAACATTACTTGCAACCTAAGGTCACAACTGGACCATTCATATCAAAGACAACTAAGCTAAACACTGACTTATTCAATGTCAAAATGTGTATAGCTAGACATGCTAAATGTCAGGTACAGTCATACCAAAGATAGGAAAGTCGAGCTTGAGGTCTAACACATTGTCAGGACTAAGGACTAAGGGACTAAGGTAAAGTCAAAACTAACGAATTAAGAGTTTTACCCCTGAACCAGAGCTTGAGATAGGTAGGAGGTTTTGGGTTTTTAATCTCTACAGCAAGTAAGTATTTTGGTTTTTGATGATTAGGCAAGTAGGAGGAATCATTTTAGTATTTTGCTTTTGATTTTTGTTGCATTTACAGTAGGTTAGGACCAAGAAGTTGAAGGAAAAAACTTTACGGTTTCTGTTGTGAAACAAGCCCAAACAGGGCACAAACATAGAGAAAAATGGAAAAAATGAGTGCTTAGAGGTGCTAGAATCACACATGGAGTGATCAAGTAGATTAAGGTTGAGTCTAGCAAGGGTTTAAGACCCTAAGAGGCAAAGGGAGACCTCATTTTCAGGTTTTGTAGTATATATATATATATATATATATATATATATATATATATAGAGAGAGAGAGAGAGAGAGAGAGCTTGTGAAAGACTTGGTGCTTCCAGCAAATCAATCAAAGGCCATATGAGTTTTCTACTTCGATCAGGTGTGTAGGAACCTTTTTGTGCATCTAATCTTTGATTTCGCACAATCTTGCTAATGTGTATGGCCAAAAATCGTTGGTGTGAAGCGATTTTGGTTGCCATTGTTTACATGCCAGTGGAATCAGACACGGTCCACAAGGGTCTGATTCCCAAAATTAGACACTTAGATCAACCCATCCTGTCCGATTGGACATACCTTGTCCAATTTCAAAAATCAAACATCCCATAATCAGACACAAAAATCGAGCCATCTAGAATCTGACACTCCAAATTGAACACATATCAAATAAGATGTCCAATTCCTAGAATCAAACTCCTAGAATTGAATTTCCAGACTCAGATGCACAAAAATTGGACACACAAAAATCAGACCTATCCATAATCAGACCCACCCGAATTCAGAGGACCAATCAAAACCACTCGAGCTTGGACCATCGAATTGGCTGATCAGACCAACCCCAAAATTAGATGTCTGATTTTGATAATCGGACTCCTGAGAATCAGACCTTTGAGAATCGGATAGAAAATTGTCAAAATCAGATAGTTGAATAGAATACAAATTTGCCACATCTAATCCTAAAACTGACCCAAAGACCGTATAAAGCCAAAAGCACATCATAGATCTATCACTGGGTTGAAATCTTGAGCAAGTAGTTCAAAACTTGGCTATGAACGGACCTTCAAATTGCGCATGACATTTAGCGTAATGGATGATTACGCTAAATACCATATAGAGGGGGCTCTGCCCCCTCCACACCTCCCCCAAGTAGGCTAGAGAGGAAACATGTGCCGTGATAGGTCCTCCAAATTAGATCCTAGTGTAGTAATGGCTCTGCATAAGCATATATTCTCACTTGAAAAATAGCAACCAAAAGCCCATACCTGAAAAAAGACAAACAGAGACCCTAGAACCTCAATGGACCAATCTAGCCAACAAGAAAAAAAAGGCCACACCACAAAAACATGTATATGTTGCATTCGGACTGCATCTAGTCAAAGCCGAACACAACAACATCAAGCTGCAATTGCAAGGATGACTAGATATGCCAATCCTGATAATAGATGCACCTTGAATGGCACCGCACAAATGACCCAAGACATCAATAGAGAATCCACATCTAGTTGTGTATTTGGGGACTCAAAGGCATGTATTAGAATGCTTGAACTTATAAGCCAAGACTCGAAAGATGAAGACATAGTACCACCAACTTATCTTAGGGTCAAACTCACCACAAAAAGATAGCATAGTGTCAATGCTCTCATTGATGGAGCAGATTATAATATCTTGACCTATGAAGCATGGAATCTACTAGGCCAACCAGAGCTCACACCGACTAACGCAACTCTTATCTTTATAGGGGACATCCACAAGCACTTAGAGCGAAGTGTAGAATCCTTATAATTATTGAAATGAAAAGCTTGCCCATCCTATTCCATGTTCCTCCAAATAGTGCAAATTGTGGAAAGGAAACCCTCCTAGGAAGACTCTTCAAAAGGGTGACAAAGTGTGAGGCCGATTATGTAGCACAGAGGAGGATACACTTGACACTACCAAGTGTGAGGATAATCGCAACCTTTTTAGCAAGGCTGACCTCATCAAACCTTGAGGGAAAGACAAGGAATATTATGACATACCAGGCAAGCCTAGTAACGAGAGCTAGGACTTGTTGAAAGAGTTGAAACAAGCACATGTTGAACAGAGAGAACTAGTGAGCGAGACCATGCTTGAAACAAGAAGGTTAGGAGACAATGCCAAGGATAGGCTTTGGACTTATAAATATCATAGAAGACCACAAAAGAAGCCCAAGTGAAGGTATCAATGGAGAGCCTACACAATGCTACAATGGATATCCAAAATGCCGCTCCATGCTCAAGGGTATTACACAAGTAACCGATGGATTTAGGTACCAATATCCCCTACTAAACCACCTATATTAGATGAAGGCCAGATCATATCAAAAGCAAACAAGCGTAGGAGAGAAAATCTAAACAAAAGTCCAAGTCTTGAGTCAAAAACATTGGAGTGACTAAGCCCCTCACGATTGAAATTAAGAAATTAAACATGACTGTTCGAAAGGTAGATCCTCAACCTATAGCTAGTGTGCTTAACAAGCGGATATCAAATGTAACCACAATTGAGTGTGCTAAAAGACCACTAGTGCCCAAGGAGCCTTGAACTTCCCAAGAGGATAATGAGCACCATAGGCACAACATTTCTCATGATAAGATTGATTGCTCAATAAAGAAAATGGCAGAATCATTTAGTAGCACGAGAAAATCTTCATACACCCTACTTCCCTAAAGGGACACAAGAAGCACAACGGCAATCATCATCAAGTGCAACTGCTCAATCCCATCTCTATCTCCATCTGAGCTTCCAAATGTCCAAGATGTAGGACATGAGACCACCCCTAATTCTCAGTTTAAGGATATGCTCGTGCAATCCACCATGACTAGCTCAATTGATACTCGATCTGCACAAGTGAATGCGCAAATGGCAACAAAATACATGTCCACTTCTAATCTACCTGTGAACTTGACACTATAGTCCAGCAACAGTATAGTCAGTCCACTAAACTAGCTACTACTACTTCTAATTTGGAATCATAGTAGTCACAACCTTTGGCCATGATGACACCCCCTATGGAATGTGTCCTTAGCAATTCACTTGCAGAAGAGATGTTGCAACCAGCATCCTTGACAGCTCCACCACTTCCAAAGCACCTAAAGCCTAGGCTCGAGGAGAAATCTCTTGAAGACTTGGCCAAAGAGATAGAACATATGACCAATGAATTAGAGATGAAGTGCATGATGAAGCTTAATCACAAGCTCATAGCCATCACACGTGTGTACATCCATGTGGACATTGGAAGGCCAATACTAGAGCACACAAGGCTCATAGCCAAACCCCTGACTTGGGATCAACAACATGTTTTCTCTCGCTATGTAGCTATCGCATTGAAGAAGTCATAAAGCACAACCCAAAGGCCACAGCTAGAGTATTGCGCTTAATACCCTCACTCTATACTATTGAACATGAGAAAAACAAGGAAAAGCTCGAAGAAAACAAATGAAAAGGGAAAAGACAAGATAACTTTGTGTAAAAATGCTACTCCATTGACAACTAAGCAAAGGAAAGCCCTTTGGACATCAATACATGATTCCATGTACGTTGCCTTGACCTCATTAAAAGTGTTGGCAATAGTCCATGAGGTTCATCTTTCTCCAAAAACATCCCTTGTATGATAAGCTGCTTCTAATAGAAGATATATACATGGCTACTAAACTAGGAGTAGGGAGCATGGTACTTGATGTTAGCGTATATGTCTTTTGCCTTACTCAAGACCCTATAATCCTAGATCTCTATGCTTCCCATCAATACAACCTTGACTTCTTCAACTGGTTTTTTCCAAGCCTACATGACAAGAACCCTAAACTGTCTCTTGGTTCTACACTAGAGTCACCCAAACCTCTAGAGCAAGAGAAAAATGACTCTAAACACAATACCCGCTTTGACAAGAAGCAATGGAGGCATGTTCAAATGGGTCAGGGAAAGATTATAGAGCAAATTCCCGACCCCAAGAGCAACTGCCAATGCAATCAGATGAGGGGCTAAATGGAGGGGAATTAGAAGAGCTAGACTCTCAAAAGAGAGAGGCAGTTGTACCCTCACAACCTAGCGAGGGTGTTCACAAGAACTGGCTATGTCCCATGAGGACACACTAGAGAAAGAGAATGATGAGGCCCAACCAAGCACATCAGTGGTGGGTGGCTGACCTAGTTCAAGCTTGGTCTTGAGTCTTTAAAGGATACACCTCGATTGCCCAAGAAAAAGAGGAGAAAACAATAAAAACAACGGCAATTGTAAGTGGCTCTAGACAATAAGAAGATTGAGACCAAGAGTGCTGAAGAGTTGAGAAATACAGCATCAAGTCCACCGACGAGAATGAACCCATTGCCATCTCTCTTAATGGTGGTGAAACCTTAGACACATCCGTGCATTTTGATAAATCAAAGAAAGAAACCATTACCATCAACAGTTGCTTGCAACACTTAATCCACCAACAGCAGAACTTACATTGACCAATCAAGAGTGGATACAATATTGTCACAATAGGTTGATGAAACTACTCGGATAAGTTACTCATGAATATATGTGTACATCACGTGGGTTCAAAATAAGGTATTTTTAAAATATCATTTTTATACCCTTTTTTACATACACAAGAGTGTAATATAAAGGCCTTATTTACAAATTGAATAGAAAAGGGTTATGTTTTATTCAAGAAAAATTCACAAATAAGGATATTTATAAATAGTCCTTGAACGCACGTGATGTAGAGGATATACATATAGTAACTTTCCTGAGTGTGAAACTATACCAGTCACACCCAAGGAGAACCATGACACACTAGCACCAAAGCCCTAGGAGAAACATGAAAACCCTGAGGACATAAGCAACCCTAGCATTGACCAATCTTGCTCATCTAGGCTTGAGCCCCCAGTTGTGTGTAAGACAATGACACAGACACTTGATTGAAGGACAAAAGTACTATGACATTGCATTGAAAAGTGAACCAAGTACATCATTATATAGTCTCTGACCTTTCTCTACTCTCCTCACTATGCATGTGGGATATAAGAGTCTTTGTTGGGCATCAACATTTGCTCTCTTTTTCAATATGCAGCCCGTTTCTAATGTTTCAACTATCATTCTATTCAAAACAAGGTATAACTAGAATTTTTAGAAAACCAAAATAATCCAATAGAAATTATTCTATACTTTTCAAATTCATCTCTATGAATCTGATTTAAAACAAAGTCTAACTTCATATACTTGAACATGCTTTAACATTTATATATGTGGATACACTTGATTTCCCTTTTTTGTATGTAGAAGTGTACTTTTGTATTCCATGTGCATGAATGCAATTTAATAGAATAACAAAGAAATCAAGATAATACTTTTTGCAAAGAAAGAAAACATTAATGAAATTTGTGTGTTTACCCTTTTTACTAAATCTAAAAAAATAAAAAAAGACCTCATCTACAAAAGTACATTTTTACGAAATATAACTTTAAGCTAAGAAGGAAGGAGTAATATATTTTTTGTTCACTATTTCATATCTGGAATAACCAAACTATGAAGTGTAATAATATTTTCTTGAAAATTCATAGTTTTTTAAATATAAGCATATAAATTCTCCTTATTTTTACGTATTGTTATGGAATTTTAACTAATTTTCTAATCGTAGGCTTTTTCATAATCATCAATCTAGTTTTATAATAATTTTTTTAGTCTTATTTAAGTGATTCTAAATCTTAGGCTACTTTATCCTATTTTCAATTCTAACTTATTAAAATCTTTAACAATCTCGATATTATTTTAGTTATTTTTTAAAATTAAAAAGTTAAAAATTTTAAGGAAAGTAAGATGTGACTTATTTTATTATTTAAAATGATTTTTTATGAATAAAATTCAAAAATAACATGATCTAATTATGAAGATAAAATGAAATAATGTACATTGATCATATTTTTAGTATCATGGTAGGTTGATGGACATGTTACATTGATATACTTATGTGAAGCTATATTGGATGGAAAGATGATAGAAAAAAGTAGGGATTTTGGTAGAGTGGCGACGCATGAACCTTCTTTAACACATCTTTTAATTTTAGTAGAACTCCCTCACCTCTAAGAAAAATTATTTGAGTAAACCCTACTCTATGTGTGTGTGTGTGTGTGTGTGTCACGACTTTCCCTCATTTTGTATTGAAAATGACAAGGGGGAGGAGAGGTGGGTTTTATCTTTTTATGAGGATTTAGCAACATAGAACTAGCTTGTTTTAGTATCTAAGAAAGGGTTTTCATTGTTTAGTTCAGTTTTAGAGAAAACAAAAAAATTAATCAATTTAGTTTGAATGTTTTACTTAATTTCACCTGTAATTGAGAGAAAAAATTCTTTCTTTTGAGAGCGAGAGAGAGAGAGAGAGAGAGAGAGAGAGAGAGAGAGAGAGAGAGAGAGAGAGAGAGAGAGAGAGAGAGAGAGAGAGAGAGAGAGAGAGAGAGCCCATTGATGAAGCCACAAACGACAGCCCCCCTCTCCTTAGGGTCCCATTTTACTACTAAGACTAAGCTTAATGCTTTTTAATATTTAATATTTAATATTTATTTTTTCATTATATATATATATATATATATATAAGAATAAAAGTAGTAAGTTTTAAAAAAGTAGTTAGTTTTTTTTCATTTTTAAAGGAGAATCTACAATTTATGCTATAACTTATTGGAGTTTAAAAATTCTTAAGATCTACCAATAAATTAAAAAGAAATTATTGTTATTAAAAAATGAAAATGCAGGTTAAAATATTTTTAAACAAATAATAATAATTAAAAATCATAATTATTAAAGATAATTTAATTATCATTATTATTTAAAAAATTAAATTAAATCTTAGAAATTTTAAAATAATATATTTTAATTAAAAATACAATATTATTTACTAACTCATATTTAAATCATGTTGTTATACAAGTGTATGAACTCATGGATAAGTGGCTTAAAAAAGTGGAGCCAAATTGCGCATATTAGAAAATTTGTGTATGTTACATTCTCTTCCCCTTAGAGAAAAGAAGATGTCCTCAGCTCAAGGAAAACTTTTGGTGTTCTCTTTGGAAAATGGATTCGTTAATCTAGATTGTATATTCTTCTATGAAGTCCTTTCACTAGATTAGATATTTCCATGAGGTGTGATTTCTCAAGGCTTTTTTCCTGATTTTTAGGATTCTCTTAGGTTTGACTTTAAGGATCCCTTGGGTTGTTATTACAATTTCTCATCATCAAGGGTATGTGCTAGATTGAGAATATAAGATTTTAGTAAGCTTATATGGAATACGTTGTGGATCTTTAGATCAGAAGGCAATGCTAGCTTATATGTATGTGTTCCAAGGCATTTTATGATTTTATATGGCCCATAGTATTTGGGAATAAGATTTTTGAATTTACCAAGAGATAGAGAGCTTTTATTGGGTCAAACCCTTAGTAAGATCATATTACCTTCTCTAGAGATTCAATCAATCCTTTTTGGATATGTATAGGCCTTTTTAACAATCTTGTGCTACTTTTATATCATGTTAGATTGCCTTAACCTATTCTTGCATTTATCTAGCATCGTTTTAGAGGCTTCCGCCTTTATGGCAAGATCAAAGAAATTTAGGGAATATAAGAATTCTTTCCTAAATATTTACTCTTAGCATGGTTCATTACTTTAGTCTTTAGTATTTTCATATGTGAGTAGACTTTAGATGCCTCATGAAGTATAGTTATGTATACAATTTCAAGAGTGACTTGAAGAGGTGTCTTTCATGTGTCATTGTTGATGATCACAATGTGATGTATGATGAAAGTTTGTGATTATCTATGAGATCTAACAATTGATGTCATGTTCCATATTTGTGTTTTTGATATATTCTCAGCATTTTCTTCGATTTGTTCTTTATTTTGTTTTCAAGAGTGTTGTAGAATATATTCTCATTGTGCCATATGATTATTTCTTGGTTTGAGACGGATTACCTAATATGGTATGGTGTATTTTGTGCACTACCTATAGTAGTGTGCTATATTCATGTATGAGACATTGCAGTCCTATTATGTCTTCGACATAGATTAAGGGCTCTAGCACTTTGAAGATCTTGCCGTTGCTTTCTTAAACCTCTAGTTTCAAAACCCAACTAAAAACACCTCTGTTTTCATGGAAAAAATCTAAATTTCTTGAAAAACCAGAAGCAGTAGTATATTGCATGAAGTATAATAATGTAGCTCAAAGACCTTATCTTATATCTATATATATATGTCAAAGAATTATCCACACTCATTAAATGTTATCTTGACATGGAGCAAATTGAAGGAATTAAGAGAACTATGGGCTTGACAATATTAGTAGGGGACAATGCAAAATGATGGCGGAGGAGCAAGAGAAATTGCAACCCTTGATGAAGAGGGGGGATCCAATCTTTTGAGAAGAATATCAAGGTGTGGGTACCTCTACAAGTAATGTTTCAATATATCATTATCCTACAAGCTCTATAGAGTCTCCTCTGAGTTGAAAGGATGATGAGGAAACAATGCTTATTTTGCCTATTCATGCTACTCATCCCAATCAAGTGGCTGAAAATTTGCAACATCTAGTACTTGGGATTGCACTATTGTTGCGAAGTATGGTAGTAATGGCAATGAAATCTCTTAATCTCAATCCTTTTCACCCATTGAAAAAGAGAAAGCAAAAGACAATGAATCCCAATCCACCCCTGTTAATCCCAAGGTGAGAGCTTCCAAATTCTCTTGTAAGAAGAAGGAGGATCTAGATTACCATGTCATGCAATTATAGACAAGGTGGGTGGCAAGTGGTTTTAATAATATGCTTAGGGAATAGGTCACGCTACAGTAGTTTGTTGTAGCCTTCAAAGATAAGTCTATGGATTGGTATAGCACTTATGATGCTAGTCATTTTACCACATATGATGAACTTAAAATTGGTTTTCTAAGTAGATTCAAGAAGCATAAGATAGCCATAGATGTGTAGCTAGAATAAATCAAGTAGAAGTCAATGTTAGTGCAAGATTATGCCCAAATATTTAATCATTTATCAAATAAACCGGATAAACATTGTTTTAGTGAAATTGGGAATCTTTCAAGTCCCATTCTTCATCATTTAGAATATTGGGACTCCAAAAAGACATATTTAAGTTTCCCAAAGCTATCATGTGACACATCATTGGTGGAGACCTTATGAAAAGTGGAATCTATTGAGCCATATTGAACAATGATTTTGGAGCAACGGTGTGAGAGTTATAGCAACGAGAAATTTTTGACCATGAGCCCTAAACTTGTGAAAATTTCCCAAATTCACTAAAAGTGTGTTGATATAACTAATAGACCATCCATAGAGCTACAATGTCCATACTTTGTGAAAGGTCTAGGCAAAAGCATTGCTGGAGCAATAGCTAATGTGGAGGTTGGGAATAATGCCACCATAGATGTGTTGGCAAAGGCTGTCCAAAGGGTAGAGAATAGGCTAGTAAGTCCAAGAAAAAGAGTAGCAAGGATTCTGAAGATTTGGTTTCAGATGCTAGTAGTAATGAGGAGGATTCCCCATCAGGATCTAATTTGGATATTGAATCTAGTGGCTATGATGATGACATGGGTAAAAGAAGACAAAAGTGGCATAAGTACAAGTCCATGAAGGATAGAGGATCCTATAGGGATAAGAAGATGGGAAAAGATAAATAAGAAAAAATATCTTTGGAAAAAATACTCGAAACCAAAACTAAGAAACAATTCTTGGACATGTGAGTGATCAATGCTCAAAGAAATGTTAAGTCAATATATGTTAGAAGATAGGTCATGAAGCCAAACAACGCTGGTATAACCTAGTGGTGTAGAATGCTAAAATGCAAGCAACATCAGTAGTGGCCCTGGTTAATCAAATTTCACCAAAGATGGCACAATAGAGAGGATTTAGAGGTTTTGGTAGGAAGGGTCAATCACATTGAAATAGTGTGGCAATGACCAACCAAGATAGTGGCATAATGCTTAGTAGAGACAATGCGGACCGTGCTACTACTATGGCAGGTAGGGACACATGTCAGGATTTAACTGCAAATTATGGGTTCACCATAGCACTGGGAGGGGTAAGTAGACTAAAAATTAGCAAGAGCACCCCATGGACAACAACCACTAGTGCCCGTAATAGTGGTCTTAATTGAGATTTCTACAAAGATCACAGAGCCCCAACAATAGGCCAACAAACAGAGCAAAAAGTTAGAGATATTGTGGAAAAGGATGTGTTAATTAAAGGTATATCAAGTGTAGGCCAACATGGGTTAGAGAAACAACAAGTGGGCTATGACTATTTAACTTGTATCATTATAGAGGATTGTCTAGAAGAGATGGAAGTTTTGACCATAACCAAGGCCAAATCTAAGCATAAGATAAATTAGAATGAGCAGGAGAAGGCTAGGGAAGTAGTCTCTAAAGAATTTCATAAGTTTTAGAAGAAATTTTTTTGCAAATCTGTTGTAGGAGGTCCAAGGAAGTCAGTAGCAAAATACAATAAATCAACATGTCTTGCAACAAGCAAGGTGGCTATTGAGCAACAACCAGCAAACAAAGATTGGACTTTTATGAGTAATCTCAAGGTTCACATGAGTTATTTGCAGCATTAGCTAGATCTCCCTTACAGTTAACTAAATATTATATTGAAGGCTGAAAATATATTTTAGATTGTCAAAGCAGTGATCCCCATATAGTCAGAATTAGTGGATTACAAAGTCCCAACCATCCAAGTGGAATACTTGGATATTAAATTTGATGATGATTTACTAAATGGAGACTCAAGAGTAAACAATATTCTTAAAGAATTGTATCTTGCTATTAAGTTACATGGACTTGTTCCAGCACCTTTCCAAGTAAAAATGACAAAACAACAGAGGCTTAGGACTTTGGGGATCTTGTGAAATCAACTTATTCAAGTTGTGAGTTTGAAAAATAAGTTAAGATTTGTGGTTCTTTGATTAAAAGGTATCGGAGATTCATACCATACGATTTTGGAAAGGCCTTGGTTTAGATTGGGGTGTAGACACTAATATGATTCCCCATGATGGTAGGAAAGTAAGGCTATCAATAATTAATCAAGTTGTATTGAAACCTAAATATTGTCCGTTGGTTGCTAAAACTGTAAGTGCTATACTTGAAATATCAAATGATGATGAAGGAAAACTATTCTTACAAGCTAGTCATGCCATTGAAATAGTTTTTAAGGTGGATGTTAAATTTTTTTTCCCAATATATAATGTGTTTGCAATAATACTACTACGGGAAATAAGTTTACCACTATAGCGAAAAGGTCTACCACTATAGATAGAAGAATGGAAGGTCTACCACAACATGCAAAAGGTTCACCATTTGCAAGCAGTAGGTTCATCGCTACAAGAAAACAATGACTTGATAAAGGAAAATAGCAAATTGGATGAAGTAAGCATTTATTGTCCCAAGGAAAGTCAAGAAGCTATTGAGGATACTCAGAAAGAGTAGGATATTGCTTCAATGGAGGCAAAAGAAGCATTGGATAGAGCAAGCCAACAGGCTATCATTGATGTTGAACTAAAGTATGTGCATACATTGAGAAAATCAGCTAGGGTACTAGAAGATGATGTGCAAGAAGTAAATTTAGATGTTGATATAAAGTTAAAGCCAATCAAGATGAGTATCTTTGTAGAAGAAGAGTTTAAGAAATAGTTGGTAGATTTGTGTAAGGAGTTCCAATATATATTTGCATAGGAATATATAGATATGAAAGCGTTTGATCAACAAGTGTGTTAGCATAGGATCAATTTAAAGGTAGATGTTAAGCCAATCATATAAAAAAGATATCATATGAATCCAAATTAGGCCAAGAACATTAATGAGGAAATTGAAAAATTACTTTGATTGGGTTTCATTAAACCAATGAATGAGGTCACATGGCTACCTCCAATAGTGATTGTCCTAAAGAAAAATGGAAAAATATGGGTTGATGTAGACTATAGGAAATTGAATGCAGCCACCATTTTTTATCCCTTTTTTCTTCCATTTATAGATTCTCTACTTCATGATGTAGCACATCATGAAATCTATAGCTTCTTGGATGGTTTTTCCAATATAATCAGATAAGAAAGCATCCAGATGATATGGATAAGACACTTTCATACCAAATGGGGAGCTTTTGTCAATACGGTGATGGATTTTAGATTAAAGAATGGACCACCAAATTTCCAAGGAGTAGTCCATAAAAGATTTGGACCCATATCTTACTATGTTCATGAGAGTATTTACTGATGATTTTTGTGTGTTCTACAAGAAAACGGATCACTTGCAACATTTAAGGCTTTGTTTTCAACCAAACCCTATGTTATATCATGTACATGATAAAAGATTCCCAATCTCCATCTCATTCACAATCACAATCACAATCTCCAATTGTTGGATGAAGACAAAGAATAAGAATTCCCTCAATCAATTATCTTCTATAGGGCTTCTATATGAATGAGTGAGCCACATGCCTTCTCAAACAATGTATTTCTTAAGAAAAGAGCATTCCAACCTATGTGATATACCAAGTTAGACATGTATGCATGATTCTTAATCCTACTTTCAAACTCAATTCTCATAATTAAACTCAACAACATAAGAGAAAATAATCATGCATAACCCAAAAAGAAAAGAAGTAAGGAATAGGAACTCCCTAGATTTGTGTAGTGTAAATTGTCTTGAAGTAGTTTGCAACTTGTTTTTGCTATAGTGACATAAGTTTATTATTGGGGACGAAGTAATCTCCCATATTTATCATTAGGCTCTATTGTATCACAGTAGCAAGCTATAACATATGGGAAGACTAGCTAGATGAATGCTATTGTTGCAAAAGTCTAATTATAAAATAGTGTATACGCCGGGAAAAGCTTGTGCTATAGTAGATTTTTTTAGTAGGATTTAGTCAAGAGATCTTATACAAGGTGTCAATGATAAGCTACCTAACGGAGAGCTATTCAATGCTAAGGTACACTAATTTAATTCTTTCTATGGGGAGTATTTATATGTAGAAAATTGACGATGTACTTAGAAGGTGTGTTACTTGATGAACAACCTGATGTACTACATAATGCTTATTCAGGTTTGTCAAGGGGAAACTTTTTTGGTGTGATTATGAGTAAAAATATCCTCCAACAAGTTTATGGTGTCCAATTGTACTCAAGGATTCTCATTAGTATGCGAAGAAAGGTATTATATGTATGCAAGAAGGTCAACCTTAGCCTAGGGACATGATGCATGATCATCTGATCCTGCCCTTGGAGCCCTTCTAAAAATGGCGTATTGATTTTGTGGGCCCCATTAAACTAATAGCCTATTACATCAACAATCAATATATCTTTGTGTGCATAGACTATTTTATCAAATGGGTTGAATCTCAAACATTACGGGATAATAAAGCAGTAAGTGTGGTTCAATTCCTCTATTCTAACATTGCGACTAGGTTTTACTACCCTATTGAGTTTTCAATGATCATGGTGAATATTTTTGAATGAAGTTATTAGGGAATTGACTTCCAAATATATGATACTACACAAGAAGTCAACATCATACCATCCTCAAGCAAACGGGAAGGCTACAAGTTTTAATAAAATCTTGTTAAGGATTCTTAAGAAGACTGTGATTGATAATAAGAAAGATTGGGGCAGTAGATTAGATTCACCATTACGGTATTTTAGAATAGCTTATAAAGTCGCCACAGGTCTAACTCTATTTAAGTCTATATATGGACTTGAAGCAGTGGTGCCAATGGAGTTCTTAGTCCCCAATCTAAGAGTGGCATTGACTCAAAGATTATCCCATGAAGATTTAGTTCATGACATGCTAGAGAGGCTAATGCAACTTGAAGAGGACATGATCATTGCTAACTAACTCTTAGGAATAGTGCAGTCAAGATGACAAGCCTGGGTAAACAAACATTTTGAAAGGAAAATCTTTTAAGAAGGGGACCTTGTGATATTGTGATGGTATATAATTCAAAGCTTGGCAAGCACTCAAGGAGGCTTAAGATATAGAATATAGGTCTATATGAAATTGTTAAGGATGTTGACCGAGGAACCTTTGTTTTATCGACCTTGTAGGATAAAGTTATAAAGTAAAAAATTAATGGATTTAGATTGAGATACAACCTAACTATGATGACCCAAATCAAGAGTCACAAGGAAAACAAGCAGTAGTAGTTAACTTAGTTTAGCTTTTCACAGTGTTTCCTAAAGCAGTAGTTCATGATTTTCTAATTATCATGGTTGTTTGTAAGTTTTCAAGGAATGATTATTTATATGAAGTGCCAATATATCATTATGACATTATTGTAGATGTATTTATCCTTCAAGTTATTTTTTACCCTCATCCGAATGCTTGGTTCTATTGTACAAAATGTGGGATGTCACTCATCTTTCCACAATCCTATTGTAGGTTATGCATGATTTCATGGTGTTGATAATGTGGTTTTTGTGCAAATAAATCTTGCCTATGGGAATATATGGCAAGGTTAGCATGTTTTTAAAGATTAGTCTCATAAGTCATTATGGCTTAAGTGAAGTAACATTTGAAAAGTTCTTTTAATCCTAACTAGAAGGTCATAGTTGATTGGGTGGCTCTAACTAAAGGGTTTTTAGAATTAAAGCTACATAAAGGTTGTGACTTGTAGTTGTATAAGCCACAACTAATAGGTCAAAAGTCAAGTCTCAGAGAAAATGTGAGTACTATATGCAATCACTATGGAGATAGCTTCCTCTGTCAAGCACCACTGATGATTGTGTGAGTGGAAAAGAGGAAAAATGGATAGAAGGCAACCATAATGCTCAATGTTATCATTTGCAAGCTTGAATGATAAACACTCTCTCTCCCTTAATCATCATCATCTCTCCACAAATTCCTTGCTTCACATATAGGTACAATTTCAATCAATTATTGTAGTTGAAGATATGGTGAAGATATGGTGAGACTAGGGGTAAGAAGGCTTAAAATTTGCTCATAAAGAGGAGGAGACTATAGTGTAAGGATTTACTTATGAAGGAAGAGGATTGGATTGATAGTCGTCCATGGTTAATTGTAGAAATTACATGACATTGTGGACAGAATCTAAGCAACAAGTAGCAAATATACATCAAATATAAGAATAACAGAGTCTAATTTATTTTCAAACGAACTGATACAAAGATGGCTCTGTCCACCCTTGCACTTTCACTATGAAGCTTAGATAGTGATCCAAAGAGATGATAGGCAAAGAGCCTAAGGTAGTTGGAAGGACTCTAACAGGGTGAATTATAGATTTACAAAGACTTTAGAGGGGTCTTCCTTTTATAGCTCAAGAAGGTAGTCTAGTTAGCAAGTCCAACCATATTATGAACCTTCCCTAGTTGGCACTAGGGAATATTATAGGAAATATTTCCTTTATTGTTAGCAATCTCTATGGGCACTACCCTTGGATGCTCGTTAGGGGGGCCACTAGCCCCTCGAAGACCCCCCTAGCTAGGGGCCACTTCTATGGTCCATGGCCCAATAATAGGGATCCTTGATAACTCCCACACCCTGCAACTCAATGGATTGTGTCTCGAATTGCTACCAACATAACTACTCTATATAACCCAAAGGAGGCTAGATCCACAAAGGTCACCTTTTTGTCATCTGGCCACATAGACCTCATTTGACATACAAGTTAGGACCCACCCGATATTTGTGCTCAAAAATGGCTTTTTCTCATAATGGGGGCCTTACAACTTAGATCACCATGGATCATTGGTGGCACCTTATGAGGATGGGGCATTGAGCATATATAACACCCTCCCCCCCCCCCCCCCCCCCCAATGTCCACCCACATGTGAACTACATTCTCTACCCAATGCTAAGTCTCTAAATATGACTTTGAAGGAGATCCTTTGTAAGATCTTTGATGAAGATATCTACTCCATTCTCCTTTGTTGAATATTTGACCAGCTCTAATATCCCATCCTTAATCAAGTCACGCACATAGTGATATTGGATCATCTCAATAAATTTCTAATAATGTATGTGAAAGTTATTATCAAGTTAATGAAATCCTTCCAAATCTTTCATATTTCACTTATATTAATGAGAGGTTTTGGGGCAGCGTGTGTCGACATGCGGTGCGCCCCATGACCTCCCACTTTGCTCCACACATGGTATCATCGCTCTTGCACGCCTTGCGTGCGTGCTCCACAAATCCCTCTTCTTGCCCAAGCCGTCCCATGTGCACCTGGATGTTGCATCATAAGTCACCTCTCTCTCTCTCTCTTCTAGGAGGATAGAGGCCCGGGGGCCTCCCTCTATTAGAGTAAAGTAGAAAAAGCATAATGATTCAGAAGGGAGAGATAGTATGCAGAACAAAAAGGAGAGGAGATTGATGATATATATTATTGCATTCATTGGGGTGCTACTACATTGCATGATATGAAAAGATGTTGGGGTGCTGTAAATAGCAACTACATTGCATGATATGAAAAGGTAAGTGCACCTTGAGTGCTAGAGGCATAAGGTTGGATTCACACCAGCACCCCCCCTCAGTTGAATGCCGATATGAGAGGTTTATTACACTGCATTGAGCCTAATGGAAGTGCATTTTGAAGTGACTATGTGGGATGGAATGTGTTCTCTTTTTTTGTCTATCAAGTAGCAGAAGCGCAAAGAGGAAAAGGTTAATATTAGTCGATGCGATAGCTTTATAAAGAGTATCTATGAATTTATAAGTATTGTCCTAGATCAAATTGAAATTGGTTGATGAAGAAGATACAAAGAGAATATTTTTATTTACTTTAGCTTCCACTTGTGGTTCATGACTTGCACTTTGGACATTCCAAGAGAATCCAATAATAAAATTCTTCACTTTAACTTTCCTCGTTTGAGCTGCATCCAAGGTTTTCCCCCTCAAGTTGAAGGGAAGAATTCACAGGATATTGATAATGAACAACATTTTGACGTCACGTTGTCGTGATGTTATGAGGACACAGTGTGAAAAAGTATGGAATGCATCATCATCCGACTTCTTTATTGATCTAGAGAGTCAATGTGATCTGAGCCATGAGTAGTAGTGTGAGTTGCATGGATTATCTGAAAATACTAGACTTTTGGATAATTTTAGCCTATTTTTGATATTATTTATTATAAAAATCTGAAAAAGATAGAAAAAGCTTCAAGATTAGGATGGCATGCAAAAAAGCTAGTTGCTTTTTCAGCCAATTAGGGAATTTTCACAAGAAGGACAGATTGACGAAATCGCGCGCGTCGCGATCATTGTAAACATGCTGGAAACTGCAAATTGAACTGAAAGAAGAAGGAGTGATCTGGGAGATCCATGACCAGGCGTCTTGGGGTTTTACCCTCCAATGGAGCCATTAGATTTGGGTTCCGAGCAGCAGAGAAAGAGCTGATTTTTCTGATCCACGTTTTTGGTCTACGAAGGAGCTCCAGAAGAACTAATGCCTGGAGATTGCTTCTGAGTAGAGCAAAGATTCTAGGTTCTTTCAATACACATTGTTTCAATTCATTGTGATTTTTTTTTTCGTGTTTACCACTTGGGTATTCTCTATCTTCTCTTCCATCTCCTATCTCTACTTCCTTCTACTTCTGATCCCTGGTGGATTCGACCTTTCGACAAAAACCCCTCCGAAATTGGTGAACTCGACGTGAAAGGTCGTCACAGAAGAAGGAAAGATAAGATGGGAGAACCTTCAAATACAATCTCTAGTGATGTTTGTGATGCAAGCTTCAGTTCAAACAGAAAGTGTTGTGATGAATTATTTGCAAGCAGTTGAGCGTGAGGTGAAGTTATTCAATTGCAAGAATGTATCTGCATATGTACATACCTATGTTCAGAAGATGGAATTCTTTGGAGTGGCTCAATCTGCATGGAGCTTATATTTTGTACGTGTTACTGTTCATGAACTGAAAGCACGGATTACTGAATTATACTTGTGGGATGCTGACTAGGTAGCATTCAAGAAGACACTCAGGGAAGAATTTTTCATTGAGGACACCAGTTTGATTACACGCAAGACTTTTCAAGAGTGGGTTATACAACCTAATAAGGGTCTTGTGGCTACAAAATTGTTAAGAGAATTTGAAAGTAGATTTGAGCTGTTGGATCTTGCAGAACAACAAGCTCTTGCAAGTCAGAAAATTTAATTGTTTCTACAGGCAGCTGATCCTGAGCTTCAAGACAAGCTTGATGATTTGCTAGAGGATCAGACTACAGAGACAGGTTTGAAAACAAAGTGGCGACATGTTAAGGAAGTTGTTACTGCGCTTATGAAGAAACATAGAAGAAGAGAAAGATTGCATGTCTCTAGCTTGCCCACTGTTATGGGTAAGACAGTTGAAGTATCCAGTAAGCCACCCACTTCTGTGGCTAACCCTATGGTTGTACCTGCTATTGTTCCCAATGTTAGGGAAGATGTCTTAGATGAATTGGTCAAAGGGATGTGGGATCTTCAATTGAAGGTTGCAAAATTGGATGAAAAAGGACAAGAGGAAAGGGGACGGGCAGTAGCCCCTAAGCCTGGAAAAAGATGTATGTGGTGTGACAGTTTGCAACACGAGAGAAAGAATTGTGCTCCCTATCAGGAGGCCTTGGCACGACAACTTATCTTTTGGAAAGATGGCAAGATCCATACACAAGAAACAGGATTGCCTCTTGCTTTGAATTTTGGAAAGGGAGGCATGTAGAAGTTATGGCTGTCCAAAATGCTTATGCGGTGATACATGCTTCTACTTTTGGTCTACAGCTGGATAGAATGCATGGCCAAGTGATGGTTGTTCCAAAGGCTAAAATATGGACACATGCTTTACATACAGCTGAAAAGAGAAAGGTCACTGATAGTGAAATGTCTCATGCAGGGCAAGACATTCGTGGCATAACTGGTTGGGAATCACCGGTAGATGCATATTCAGTGTATACATATTTAGCAAAGGTACAAAACACGGATGTACTTGTGGAAGAAAAACGAAAAAGAGATGAAGATATTGCAGGGACATCTAAAAGAATGACAAAAAGAAGTATGGATCCACCTAAAGCTGCAAATCAGCCACCTCCCGAGCATATTATGGAAGAGGTCAGTCAGAAGAAAAAACAGAATAACAAACAAGAGGGAAAAAAGAAGGGAAAGCAGCCAGGATATAAGTTGCAATCTGACATTGAGACAGCCACAGATCTTAAGAAGGCTCTTGAAGAACGGATCTTAAACAGTCGGGTGGAATTTGCCTTGGGAGAGGTGCTTGGCATTGCCAAGCGAGAATTTCATGATGAGATCATTGACATAATTAAAAGGAAGTGTCAGTTTCTTGGTGATACCACTAGTGCATTACTGCAACTTGAAGAGGAAACTGGTTTGTTGGGTATTCGGGCTGAATATGAGCATGAAGTAAGTACAAGATTGTCTATGCAAGATGCTACTAATCAATGGACAGCAAGTGGAAAAGAGAAGAAAGTGGCTGAAAATGCATTGTCTTGTAGCAATATGCATGGTGGAGTAAGGCAAATGCAACAATATGGAGAAGAGACTCTAGGATTTATTCCTCAAAGTCACCACACAAGAAAGTGGCTGAAAATGCATTGTCTTGTAGCAATATGCATGGTGGAGTAAGGCAAATGCAACAATATGGAGAAGAGACTCTAGGATTTATTCCTCAAAGTCACTACACAAGAAATCATTAGGCTAGAGCTACCACTGAAATGGTAGTGAAAATAGGGGAGCATGAAACTCCTTGTGTTGCTTTACTTGACCATGGGTCTAAGATAAATGCCATTGAGCAGGGATTGTATGAAAATGGTACATGGCATGTGGACACTCATCATGGTTGGTGTATGAGGGCTGCAAATAATTCTTCAGAGGAGCTCTATGCTGCATGTCCTAATGTAAAAGTGACAATTGGTGATGTACAGGAAGAGCAACACTTCTTTGTACAAGATAATTCCTCATATGCAGTGATTTTGGGACAGCCCTATATTACAGGTGTGCATATGGAAACAAAGGTGCTTGATGATGGTTCTGCTTATGCAAGAGTCAGAAGCAAAGATGGGAGGAAAGCAGTCCAATTTCTTACTGTTTGTGTTAATCATCCTAGAAATCGTAATACGCTTCGAGAGTCTCCTTTGGTTCCAAATGCAAGGGAATTCAAAGACCTGGATTTTCATTAAGCACTGCTGTAATGCGGGGCTACAGTAGTGCTGATTAGAGGGTGTACTCGCCTCTTGATGAAATGAAGCATGTATTTACTATTGGTAATTCTCAGTTTATAGCAAACAGTTCATATTGGTTTAAGCCTATGGAAGCTATGTGTAGGGCTGAATGCATATCTATGAAACGGGCTATTAAGAAACTGAGATCATTGGGGATGTTAGCTGAAAATGATGGCATTTTAGGAATCTTTTATGGGGTGAATATTACTGACACTATGGCTGAAATTTTAGCAACTATACATGCAAAAAATGAGGTTGAAAAGAGAGTGTTGCCAATATGTTCTTTGGATATGTATGATGTTATAGCATTGTTTGCTCAGCACAGGTAGGATTACAATGGGCTGAAGCACTTGTGGAGACAAAGTATAAGATAGTTGACAAAAAGGTGAAACCAATTACTTTGCCACCTCCACCAGAGAGTGAGGGTATGTATGAAAAAGTGTCAAGGTAGTCAAGCTTACGGGATCCTAAAGATATAGGTCATCAGTTTACATCTGAAACATTACAGAAATTGAAAGTTGGTGCAGAAGGGTTTCTTTTGCCTGCTGAGAGAAACTGTTTTATGCAGATGTTGGCTAGACATGGGAAGGCATTTGCATTTCAACCAAGTGAAATAGGTTGTGTGGATCCAAATGTTGTCTCTCCTATGGTCATATTTACTATCCCACATGTACCATGGAACTTGAGGCCTATTCTAGTGCCTAAAGCTTACTTCCCAAAGCTGATGGATTTGCTAAATGAAAAGATTCACATGAAGATCTTGGATCCTTCTTCAGCCCCGTACTCAAATCGTTGGTTTACTGTGCCCAAAAAGAATGGGGCTTTGAGATTTATTCAAGACATGCAACCGGTCAATAAAGTGACCATAAGAAATGTGGGGGTGCAGGTCTTGTGGTTGATGAATTTGCAGAGGCTTTTGCAGGTAGAGCAATCTATTCTTTGGGTGATCTTTACTCGGGGTATGATCAGTTTCAGCTTGCAATTGAAAGTAGGGATATCACAACCATGAAGACTCCTTTGGGGTTTGTACGGATGTGAACTCTCCCACAGGGTGCAACAAACTCAGTGGCACACATGACAAATGCTATGAATAGGGTACTCAGGGATTTTATACCACAATTGACTATGCCCTTCTTGGATGATGTTCCAATCAAAGGGTGTGCAGTGGATGAAAAGAATGAAGAGATGGATGCTCATGGATGTAGAAAGTTTGTTGTAGATCATATTGTGGATTGTGAGAGGATTTTGACACGTCTAGAAGAGGTGCATTTAACTCTTTCTGGACAAAAGTCTGTCTTTGGAGTTGAGGAGGTTTTGATTGTTGGGCATATGTGTGGGCCTCATGGACGAAGGCCATTACCAGTAAAAATAGATGGGATTGATAGAATGCGAGACGTATGCACAAATGTATCAGAGGTGAGTAGATTCTTGGGTGCATGTGTGTTCTATTTGATATGGATTCCTCACTTTGCACATGTAACCAATGTTCTTTATCAGATTCTATGGAAAGGTCAAAATTTTCATTGGGAAAGGAAGCATAAGAAAGCAATGAAGAAATTGAAGCAACTCTTAAAATCTGCTCCTATGTTGAGAAAGGCTGACTATTCACATGGGAAGCCTATCATTATTACTATTGATACCAATCGAGATTGGATGGGCAATTGGGCAAGATGATGAGGAAGGGGAAATGTACGCAATATGCTTTGGTGCAAAAGTATTGACTGAATAATAGAGAAGATATCCACAAGTAAAAAGAGAATTATGGGGAATTGTGACATCCCTTAAATGTGATAAGGAGTATTTTATGGGTGCTCATGTAGTCATTGAGACTGATTGTTTGCTAGTATTGGCTATGATTACTAGTTGTGCTACCCGGATATTGCTATGCTCCGGTGGATTGCATACATCAAATCTTTGAACCCTGAATTTCAGCATATTGCAGGAAGGGATAACCTAGTGGTAGACATGTTATCTCGAGCACGCTATGAGAATGAAGATGGGATGATGGATGAGGAGGATTTAATTCCTGGCACACAACCACCTTGCAAAGCACCATATAGGCACAATCAAATAGAGCAAAAAGAAATCCAGAGTCAAGTTGAAGAATTACTAAATAGAGGCTTAATTCGACCTAGCAGTTCCCCATTCGGTGCACATGTACTCTTAGTCAAGAAAAAGAATAATACCTATCGTATGTGTATTGACTACCGAGCATTAAATAAGATCACTATAAAGAATAGGTATCCTATACCTAGATTTAATGACCTTATGGACAAACCGCAAGGATCTTCTATATTTAGTAAAATTGACCTTAAGTCTGGATATCATCAGGTGAGGCTAGATAGAACTGACATATTTAAGACTGCATTCAGAACATAGTTTGGCCATTACGAATTCTTAGTCATGCCATTCGGATTGACTAATGCACCTGCTGCTTTCAGTAGAATGATGAACCGTATCTTTCTGAAATATCAGTATTGTGTGATTGTTTTCTTTGATGATATTTTGGTGTTTAGTCAAAGTGAAAAAGAGCATTATGAACATTTATCATTAGTTTTTCAATTACTGAAAGAAAATCAATTGTTTGCAAATCCTGAAAAGAGTGAATTCTTTAAGACAGAAATTGAGTATTTAGGTCATATTGTATCAAAAGAAGGAATAAAAGTTGATCCTAAGAAAATTGATGCAATATTGCATTGGCCTATTCCTAAGAATGTACATGAATTATGCTCATTCCTTGGTCTTGCTAGTTTCTATAGGAAGTTTGTACGTAATTTTTCATTACTTGCTTTACCATTAACCAAACTTCTTAAGAAAGGAATTGTTTATCAATGGATTGAAACTCAACAGAAATCCTTTGATTTACTGAAACGTGCATTAACTAATGCCCCTGTTCTACAATTGCCTGACTTTAATAGACCATTCTTTCTAGTTGTGACCGATGCTAGCGGATCAGGAATAGGAGCCATACTAATGCAAGACAATCATCCAATAGCATATTCTAGTTCTAAGCTGAAACCCTCTGAGCTCAAATATTCCACTTATGACAACGAACTATTAGCAGTTGTACAAGCATTAAAACAGTGGAAGCATTATTTAATGGGTTCAGAATTCATGATAAAGACCGACCAGCAAAGCATTAGACATCTACTTAGCCAACCCCAAATTTCTGACTGTCATATCAAATGGGCTTCCTTTATTCAAAGTTTTCATCCTATCATTCAATACCAACCTGGAAAAGAAAATGTAGTTGCTGATGCATTGAGTGAAAATGATGTTGCAAGAGTGAATTTAGTAATGCAAAGTGTTGCTACAGCATTAACAGAAGCTTGGACAACAAAGAGAAGACACTTTAGATGTTTTGCATCTTGTGCAGAAGTGTTTCTGGAAGACAAATATGCAGGAGAATGGCCGAGAATTGGTCAATATCTCAGTACATTAACAAAGAGATATGAATGGTCAGATGAGGAGTTTAAGAAGATCAAGAGGAAAGCCTGTGGATTTTTCTTAAAATATGGATACTTATGGAAACATGCTAAAAAGAAACAGGGTATGCCATTGTGAGTTTTGGGTGACAGAGCTTCACAAGTAAAAGTAATGCAAGAATTTCATGAAAGTTTGTGGGCTGGTCATAGAGGCGTTTGGGGTACTTTTACAAAGATCAAAGAAAGATATTGGTGGCAGGGTATGTATAAGGATGTTGCTCACTTTGTGGAAACATGTATCACATGTCAAATGTATTCAACTGTGAGACATCGAGATGGATTGCAACCCACATATCCATTGTCTCCATTTTAATTGGGTGGTGGATTTGGTCACAATGCCTACATGTGTTTGGCAAATGAGGTATCTTGTGCTTGCTCCTGAAGACTTGACTAATCAAGTGGAAGGGAGAGCTCTACATACTAAGATGACAAATGCCGTATGTACTTTTCTCTTAGAAGGGATCTTTTATCGATATGGTTGTGTGGGAAAAATTACAGTAGATAGGGGTGAGTTGGATGCAGATGAAGCTCATGATTTCTTTGCATGGTTGGGGATAAAGCTTACTTTAACTTCAGTCTATAACCTTGAAGGAAATGGAAAAAGTGAAAGAGGTCATCCACCTATTGTAAAGGCATTGGCAAAAGCATGTGGAGAGAAGATAAAAGAGTGGCCATGATTGCTCCCTTATGCTTTGTCGACTGACAGAACAAGTCATAGTGCTATTACAGGATATATGCCTGCAGAATTGATATATGGTCAAAAACCTATCATGCCGATAGAAGAGATGTTTGTCAAATGGAGTGTTACCTTGGGAGGAGGAGTTGAATCGAGAGGAGTTGCTAGCATTACGCATTAGATAGTTGGAAAGAAAGTTAGAAGACATAGAGGCAGCAACTACAAAGTTAAGGGCAGCAAGGATACAAAACAAGAAATGGTTTGACAAAAGACATAGAATGAGACCAAGAACCATACAGGATGGGGATTGGGTATTGGTTTATGATAGCAGTTTAGATAACCAGCATAGTGCCATGCGTAAAGTTTTCAAACGATGGTTTGGACCCTATGTGGTAAGACGGGTGTTTGATAATGCTACTTATGCATTAAATGAGCTGGATGGGACAGCCATAAAACTTCCGATAGTAGGGAAAAGAATCAAATAATCCAAAAGGCAGGTATCTATTGCTTATAAGTTGCCAGAATTGGAAGAAAATAGTGGCCATGATACAGGGGCTAGCCAGGAAGATGAAGAAGTAAAGGATATGGTTGCAGAGGATGAGGACTGAGAATCCAGTAACAACTAGGATTTTGGCACATACCAGAGGATGTGCAGGTTCAGAGGGGGTGGATGTCGTGATGTTATGAGGACACAGTGTGAAAAAGTATGGAATGCATCATCATCCGACTTCTTTATTGATCTAGAAAGTAAATGTGATCTGAGCCATGAGTAGTAGTGTGAGTTGCATGGATTATCTGAAAATACTAGATTTTTGGATAATTTTAGTCTATTTTTTATATTATTTATTGTAAAAATTCGGAAAAGTTAGAAAAAGCTTCAAGATTAGGATGGCATGCAAAAAAGCTAGTCGCTTTTTCAGCCGATTAGGGAATTTTCACAAGAAGGATAGATTGACAAAATCGCACGCATCGCGATCACTGTAAACAGGCTAAAAATTGCAAATTGAATTGAAAGAAGAAGAAGGAGTGATTTGGGAGATCCGTGATCAGGTGTCCTGAAGTTTTGCCCCCCTTTCGGAGCCAACGGAGCCATCAGATTTGGGTTCTGGGCAGTAGAGAAAGAGCTGATTTTTCTTATCCACGTTTTTGGTCTACGAAGGAGCTCCAGGAGAACTAATGCCTGGAGATTGCTTCTGAGTAGAGCAAAGATTCCAGGTTCTTTCAATACATATTATTTCAATTCATTGTGATTTATTTTTGTCGTGTTTACCACTTGGGTATTCTCTATCTTCTCTTCCATCTCCTATCTCTACTTCTGATCCCCGGTGGATTTGACCTTTCAACAAAAACCCCTTCGACAACGTACAATGGGAATCTCAAAAGCCACAATATCTGCACTATAAGAATCCAAATGAACAACTGATTTTGAAATCATGGCCTCATAGGAATGAACTAAAGCTATGTGCTATTGCTCAAATTCATGCCAAATTCATCTCTCTCTCTCTCTCTCTCTCTCTCTCTCTCTCTCTCTCTCTCTCTCTCTCTCTCTCTCTCTCTCTCAATCTCAATCACTATGATACAGGTGGTATGCCGATAGTGGCAATGGAAGATGGCATAAGGCCCGAGGATAGCGCATGGAACCAGTTGAACTACAGAGTGGAGGGTGGGTTGCAGACGCAACCAACACTAGTAGGCTACTGGTAGGGGTCGTTGATGACATGAGGGTGGGTTGCAAATGCAGCCAAAACTAGTAAGCTACTAGTAGGGGTCGTTGATGACATGAGGGTGGGAACAATGTTCTTGTAGTATTGGGAGAGAGAGATTTATGTGTTAGTTGAAGTGTCTTGGCTCTGATCACCATTACTATCATTAAGTATTTACTATATATTTAACCGAAAGTGATCTTTGCTGATTGTTTGTGACATAGCGAGCAAAGTCCAGACACAAGGAACTTTAAACCCTTTTCCATATAGTAAAAAAAGAGAGATTTTCTAGATACTTATCAAAGTATGTAGAAAAAGCCTCAACTAGTAAAAGTGGAACACTTTACAAGTTAGTGATCTAGTAAAATATTTTTATATAAAATTTTTAAAAATTCCTAGTTGATGATCTGATAAAATATTCCTAGATAAGAAAACCAGTTGAAACCATAGATATAGTAGAATTTTCCTATACAAGAAAACTAGTCGAAACCATTAATACCAACCATTACCACACTAATATATCATGTTAAGCAAACTAATCACGATTTGTTCACAATGTTGTATTGTTAGCAATAGAATTGTGATTGAATCCACTAATTTTTTTTTGTCTTGAACACTACATTCTCTATGCTTCACCATGTTCTACATCACCTAAGGTAGGTCTAGAGTTGGCATCCTCTTTGGATTTGCTCCACCATTAAAAAAATTAAGTCTTTTTGGTTCTTCCTAAGCCTCCCTTCCTTTTTTATGAAATGCAAATCCTTGCTTCTTCACAAACAATGTTGTCCCTAGATGCATTTCTTGCTCACAATCAACAAGGATATCAAAAGGCTCAAACTTGTGCATTGTGAAAAAGGCTCAAAGCAACAAGAGAAGACATATCATTTTTAGCAATCTGCCTTCCCTTTGATCCTAAAAGCACTATAATCTCCCATAGCTCCACAACATTGATGTTTATCCTAATGATTGTACTTCCAAACATGTATATCCACACGCTTTTTGACAGGGCCTACATATGATAGGGGGTGCTTCAAAGGAGAAAGGCATGCATTTTGTTGTTAATTGCTGTCCTAGACGTAGTTTTGATAGTGATTGTGCATCAAAATTAAGATTTTTGTTGGTGAAAATTGGTATCTGAGAAATGTAGGGATCAATAATCTCAAATGATGTGTTGCTGCTCCCTTAGCCATAACCTATTTGAAGAGTTAAAATTATCACCATGTAAAGTTGCAGCTTGTGATCCTTCACATGATGGCTGCAAATTTTGGAGTTAGTATACTGATAGCATTATAAAGAAACCAAATTCATTGTTTACAGACTCATACATACAAAGATTTTAGTTGGTTACACCTTAACACCACCTAATACTATAGAATCATAGAAAAACCTATCAATAGTGTTTTACAAAATCATAAGGTAGCCCCTCCCAGCTTGCAATGCCCATCCTTACTTATCCTCAGCCTGACCCACCCTCTCCTTTCTAGTGTATAACTTTCTGTACATGATACATTAGCTCCTTGCCCTGCTATTTCTTCCTCGAGCTCTGTCTTCAACTTTCTTGCCTACCACTTAATGCCTCTTGGCTCACCACTTCAGCCTTTTTCTAGCAAAATAAAGTGTGGCTAATTATAATATTCAAAACCATTAAAGAACTACCAAGGGCTCAACAACATAGCTGGAGGTGAAAGCTGACATCACACATCATGAATACAAGGCCTCCCAAGGCCATTTGGGGGGATTGGGAAAGAGAATCCAAGGAGCCAGGCAAACCCCATATGAAGGAATGACTGCCCAAGCTCTGTTGATGTCAAGTGTCTCCCTGAAGCTACTCGCAACCCACAAAGAGGTTGGATAATGAAATTGTCATGCACTAAATGGATCTCCTTGCTGAAAATTGGCTTCAAATTTTCCATCTCTTCAAATTTGATCCACTACACTTTAAAAACCATGTTGAAGAAAAGGACAAGAAACATTCTTAAAACTCTCACCTGAGCATTTGTGGTTACTTCCTTTGTGTCATGATCCTTTGGCATTTCATATTTGATCATCTTAAGATAGTATGCCATAGACATCTTGCAAGTTGGAAACCAAAATTGACCGGTAATTAGTACATGTGCTTAAACATTACTGATGGTGCCTCTAATGAAAACCATGCCATGGTGCTTGATGTAGCCCTTCATGTTGCTAGCCAGTTTTCAATTGTTCTGACTCCTCAACATCACCTTCTTCCCATGCTCTATGTCCTCAATTTTCTATTCATTGTGAGTGTGCTGGGCACCATCTATTTGGGCTCCTCCTTGATATATAGGTTTATTCAAACCTGTATTTGCTATGCTACTCCTCACAGCTTTCATGGCTTTTGCATTTCCCGCCTTCACAGCTTCCGCAAGGAAAGTCTTGTAGTCTTCTTCCTCATCTAAAAGATTACCGCAACAATTGGCCCAACAATTGAGCAAGTGGTTGATATTGCAACAAGACCTCCAGCCATATCGGCCTGATAGTGGAGGACACTCTTCTTGTACTTGTCAATGACCAAAATATGTGTATCCTTCTAACTCTCATGCTTATGTGTGCTTGCACACATGCATGTGTACTGATTTCCCTTTTAGGCTCTTCCTTGTACAAACTCTCATAAAAAATCCTGAGAGGATCCATGTGAAAGAAGAGCCAAGAAAGTTATGTTGTATATAAGTAGTCAGAACAGTTTTGACAAATTAAGAAGACCCAAACAAAAGAGAGAGAGAGAATATATGCCACCTCATCTGGAGCATCATGCTTCTACCCTGGTAAACTATACACCTTTCTCTCTCTTTTTTTTGGTTCCTCCTTGGAGCCTTTACTCTTCTTTGAAACATCATTTGATGATTATGCTTTGCTTATTGAAACAGAAACCTTCATATGCACTGCATATGTAGCAAATATCAGTACACATAGTGAATGTTAGATGAGAAAACCTCGCACCATCCTAGTCCTTGAAATATTAGCACACATTTTGAACTGAGGTATCACTAGCCCAAGATGTGTCTAGCATGTAGTGGCACAAAGACTCTAGCAATGTACTCACCCTTCGTTAATTATTTGAGTTGGCCCAGTTTGAGCTGGCTCTAATTGAGGTGCATCATAGGTACCTATGGACTACTTGTTTGTGCATCTACAATTAGATTGCCATTGTCCAATTGATGAAGTAAAGGCTCCAGGGGCTTCTAGGCAGTAGAAGCACAACACCCCATATGTTCATCAACTCTATATATATATATATATATATCTCTCTCTCTCTCTCTCTCTCTCTCTCTCTCTCTCTCTCTCTCTCTCTCCAATTGCCTTGACCACCACAGTGGACCTCACTGCAATATTGACTTATCTGCCCTCCAACAGACCTCGGGTCCACTTTATCCATGCCAGGTGGAGGCAGAAGCTCAAAGGCCTGCACTAACTTGCCCAACACTAGTGCCAGTATTGGAAAAGCTATAATACTCCATGGAAAACTCCTTCGGCCTCAGCCAAATGGGATGAACCTGACATCACTCCCATTGAGCTCTATTTTCGACTCTAGAAAACGCTCCGGCATGAACTTCTCTGGCTTGTCCCAATACCTGGGGTCATTTGCTAAGCCCCATGCATTTACTAAAACTCAAGTGCCTGTTGGAATGTCATAGCCTCCTAGCTTGGCAGCTTGGAGGTTCATATGGGGTACCAACAAGGGAATGACCATGTGTGTTTGGAGGATTTCCTTCACTGTGGCCTGATACAAACAACACCAATGCTGGTTACCAATTTGTCTTCGTCTTCATTGACTTGAAGGATGTAGATGAATAGTCTACCTGCAACATTCATGTTTTGAATAAGATACAACACACAGTTTTCACTGATCCCTCCTTTGAGATAGGCATCCAAACAGAATTCCACTCCAATCTTCTCCCCCTTCTGCCTACAATGCCAATTAAAAGAATACATAAAAAATTACAAGTCTTGCAGAATGGTAGGAATTGCACCCATACAACACCGGAACGTGTTTGTAGATTAAAGCATTGCATCGTGGTCTCAAAATCCTCAGTACATAGCATTTAGGTTAAGTAATGTTTCCTTCAGTACAATACAATAGATAGTCCAAATTTATAGACAAAGCAACAAATGACGAGTAACTCTTACTTCTTGCACTCGTTAAGAAATGCATCCTGGAGGAATGCGAGCCTCTCCTAGTTGGCGTCCCAGACCTGCTTGAGGTACCCACGGAGGAGGGGCTTGAAGGAAGACACAAAGTCACCAAGGATATCTTTGACATCAAGGTCTATCTCTTGGACTACTTGTTGGGCTACTTGTTGGTGGCATCTATCTAATTTTGACAACGGTGTTTGCTATCTTTCACATTGACACAAGTCAACATTATACCTAACAATGTTGCTAGTCAATCTACATGGTTTGGCTTGGCATTGTTGCCTATAAGGATTCAAACCATATAGTAAAATATTGTATGTGTTTGGATACTTGCATAGTGCTAGAAAATGAATTTCACAATGAGGATACACCAATTTAAGTTGGTAAGTTACCATTGATATAGAATTTAAAAATATAAACCAATGCTCTGGCTCTACTTATAAAGTTACTTAGGAAAACCGATTGAGTCTTCAAGGTTACCTTCAAAGACCCAGATAAGAGTTGAAACATTCTGGCTTAGCCAAGTCACCCAATTTTATGTTTGTTTGTACATATTCAATATAAATTCTATTTCATAGAAAAAATAATAAATTATACAAATCTATCTTAGTCTAATATTCCACTAATTCTTATTAAGAACTAAAGTAGACAATTCACTCAATCAAATTTTTTTCTATAATACAAAAAAGGAACGAAGCTCAATTGAGTAATTGCAATAAACAAACTTATAGCCAATCCTCATTAGAAGCTCACTGATAGTTCAATTTCATTGAGTCCATGTTGAGGAAAACAAATTGTTCCCCTTCTACTAATCAAACTATCATGTCTATTATAAGTGTTTATATGTATTGAGCTACTCAAATGTTGGCTAATAGCTAGTTATTAGTTAGTCATATGTTACCTTCACATGGCTTGTTGCACCATTCAGATAAACTTTTGAAGGAGTAAGGAGGAGAAATTCTCAAATTAACAGAGCAAAAACAAGAAGCATTGTTCCACTAGATGGGCATGAAATGAACAAAATAGAGCCATATTTAGCATAGGATTGAGTAACTAGCTTAAGGCCACCCATCTATATAATATGGTGGCCATTTTAATTGTGAGGTTTGAACATTTCATACAAGGGGAAAAAGTCCACAGTTGCATGTAGATATGACCTTTTAACTAGGAATGGAGAGGGCATGTATGTGTGTATGCATCCTACACTCTCACATGAAGATGCCTAAAGAAATTGCCAAGTAAGAGGTCATGCAATGGGCTGATATATGGAGCCCTGCAATGGGGAGTTAATGGACATACAAAAGGCCAAAGAAAAAAACAACTTGAATGATGCAAAAATGAGATTGTTGGGAGAGGTAATGGTGCTCAAGGCTAACTACTGGCAGTCATTATTGACTTCCAACGGTAAGAAGTCATGCAATGGGCTCATATATGGAGCCCTGCAATGGGGAGTTAATGGACATACAAAAGGCCAAAGAAAAAATCAACTTGAATTATGCAAAAATGAGATTGTTGGGAGAGGTAATGGTGCTCAAGGCTGACTATTGGCAGTCATTACTGACTTCCAACGGTATACAAGAGCAAGTTGCAAAAAGTAGAAAGGATTTCAAGAAGTAAAAGATGATGTCATTATGAAGGTAGTAACAGAATGGAGGTCTCAAGGACTCGATCACGGACTTGGAAGTACAAGATGAGAATTGTGTGGTTGAGTACCCTCTCTCCCAAGCTCAGGTTACTTATATGGAAAGTCACCATTAAAAAGCTCAATACCAAAGATAAACAAGGAAAACTAATGTGAGTTGCCCCACAATGACATATGTGCTTGTGAAAGAAAGAATCATTAAGAGCTTGTGGGGAGACTAGAAATAGGGAAATTGTGGCCAAAGAATCCAGACTTAACACAAAATGCACCCTCAAAAGCACTAACACAACACCTATCTTTTTGCTCATGTAGGACCTTTAAATGAGTAACAAACTCCCAAGTATATGGATTTATCTTATTCTCTCTCCACCTTGGCAATGCTTGTCCTATAGACCGCCTTTAATTTGAATCACTTTAGGTCCCTTTCTAATTTTCATGCTATTTTTTGTGGGTAATCTTTTGGGACACCTACATATTATAGTGATGGAATTATTTCCAATAAACCATGATGTTATTTATTTGGACAATGTAGTTCCTCTCATCGTCCAAAAGAAACACCTTAGGCACCATTCTTATGATCATGCATTGTTTTTTTTGGGTGACATCTTTTGGGACACCTACACATTTTAATTATGGAATGATGTAGAATAAGCTATGATATTAATTATTTGGACAATGGAGTGAAAGCCATCTAAGAAATCTCACAAAAAATATTTCCCTTAGAACAAGCATTACCTATATTAGTTCCATTTTCCTTCCACACTATCTAATAGAATGAGTTTTAACTTGCTTAAATCCACTTTTTTTGCACTAACAAGTTCAAAATTTGACGTTTTAGGATCATGATGGATTCTATCCTTGAAACATATAGCTATTGTCACATGATTGGTTGCTACGTGCAAAATATTGCAAGTAAATTGTGTGTGCTATAGAATATGAAGGACAACTAGATGGGCTATGGGTATAGGCACCAATGCATTTTATATAACCATTTTTCAATCTATTTCCCATTTTTATTTCTGTATAAGACAAACTTCCATGTGCACTCTTACCATGTCATTGGCACTCTATGGTCGTTCCAAACTACTTGGGACTGGGGGCAATCCCAGAACAGGTGCTTGGTATATTCCTTGTTATTCCTACACGATACACACCACGAGGGTACCTTAACAATCTTGGAGATCCTAGCTTTAACAAGTAGCTAGTTGATTTTCATGTGCCACTGTATCAGTGCATTTTATTTGTTTGACTTCATAGCCCACCACACCTTTTGAGCTCTCTTTCTTCATGTTGATGGTCTAGTGTGCAGGAATTCCTTCGTCCATTCTACCTAGGTCTTCATAGCCAATTGGGTGGATGGGCCTTTAATATCCCTTTCGTTCTTGCACACCCAAAGTGGGTTGCCTATGGGGGATGTTATAAGCTTAGCTAGGCGCACTAGTATGGGGGTTGGTGAAGTTGACCATTGGGTTTTTTTGTTCGGATGCGACCTTATAGAGCCAATGATTTTCTCTCTCAGTAAGGCCAATTGATGAGCAATTGATCACATGTAGTTCTTTCTCAGTTCTTTCTAGGTTCCTCCATCCCTAAGATCCATTTAAGTCTTCAAGCCCTTGATATGGATTGCCTTGGATAGCCTCAGTTTTTTTGCGATTGGGGGAAAGCTCCCCTCTTGCAGGATCACATTCTTGGGTTGTGGTGAATTGTGTGATTTTACTTGGCAATATATTGCCAAGAATATCAAACCACTTGGATTCAGGACAATGGCCCCTTGTAGTCAAAGAGGATTCAATCCAATCCCTTAAAAGGTGTACCCATAGTTGATATGAAAGAACCTTCTTAAGTAGACCAAAGAGCAATCTATTGGCCTTGTTTGGGAGGGACTCTAATCCAAAGTCCCACATCCTCCTTATCAATTGTCAAGGTATCCCAGGGCCAGACCACTTCCATCATGTCTCTTCCATATAAACTATTTGAACATTGTTTCTACCTACTCCACAATGTTGTGCTTTTTGGAAGGAGAGCCCATATATATAGTGTTCAATGTAAGGATTGTCTTGACCACCATCAACCTACCTATCAGCATCAGTTGGTTCTCTCTCCACTTAGCTATCTTCGCCTCCACTTTATCTTTATGACACTGGAATTGTTGTTTGATGTTGACCCCAACACCTAAGGGGTATCCCAAGTACCTAACAATCTACCTAGTACTTATTAGCCTAAAACCATATGCTTCCAGCCATTACTTATGTCCTACAAAAGAGACGGGAATTAGTTCAGTATTATTAACACTGATCTTGGATGCCGATAGAGTTGCAAACTCCTTATAGATAGCCAATAAATCGATCCATGATTTCTTAGCTTGCAATATGCTAGCATTGTCATTAGCAAAAAATTGCACCATGAATTGCTATTTGTTAGGCATGGATAGGTCTTGGATAGTAGCATCAACCATTGCCTTATCATTTCTTTTAAGTGAAGGGTCGATGATGAAGGCAAACAGTAGAGGGGCCAATGGGAATCCTTGTCTTATCGACCTCTTGACAGGGAAGGGGACCATCATAGAGGCCAAGGCATTGGAGAACAATGCTGAGACCATCTTAATGAAAATTGGTCTAAATCCAAAGGCATAAAGTGTAGCAGTAATAAATCTCCAGTTGACTCTATCATAAGCTTTATCGAGGTCCATATTGACAAAGAAAAAGTTGATTTGGTAAATCAGAGCCTCATCTATAGCAAGCATAAGGTTCATAACCACATTTTGTATAGAGCACCCATGGATGAAACCATATTTTCTTTGGTAGACCACTTTGGACAACAATATCCTAATTCTCATTGCTAAAGTTTTGGCTAGAACCTTGTACGCTTAGGGGAGCATTGTTAACAGGCCTCCAGTGAGTTGGTTTGCTTCTCTCAAAGGACTTGGGCACTAATTTAATGAGTCCTCTATTTAAAATCTCAGAGAGATATCTTGAGTCACAGACCCAATTAAGTTCAAGGGGAGGCCATCATGGCATTGGGCCTCCCCCTTTTTCATTGGCCGTAGTACCATATTGATCTCATCCTTGTAGACGGGCTTTTCGAGCATTAGAGCTTCACATTAGGGCCAAAAACGCTTCAAAAATGGCACTTGTAAGAATGTGATTAAGTTGCTAATTAGTTGAGGTTTAGGAAGAATAAAACCTCTAAATTTGGTTGTCCAGATGTGATTAATGAGAGAATATTTGGTTCATTGAAGAGGTCGGCCATTAATTGCCCTCATCTTTTAATCCAGGTCAGGGGTCACCTTTTCGGCCGTTTTTGTCTTGGAACTCGAGATATTTTGTATTTTCGAGATTTTCGTACGAACTTCGCATTTGTTTGCTCCCGCGTTTTCTTTCTACACACTATTCTCTTTTACCATTCCTTTTGTTGCACTTGTTTCCTATCACTGTGAGATTCTTGCTCGGTTCATTTGCTAGAATGTCTAGCAATACTACTTCAAATAACACAGGCACAAGCACACCTAAATACAAGCTATCTATTCAGCTAGATCCGATTTACACATCTTGGAGAAGTATACATCATCGAGTATTGATAGATGAGATTGAAGCCAACAGGTTGCGAACACAAGGAATGAAGCATATAGATTTGTGGGTGGACAGAAATATTTATCCCAGGGATCCTTCTACAGGTAAACCACCTCCTTTTTTCAATGTCCATGACTATATAAGATATGCTAGAGCAGGTTACAATGGAATGCTTGGCTACTGTATGAGGTTATACTCTGCATCTTACACATATATAGCTCAAATGCACGAAATGAAAAAAGCACTAGAAACTACACAAACAAATATTTTAGAGTTGACAAGTCAGATTGATATTTTGAAAAATGTTAACAAGTCATTGCAGGATAAGCTAACACGCTTGAGAGAAACTCCAGTTGGATTCAGAGAGAGGAAGAGACCATTAAAAAATATAACCAGCTTGTGTGAGAGAGCAAAGAAAAGGAGACTAAATCTTACAACGAAATATGTCTCTAACATATTAGGCATAAATATCCGAGAGAATGAGGAAAGAATCAAAATTTTGAAGGAAACCATGAATAAGAAAGATATTTTGAGGATTCTTAAGTCACCCAAAAATGCGGATTTGAGAGGTCCAACTCTCAAAGAGTTAGTGAAGGATTTAAAAGGCACGGTGAAAGCAAATGAAATCGTAGAGACATGTGATACTGTGGGTATAAGTCAAAAAGGTTATCGTGCTATCTCTGGATTATGGTTTAAAAATCTTAAACGCAATAGGGTAACTATATTTGGATTGCCCCGAGCCCTTGTAGTTTCGACTGCAAGAATTGCCATGAATCGCAAGATTCCACATGTTTTTGGAGATTACATTCACATCGAAAGGTTTATGTCCTATGAAAAACAAAAAAAACAGGCAATTTTTTATTACAATGCGTTTAACAATATATGGGTTGATCTAAAAAAGGTGCAAATTGCAATGGTTCACATGTATAAAATCACAGTAGAAGAAAGTTATGGTGTTCTAAAGTTTGCCTTGAAGTTGGATGAAGAACAGATTCAAAAGGGACAGAAGATGGAAAGAATTAGCATTTGCCTCATGAACATGGCATTGGACCATAGCAATGGTGAGGGCCAAGCTCCATTGCATAAGATCCAATCCAAGATGGAGATTTGGTGGATTGGTGCAGCCCAGGTACCAATTGAAAATCATCAAACGTTGAAATGGTTGTTCAACCATACAGGTATTCCAAATATCATTAGTTCTCAAAGTGAAGGCGAAATGTTGGTAGTTGATGGGGTTGGTAAATTTAATGTGGAATGGCATATGAGTGCTGATTTGAAAACTATCAAATGTATGCTTGGAATATGTAATGGTGCAAATGCAAAATATCCTTACATTTATTGCATGGAAAGTATTGGATCCAAAGATTGGAGTAGTTTGCGACCAGTAAGAAGAGCCCCAAATAGAGACTCTATAGATTTGAGTAAATTTAAAAACATAGAAGACATCTGGGATCCCATTCTTTCCATCTCTCTTAAGAATGCAAAGTTCATCTCAAAACACATCCTTTAGCAATGTATGAAATGTGACATGTTGGCCAAGAAATGAAAGATAAACATTCGAATCATGTTTAATGCAATAGGCTTACGTCAAAACATCAATAAGATTGAAACTCATTTATCTTCATTTTGAGATTCTTTAATGTGTCACCTAAGCTTGATAAACTCTTCACCAATCTTTTCTAGAATTTCGTTTGAAAATCTCGACTCTATTTAAAGCATATAAATGAATAGGGGTCAGACATTTATTTATATAAATTTCTTAAAATTGAGGCATCACTAAAACTTTTCGATACATTAAAAGCGACTTAAAAAATATTTAGAGACTTTGTACTTTGCATGCAGAGATTAGAATAATCGATAAGCTTCTCAGGTTGCATCTTGACTACGCATATTCCATTAAGCCATTATCTTTATTAGATGAGTGTATTGATAAAGGGGAGGCATTACTATCGAAAATGGGATTTCATGGGGGCCAAGTTCACTTGAGAAAGGATCCAATACTTTCAGGAAAAACAAGAGATATCTTGGCCGATGTCTCTATGGGAGGCTCAAAAGCTAGACGATTCTTAGGAAACCATTCAGGAAAGCAGGTGAATGCGGCTTAGGAGCGTTGGAGAGAGCTATGTGAGATCACAACAAATGTTGCAAGCACGCCAAGGCTTGCGTTTCTTAGAATGGAGGTCTGGATACACCTTGATGTTTTTCTGAAACTCCTTAGGGATCAATCACAAAGCTTGTTCAGGCGATAAAAGAGGCATGGGGAGAAAAAGATATCACTTTTTATTTGGTAAAGTGACTTGGATCGCACCGTATCGGCAAGCAAGGCGGAAGAGCTTGAGAAATGTAAAGTGTACACGTAGGAAAAATAACCCCTTATATACCCACCTCAATCATGACACGCGTTAGACACGTGTCTGACGCTGATTGTGCCACGTGTCTGCGCATATCGTGCATATGCTACGTGTGGACTAATGACCGGTCCACGTGTTTGCCACGTGTTTATCGGCCACGTGTTGGCCAACGGCTACTGCCACATGTCGAAGCCCAACAGATAGTGCCAGGTGGCATTATTGCGTGCCTACATAAGGGTATGTCCCTAATCCGTACGGCTTTTTTCGGTTTCTTTGTGGACCTCTATCTCTTCTCCTAATATGGCACGAGAGCGAGTGTTTGTCTTCTGCGCTTTTGTCTGTTCGCGTCGTTTTGGGTGTTCTGCAGAGTCTTCCTTCAGCTTGCCTCCTAAGCTCATAGTGCCCGAGGTCAGGTGATCACTGATTCTGGCTCTCTCTTCTCCCGTCCTTACGGTTGCGGCTCTTTCGTTAAGGTTCTTGTTGGAATCACTGATACGGCACGAGGAGGCACATCCGTGTCAAGCGTTTCAGTCTTATCGCGCTGTGTCGGCACAAGTTGGAAACATGTTTGAACCCATAGAGTTCCTAGGCTCCAAGGTTTTTCCAGGAACTGGTAAAAGAAGAAGGCTTTCAAAAGGCTCAAGGGCATCAACATGTGATGAGCCTGTGCATTTTGTTTCTTCTCCATGCTCTGCCACCAGTGTGAGAATGCCAAGTACATCTCCAGGGAAGCGAAAGTCGGTAATGAGAGGTCAAGGAGTATTAGAGCTTACTGATATCACTCCATCAGAGAGGCTTCTTGATTTTATCCTTCAAAATGGAATGGATCTCTCATTCTATGGAGTTGTGAAGAATGTCTTTAATCCTAATTGGGACCTTGACAGTGTTTTGAAATCTTGTAAAAAATATATTTTGGAGGACTTTTTGGAGTTTGAAAATCTTGCAGGTCCTTCTATTGAAGTTGGCACAATTGAATATGTCCATGTTCCCATTGGGTCAACAGGAAATGAAAAGTCAGTGTTTACTAAGAAGTGTGGTGCCCACTCTCTGGAGAGGTTTTATTCAAGAGACATATTGTGCTCCACTCATTTCAAAAACTGCAAGATGATGAGAAAATCTATTGCTTTTATTGTTTTCACCCTTGTCAAATATCTTGTGAAAGCTGATGAGCAACAGTTGGAAGGAGCAAAGTCTGCCAGCTTTTGCATGTTAGATGATCTGGCAGATGAAAAGAAAACAGAGGAGGCTGTAGATGCAGATTTTGAGGCTTCTATTACTGAGAATTTGGATGTTGCTCACTTCAAAGCTGAGACTATCATTGAGGAGAGCCAAGGAGATACAAACCCTCCAACTGATGAGAATTCTCACCATACTGTTCCTTCTCTACCATCTATACCTTTCAAGGACAAGGAGCACATTTTACTGTCAGATATTCAAAAACTTTTCAATCTCAGGGAAGATTATTGTCTAGCAATTATTGCAGAGGCTTTTGATGCTGCAAATGGGATAATTGACACAGAGAATGAATCAAAGAAAGAGATACTCAAACTTGATAAAGAAACTCTAGACGATAAGTTTATTGATGCAGGTGAGGCCCTCTCTCTTTGTTTTGAAAAGGCCAAAGAAGCTGAGAAAGAGTTGACTATTACTGATGAGGACTTCGATCACATTCAAAGCCAACTTGGGATTTCCAATTTTGGAAGAGAGGAGTCTGAATATGTTAAAGAATTGATTAACACCAATGAGACATCATCATCAATAAATTTATGGAATCTAGTTAAATTGGAGTACGATGAAAATCAAGTGGTAAGATAATTTTGAGTTTGCTTTTACACATTGGTAGGTTTACATTTCATGCTCATTCAGTATGGGTTTTATTTACAGTTGGAGATTGCTGATACAGATAACTTCTTGGGACGTGGCAAAGGATCGAGAGCTGGTGGTAGTACATTCAAAGACATTGCACTCGGCCACTACTTGGCTAGGATTGACCCTGATTCCTTTTTAGTACTTCATAGTAGTTTCTCAGAGGATGCAACATGGCCCATACTTTGTATTAAAGCTCTTACAAGGCTTCTAGGTTTCTCAGGATTACAATATAATGCCCACAAAGTAATGTTTTTGGAAAAGACTGCAGCAATTAGGATTTTTGGCTATGGCCCAGGTTACTCTGCTTCTAGAGTAGGATACTTTTTGGCGTTCACATCCTACACCTTGGCTGCAAACCGAACTGATGTAAAATCTATAGCTGGCTACAAGAGAAAAAAATTTCTACGTTATAGAGGAAAGATTCCTGAGGAGGAAGAGAATGTGAGAGTTTTGGAAAACTAGCTTTGTATATATTCTTTCTTATATATAAAAGTGTGATTGCTCATGTGTCATTGCCATCTTTTATCTGCATTCTTTGAAGTTGTCGTCGAAAAAACCAATTGAATAGCTCCTCCAAAGCATTGCTTTTTGTAACTCCTCCCCCATGCCTTGTGCTTCGAAAATAACTTGTGTGTGCTTGATAGTGGGATTTTTCCATGCCTTGGTTACTATACGTTGCTAAGGGGCCATGCTCCTCCACAAAGTAAGGTCCATGAATATGAAGAATATGCTGCAATACAAAGTAACACTAATTTTATACCAATTGAAAAACCTGTCAAAATAAGCCCATATTAAATAATAGGTTCGATAAAGTGCTGAGGCCCTTGCCTTCCAACGATCAAAAAGCCCTTGAAATCCTTAACATTCCCTTGAAATTATCCAGGAAAGGGAAAAAGCTTCAGGTTGAGGATGTAACTCACCTTTACTCTACAAGGGGTGCCACCCAGCAGGAGTCTTTCTTGAGTGAAAAAAATCAGGAGGTGTTGGAAACTGAAGACGAAGTTTACAAGAGGAAAGCCGCATCACTTGCTCCCGTCAACAGCGAGAGGATGAGCAAAGTGTATGGGCAGATACTTGTGAATGTTTCTGCGGAACCTGAGGAGGAATATCTTAGTATATCTCCCGAGGACAAGCCCATGTTGGAAAAAAGGGATGTCCAACTATTTGACTCCATTGTTTTTTGTTGCATAAGGTAAGGCTTATATTTTTTGTTTTTTTTTGCATAAGGAAAGTCTTATAGGTTCAAGTATATTTTAGATGTAATTTGTATTGAATAGCTTTTGCTATTGACTACAGGGCATTGGTCTCCTCTCTCACTCTCGATATCCGTAGAACCATATATATTGTTGATCCACTTCTCTCTGTGGAACTATTTGCAAAATCTAGGTCTAATATTTCACCATTTTTTCGTAGCTTCGATAGTGTGACAAATTACCATATCTTTTTCCCTTATGTAGAAAGGTATTTTTCTTTTTCTGTAGAGGAAATTTTATATTCATTTGCTTTCACCTTTCTACTCACCTCTATTATGAATTTGCAGAGGGCATTGGAGTCTCATCTATATTAATTGTCTTACAAGAGAAATTATCTTTATGAACTCTCTCAGCGGTGTTCATGGCCAAGCACGAATGTATGTTGAAAGAAAATTACTTACTTTGATTTTATTTACAAAAAATATTTTGAACTTGCAAAGCTTCCTTTTGCAGTGCTCGTAGACTTGTTTCTACATTTTTGGATACTACATATGAGGATCTTGCTGATCCTCAAAGGCCTTATACGTTTCTTCTACAAGAAGTTCCATTGCAAAGCGATGCGCATTCTTGTGGATGGAAAGTTATCTCAAATATTTGCAGAACAGTGGATTCAAAGTTGTTACAAATAGAAGGAGTGAATGTAAGTTAATTTCATTTGATGTTCGTGTAACCCTTATCATGATTTCTTTTCACTAACTTGTAACATTTATTCTTACAGTGTAGAGACTATCCTGATTCATATGTTTGGTGGATAAGGGAGAGATGCACTGAGCTGATTCTGGACAAGGCAATCACACCATATGATCCTGACTCCCCTCTTCCTCCCAAAACTTCAATGGCCAAGGGCACAAGCAAGGGAAAGGGCAAGTGAAAGGGTAAGGACAATGGCAATGGTAAGGGCAAGGGCAAGGGCAAAGGCAATGGGACCACTGCTACAGAGTCTAAAAAAAAGGAACGCCAATGCTTTCTCCTCTGAAATTTGATCCATCCCCTCTTAACCCCCAAGAAAAGAGACTACCTGTAAAGGTGAAATTCTTTCAATAATCAAAGAAAGACCCTGTGAGAAAAAACATCTTTGAAGAAATCGATAAAGAAGCCACAAAGCCAACAAAGGAGAAGGCAGCAGATAAAGAATCAAAATAGCAAACATAAGCATACACGAGCCTTATTATTTTGGCTTTGTACATTTATATGAAATATTTGTACCTCATGGTGTAATGAAAATTTTCACTTATAAATCGAATTTAATGTACATTTTATTTATATACATTCGAAAGACAACTTGCTTCATGATAGCTTATGAGTTCCCACTAAAAAATATCTTAAGGACAGTCTATTAAGATAAATTCCTGCAAAGTTTTCATTCTCAAGGCTCAAAACTCACAATTGTGGGAGACAAACAACTCGTACAAGAGAAAGAGCGCTTGGCTCTTTTACCAATTGTTACGCCATTCACTTTGAACTTATATCTAGGGGATGTATTGTCTAGTAATTCCAAGGTATCCCTCACATCTTTCAGACTCCAATTGGAAGCAACATTCACCTTCTTTACTTCTTCATGCGGCAAAACGTGCACCGCAAGTTTATATGGTGTGCAATCTGTATCGGAATCCAAGGGAACCCAAATACCCAATCTTAATTTGTATCTCCTGTAATCAAAGCCCAAAGCAAGAGTTTGGCGAGGGATACTGTAAGCCAAAGCCAAGGATTGAGGGCATGCACTGCACCTCAAGATATCACCCTTATGGTCGCACTCTCTAGATTTCCAAAGCGTCCCTATGGTATTGTCCAAATCCTCTTCCGAAAAGTTTCTACTTAGCCAGGATACCTTTGTTCTTTGTAAATTTGTTGTTTTGAAGCAAGCCACGAAGATATGGAGGGGTACAAACCATGATAAACGTATTCTTCTTGAGATCCTTCCAGTTGTCATGGACTTTTTAATATCCTGAGATATTTTGAATTTGAAACTCTACACCGTTACCTTGTCAGGAATCTCCCAATTTAGAGATGAAAGACTTGGCAATGGCAAATCTTCGATATTCCCATACCTATCCGCTTTAGAGGGAACCACATACTGTGCATAATATATAAAAACCTTGCATTCACTAAAAAAAGACACAGTTTGATCGGCATAAATAATGTCTACCAATACCTTATGAATGGCATGGAAAGTCCCACTTAGGCTTTCCACAGGTTGCCATTCAATACTTGTTGACGGAAATATATCTACAATGACGAACCGTTTGTTAGAACTTGCATAAATGGAAAAGAATTATATACGTTATTCAACTAATAACTTACAATGTGTTTGTTGGGGAACACGTTCGTTTGGAGGCAAGTGCATATCCTTGGCCATGTAAACATGTTGCACCTTGACAAACCAGCCTTCGAGCATAATTTTGAAGGCAATGATACGCCCCTTCCAGTGATGTTTTATATCATCTCGTTTTCTTCTTTTCACCTTATGAGAGCCCTTGCAAGATGGAAGCATGGTAACCCGATCGTTTACAGCAAAGGTTTTGGGCTCAAAATTTCCATCTGCTCCCTGGCTATAGACTGTGCAAGAGTGTATTAAACGAGAAGGACGCCTAGAGGAAGCCACGAAAAGAATGAAAGCGCAGAGAAAGAAGCTCAAAGAGGGGTGAATGAACTAAAAAGTAGCGCCAAGAACACAAATGAGTATGTATTGGGTGCCAAAAACAATATTGAAAGATCTCCCGACTTTCAAAAAAATCATTATTAATTTCATCACATCTCTGTCACGTATTTTGTCAGATTTGTAAGTAAATAACATCTTTGGGACTCCAAAACATGTTAGACTTTAGGGGTTTTGGCTAAAAAAGAAGAGAGAATCACGAAATGGACTCCACTATTCCTAAAAAAGAGGAGACAAGAATACCATATTCTTGCACACGTGGCGAACTCTCTTTGGCCCTTTCCTTAATCCCGTGATTAACAAAAGTGCATTTTTTGAAGCGTTTTTGGCCCTAATGTGCATAGGAATCCATTTAACAACATCTCTAAAGAAGACCTCAACCCTAGCTTCATAATCATGTGTTTTTGGGGGTTCAAGCAATCGAGGAGAGGTGGTGGCTAAACACCCAAGCAATCCCTTGATCATCAAAAACCATATTACCCATCTCATCTTCTACAAAAACAATGGTTTCTATCTTGTGCTTAGATCTAAGTGCACCTAGAGACCAAGGAGTGGGAGCATCACCCATGATGTCCCGCATACCTTTCAGTTGGACCTTAGCAATAGAGACCTTCCTTTCTTCTTCCTTTTCGAAAAACTCCTTGATTCCAACTGCAGACATGATCTCCAAGAGTAAGGCCAAGAGCACTAATAGCAACTTCTCATGCCTTAGCAACAAGGGGGAAATTCCTTCTTCTACAAGCAACCATCTTGGTGCCGTGTCTCTTTGAGGCCTTAACTGTATGTGTGAATTTAATAAATAAGTGTATATGCAAATGCATGATTATCTCAACATTAGATATAAAAACCATGCATGAGAATATGAATAAATATCTGGGATATGAAAAAATTACATTGGCAAGTTTACACCTTGATAAATTTGCAAGTTTCCTATGTTACCATAATAGAATCTTTGCAATACTACATCACATTAAAAGTTCTACACGTCATGTGATTAATACATAAAATTGTGTTTGGTGTAAACAATAGCTATATGAAATGGTTTTTCTATCACTGCCTACATAGGAAAAGTGTCTTTGAAATGCAAAGCTTGCAAGAGGAGGTTGAGATGTAAGTTACATTAATAGTTGTCCAAGACTTAGTAACATAGGTTCAGGTCCAACACATTAGCATAAGATGGTTTTAAGAAGTGTAACTTAGCTTATTATGGCAATGACTATTTTCTATGAATTATAAGCTATAAGATTTATTTGTTAAGGAAACACTTATTTTACTAGTTATAGATGCCTTTATATTTATCTAATAAAATTAAAATCCTACTTTAAATCCAAAACTCCCTACATGGTAACTAGAAAAATACATGCATTTGCTAGATACTAGTCTATTTACTAGTTTTAACTTCATTTTTATATAGTAAAACTAAAAACCTAGTTGAGATCTAAAATTTTATACTTGCTAACAAGAAAATTTTATACATTTACTAGATGTGAGTGTTTTTACCATCTAGTTTAGTGTCTAAAGTTCCTTGTGAGAAGACGATTCCCATCGAGTCATTAGTATCCAACTTGGTATCTACCAGCAGTCCTCAGCTTTGTATCTACCAGTCCTCTTGAGCTACTATCACATCCTGCAGGTGGGATCTTATTCTTCCTAGCCAAAGATATAGCATCTTGAACTATGTGTGAAATATTAAAAGACTTGGACCTAGATCTCCTCTTCGTCGTGTGAGTTGCAGGTGCAAGTGCTGACATATTTGATGGCATGAAAATTGGGCTCTTTGCATCCATAATCTCGTGCATTTTTATCACTTAAAGAGAGTTTAAAGCATGTAATTATTTGAACCTATGCATATGTGATATGCTTCCTTTGAAAACTCATAATAGGAGATTTTAATTATTAAAACCATTGACTAGAAGAGTAATGTAGATCAATAGAACAGAGAGAAAGAGGAGCGACCCATGTCCTCTATGTGTGTGTGTGTGTGTGTCTCTCTTTCTCTCTTAAAAGAGAGAGATGACACTCGAGCTACTGCTCTGCACTCCCAAAACATGAGGGATAGAGAGAGAGAAGTAAAAATGCAAGAAAAAATTATATATACATATATGTATGTATATATGTAAAATAACATGTGTAGAGAGAGGATTGAAAGGGAATGAAAAAAAGACGAGAGAAGAAAAAAGATTCAAAAAAGAAAGGGGAGAGAGAGAGTGTGGAGAATTTAAAAATAAGATTGAGAGAGAAAACTACAAATGAATGAGAGAGATTTCAAAAAGAATATGAGAGAGAGAGAGAGAGAGAAGAATGAAATGTTGAGATGTAGAGAAAGAAGATATGTAGAGATGCGAGAGGGAGAGAAGAGACACACCATATACACTCCCAAAGGATATCTCATATTGATCACAATCTACATATATATAGGTGAGTCCTAGTCTACATAGGATGAGCTATATGCAGCTCCAACACCCCCACTCAAACAAATGTCTCTAGTTGCGGATAAAAAAACCCCTGGGGAGTACAAGGGAAAAACTCAAGCTCCTATATACAAATGTACAAACATGATCAAGAAGGATTATTGTGTGCATGTAAAGTGAATCTATACATGTGAAGTAAAATTAAATATGTATGTACAAAGATGACCAAGAGGTCTGAGGTTTATGTGCATATGTGAAGTTATGGTGCCTACAAGGAATATGTAAAATGGCACAACAATGTCATAGTAGATTAATTCCCAAATATTGAAGTTGAGACAACTCCAAGTTCTGAGCACAGCAGAGTGAAGTGTGCTTCATTGGGTCCTTTAGTGAATATATCTACAGTCGTCTGATCACTTGGATGATGTTTAATCATGATTGTGACTCTCTTTACTTCATATCGAACATAATGATAATGCACTACAATATGTTTAGACTTGTTATGTTGAACATAGTCTATAGCAAGACTAATAGCACTTTGATTATCATATCAAAGTGGTATGCTAGAGAGAGGAGGATGACCAATATTTGATAGAACTTGTCAATGTCATACTAACTCTCGAGCCGCTACAAATGCAGCTATAAGACAACCATTGATAAAGAAACAATTTCCACTTATAGAACACATAGACAAGTGAAAGCTTGCCTAATCTGCATCTGTATAACCCAAAAGTTGAAGTGTATGTAGAGAATCAGAGTTTTTTTGGCACCGATAAACCAACCCAAAATCTTTACTGCCTTTCAAATACTTCAAAACTTGTTTAGCTGGCAGTCCAATGTTTAAGACATGGAAACTAAGATATTATCCAGGAAAATTTGCAACAAAAAGAATGTTAGGGCAAGAATTTAAGCCAACAAATTGAAGACATCCAATAAGATAAGCATAAGGTTGATGTAATGCTAGTTGTAATCAACAAGCTTGGGGATAGCTCCTTAAAGTACATGCAAGGTACTCAAGCATGTGGTTGATTTTGTTTACAACATGGTATTCTTCTCATTATGGATCACTGATGTGCGAAACCCAAACCAAACTTCTGAATAATATCTTTAATGAACTTTTTTTGATGCAGTAATAAAATACCCTTTTCTCGATAGCATTGAATCTAAATACCAAGACATGAGTGTATGCCTCCAAGATCAACCATGTCAAACGCAGAAAATAAAACCTTATTTACTTGTTGAAGGAAGTTGAGATTGTTAGAAACAAGTATAGTGTCATCCACATATAGATTAAGAATAATGAAACTATTATTGCAGCGCCTGACATATAAGTTAGGATATGAAGAACAAGAGATAAAACCTTATTTTGTAAGAAAGAGAGCAATCTTTTCATACCAAGCTCATGAAGATTTGAGACCATAAAGTGCCCGATGAAGTCTGCAAGCAAGATTTTCCTTATGTTTGACTACAAGTCCCTATGTTGCTCCATGTATATCTCTTTCTTTAAATTGCCATTAAGAAAAGCTGTTCTCACATCCATTTGGTGAACCTCCAAATCAAACTCAATAGCAAAAACTAATAAGACCCAAATACTACTAATACAAACAACAGGTGAGAAAGTTTCTTGATAATCAACTCCTGCAATTCGTGAGAAATATTTGGCAACTAGCCTTGCTTTGAATTTGTCAAATGTTTCATTTGCTTTTGTTTTAGTTTTATAACTTGCATTTTATAGCAGCATGTCCAAGTTGTAACTCAGTTAGAACCCATGTACCTTTAGAGATAAGAGATTCATATTTAGCTTCCATGGCCTTCTGCCATTGTTCCTTTTGTGGGGATGACATGGCGTCACTATAAGAGATAGGGTCTTCACAAATATTGAGAGTATTCTCAAGAATATCAGCATCATAAACATGACAAGTACCATGCTCATTATCAATTGGAAGATCAACACCAAGGTCATCATCAGCAATATTAGGTGTAGGTTGTTAATCCTAATTTGAAGAGTGAATATTATGTAGTGAAGGAGGTTCAAGATCAAGTTTTCTACGAGTCTCTTTGGGTACATGAATATAAGCAATACATCCAAAAGTTCAAAAATATGAACTAGAAGGAGTTTCACATGTCCAAGTAGCAATCAATATTTTATTAGGAGTAGTTATAGGAAGATGATTTTACATAGATATTATTGTTAAGATTGCTTCAGCCCAGAAACATCGAGATAAGCTAGAATGAATGAGCATACATCACATGGCATTGAGAATAGTCATGTTTTTATGTTCAACAATACCATTCTCTTAAGGAGAGTAGGGAACCATGTATTCCTAATGAATACCCTAATTATTACAATAATCATCAAAAACATTTGAAATGTATTCTCCACCATTATCATTGCAAAGTTTATTGATGTGATGACCAGTATGAAGTTATGCAACTATTTGATATTGTTTAAAAGATAATAAAGCTTCTAATTTGTGCCTCAAGAGAAAAACAATTGTGTATCTTGAGAAGTCATCAATAAAAGTGATAAAATACTAATATTGCGATTTTGATAGAGGAAAAGGTCCACAAATATTAGTGTGAATTAGATCAAGCAATCTCTAGAATGAGTTGTGGTGGAAATGGAAAAGGGTTGGCAAAAATGATTTCCAAGTGCACAATATTCACAAATATCCATATGAGGATGAGCTTCAAATTCCATACCTTGAACAAGGTCACGCCGATAAAGATTAACAAGCTTAGAAAAATTAGAGTGAACAAAGGAATGATGTCATATTTTGCTATTAAGATCACTAAGAGCTGTAAAAATATTTGCAACATCTTTATTTAAAGAATACTCGAAAAGATTACCCTTTCAAGGAGCAACAACTATGGTTTGGCCATCTTTCTCAATGTGACACTTGGTATGGTCAAAACCGACAAAGAGACCAGGATTCACAAGTCTTGCAACTAAAAGAAGATTCCTTTGTAGATCTAGGACATGTAAAACTCTATGCAAAATTCTTGTTGAATAAAGAGTACTGAGATATAAATTACCTATTTCTTTGACTTGACAAGTTGTATCATCAGCAAGATAGACCAATTTCTTAACAGGAATAGAATGATAATTATGTAACCATTGAGATTGATATATCATGTTTCCCGTAGTACCAGAATCAATAATAAAAAGATATCATCACAAACATGAAGTATCCTTTTTGGAGAGATAGAATAACTCACACAATTTGCTTCTTCAGTAGTGTTGTCATGTATAGCAGCATATGCGGTATTACGATCTAAATCAAAATGCCTCTTGAAATACAGATGGGTTGGATGATCACTCTTTTTGCAGTAGTCACAAGGAGCATAATCTCTGGATAAATGTGATTTTTTATTTGTAATGCCATGTTCTTCATCATATTTTTTTGCCCAGCAATCATCTGTAGTGTGACCATTTCTATTGCAATATGATCATAACGGTTTCTTGATTTGTGTGTCGTCGTTCATGTCCTTGTGAATATTCAATCAAAGATATACAAGCTTGATTAAAATTGATCTCATATTTGTTAGATAATATAGTAACAATATTATCATAAGCAGGATTCTTTACAGTATCAAGAAGTTGTGTTACCAATAGCTTTTGTGGAATAGCATCACCAATAGCAGCAAGTTGATTGATAATATTCTTGATTGATTCAATATGTGTTGTC